>NW_006921546.1:256787-333488 GCF_000340215.1 Pseudocercospora fijiensis CIRAD86
GATAAGCACTACGCTTTGATCTTAGATATATACTAATATATAGTAAACATATTACGTATAGCAGTCTTAAGCGCCGCGATCTCTTCCTTTATCTATTTAATCTCGGCCTATATTTAAGCACCCTAATCGCGCTGCAGCGATAGCGGACTCGGGGTAGCCCGATAGTTAAGGAAAGGCTAAATCGGCTGCGACTAGTAGTCGTCGTGCTAGGGTAGATTGTATATATCTAGCTAATCTAGTTGGAATTGCATCTGTCGAGTATAGGGCCTCTACGGTATTATTAACCTCGAATTGGCTAAATACGCCGATAGAGATAGTTCTAACTAACCCGTAATGCTGCGAGGCGGCTTCGAAGGTATATGTTCGACCTAGCGGATTAGCTAACGCCGATTGATTTACTAATAAAGAATATACATCTATATATACCGTAGTAGCGACCGAGCGAGGAATAAATAGTCTAAATGCGCCGATTGCTTTAGTGCAATGTCGATAGTGTTGCTATATGCCGTCGGCATAGACTGCAATAATTACCGCTAGACTAATAATAGCGCTAGATTAATAGTTCCCGAATCCGACTCGCGACCGAATCGGGCTAGCGTCGACAAGGTACGAAAATAGCGAATAGTCTATAGGCTACGATTATGCTTCAGCGTTAGCGGGGCATATCCGATAGGACTAATAAGCGATTATAGACGGCGACTCGGGCAGTCTATATAGGAGCAGAGGATAAAACCGCAATTTAATACCCCCCTTTTCGTAGAGTAAACAAGTACGAAGACGCGTATAGTCTAATATATACTACGTTAGATTCGTAATAATACTACTACTCGTTATAGTATACTTAGAATAGGTCGCAACTACGAAGAAGATAAATACAGGACTTAATCGTTATCTAACTCGATAGAGTCGGATAGGGATACTAGATTCGAAGAAGAAAACAAGGAAGAGACTTATTTATACGTAGCGACTAGTATTAGATCGAAATTTATAAAGGTAACGTATACTAGAGTACGGCGATAGAGAACTAACGTAACTAGTATAAGGGTAGGAATAGTAAAGATCCGGTAAGGCTAAAACGGAAGTATAGCGACGATAAGGCAGATCGGAGCGAAGATATAAAGCTATTAAAACGACGTAAGAAGCGAAACAAAGGCTTAATAACTACTAGTAAAGAAATCGAAACAAGGGCTTACTCGAAGTAAGGGAGTAAATCTTATATAACGAGACGCGTCGTAAACTATTAGCTATTACGTTAACTAGGGCTAGAGGATATAAGACGATGTTTCCTACTACTTAAACCCTAGTATAGGTAGACGAAACAGTTAAGGAGGTATATAGTAAAAACTACGATCGATTACTAGCTTTACGTATAATAGTACTATAGCTAGGTAGCTATATACCGTCGAGAGACGTAATCTAAGTAGTCGGTAGAGATTCCGATATAATAGTATCGAGACTAGTATTAGAATAGTTGCGAGAAGCTATACGAAAGGAGCGAGGCTATATTAATACCTATATCCGATCGATATTAATAAACTAAGTACCGATCGCAATAACCGATACTCTAAAAAGGATAGTATACGCTAAAAGGATACTCGATAACTAAATCTTCGAGTGCTACGACGAGAAACTAGTAAGACCCTCTCTAAAATAGTATAGTTACTAGATAATAGCTAACGGTCGATATGTGCTACGCGCTACCTTAGTAAGCTTATATACAAATATCTAGCGGGTATACTGCTCTAGTAGGATCGGCGAGGCTAGAAGACATATATTAAATAGTACTACTATAAAGTTACTACTTTTATAATATTGTCTACCGCTACGGTACTTAGTAGAATACTAACTAGATAGTCGATAGAGTCGTATTTAACTTAAGTTAGAGGTAAAGCGATCTAGCTAGCCTTAGATTACAAGTTAATGCACTAGCCGTTCCTAGATCGGATAACTACGTAGAATGCGACGGATTAAGCTACTCGTAACCTTCGGTTATCGAAAGCGTAGAAGATATACGTACGGTATATAGGTAGAGTATAAGATACCCCTAAACTATTAATAAATAACTTTAAGAGCGTACGTAACGATATCGATACACTTATAGCAATCGACGTCGTTTTAGATTCCGACGATAAAGGCGGATCGATCGAGCGCTATAGTAAGAGTAGTCTACGAGCGCCGTATTTCTCTTATATACTAATATAATCGATAGGTCCTAAAGCGTCTATCGGGCAACAATTAAGTAAACAACTTAAAGCCGGCGATAATGCGATAGATAAGTTAGTAGAGGCGGAGGCCCTACCTAAGAAAAACGATATTAGACTACCTATACTATAGAGTAGTTTCTAAGTAATAGATTAGAAGCCGACGGAGTCTACTAATCCGTTTGCTTCGGTACGGGGAAGTAACGGCACAAGTGCTACCGAGATAATAGAGTATAATAGAACCGAAGATAATAGATATAAAAGGTATAGATATACCGCGGTAATAAGAATAGGGAAAGGATTACGCGCTAATTACTATACGAACAGCAGGTATTCTAACTAGTCTTATGTAATAGATAAGACTTTATTTACGGCGGTAAGTAATCGCGTTAGGGATATATTAGGGCTAGAAGAGGGAGAGTAGATATAGTAGGCGGATATAGAGGCGGACGGCGGCAAAGTCGAGGAGATAGCATTTAACGAGGAGACGTAGGATCGAAGAATTAGGAGATATATAGTAAAAGAGAAGAAGAAGTCGAAAGGAAACAAACGAAAGAAGGTAGAGGTATATCGCTTTAATATAGCCGTAGAGGACGAATAGAATACATTCTTATCAACCGTAATAAATAGATGCCCTATATAATATAACGAAATCTATTAATACTATACGAGTCGGTCGCTAAGTCGGTACTAACTTAGTATATATAGTAGACGTATACAAATGCTAGTAGTTACCCGAGTATACGTATAAACGTTAGATATTAGTAGAAGCAACAATCGTATAATATACAGATCCGATAGAAAATGTAATTTAAAGGCTAGTACTAGTACCTACGACGACTCGAGCCCGACTCGATATACGAGTCGGACAGTAAAGAATAAAATTCTAACTACGAGTAGATTTGCTAGAATTTCTAGATCGCGACGATCCTATTAGACAAGATCTTTAACGTACGATCCTAAGGATCCTAAGGATCCTAAGCGATCCTATCGATAGGATCGTCGCGATTAGTAAAAAAGTTTCTATAACGTTCGCTTACTACCCGCTAGGTTACGATATACGAAGAAACTAATCTAAATATAGCTCGTCTCTATAATAGCCGGGTAAATATAGAGCGCTAGGTTTCTACTTCGTACCTTAGATTTAGGGACGGCGTAGAGATAAAATTAGAAATATAGCCGGTACCTATAGCTAGTAAAAGGATACGAAAATAGGCCTCCTCCTAGTTTAATCTTACGACTAAGTACAAATTCTAACTAATCCGATATAAACCGACGCCGAATTTTAGCTAGAAGCTATATATCTTTATTTTAAAGAGTAACCTCCTTCGTATAGATAGTAAGGAGGTTTAAAAGCTTAAGCTCGGTTACGAGAAATGCCTCCGTAGCTTCCTAAAGAGTACTAATCGCCTTAGCCGTAAATCGTATACTAGACCGAAAATCTAATATAATTTCTCGGACGAGTCGCTAGAAGGGGATAGATTAAAAGCTCGGTCCCTCTTTTATTTTAGAATAGCCGGATCTAGCGAAGAGTAATAGTACTTAGTTTAAAGCGCCGCTTATTTGTCGTTAAGTCCTACCTTATACTCTTTTTTTAATAGAAAGATAACTTTTCTTCGCGATAGCCTTCGTCTATCTACTCTTTTTAGACTTCTCCTATCTACCTAAAGCCTTATTATTTCTCGGTACTATTTTCCGAGGAACCCCCTTCCTTCGTATATACTATAGAGAGTCTTACTCTTCTAATATCTCGTTCTCGCTATAGTCTCCCTATACTTAGCTTGCTTTACCCTTACCCTTTAGGCTCTAAAAGTATCCTTATACGCATTTAGGCGATAAGGGTATATCGCTAGGACCTAGAAAATTAATAAGCCTATAATCGTAAGGAGACATTTATATTTCTTAACTTCTACATTAAATAGTCTTCTATTAAACCGTTTTAGTAGATTATCGTTAGATTCGTAGAAAGGATAGTAGCTTAAGGAAGGGGAAGCGGCCGGCTTAGGAAGGCCCGAAGAGCTAAATCCTTAAGGTATATTTATCTTTAAGAATATAGGGAAAGGGAAGAAGGAGAGAAAGAGCGAATAGAGAATTAGAAATAGTCCGTAGGTAAGCGGGGTAGGTTGCTATAGCAACTAGTCTATTTAGGTCCTAGGAATTCGAAATATATTAGGGATATATACCGGCTATATACGCCGGCTATATTACCTTCTACGTAAACGCTTCGTCTCCTTAAAGCTACTCTAAGCCTAGATATATTTCCGCTTCTCGACCCGATATCGCCTTCTACCTCCGCCCTCCTCCTCTTCGTTATTACTAATAAGGGTTTTACTTAGACTAAATTTCGTATTCTCTTCGCGCTCCTAGGTTTCTTCGATTTTAAGGTTTTCTAATTCCTCGATTAAGTCCTTTAGTATAATCTTTAGTATCCTACCTTACCGACTCTAGTAAAGGAGATAGTATCGGAATACTATAATAGATTCGAAGGTAGTAGGCGAGTATATTCGATTAAAGTAGTCCTAGTAACGAGCGATACTAAAAGACCTTTTATAGCCTATATCTACGCTTAGTATAGCGAGGACGTTTTTTCGAGCGACCGACGCTATCGTTAGAAACTTAGGCTCTAACCGCTACTATATAGCGAGAATATCGTCTCTAAATTCGTCTAGAAGACCGGTAAGATCTAGAGATTATTAGCCCTCTTTCCGAGCCTACGGGTTTAGTACTTATTCGCGCTATAAGGGTTAGTAGCTAAGTAGTAAGAATGTACACGAAACTTTAAACTAACTAAAGGGAGCACTAAATTAATATAGCTACTATCTATATAAGACGAACTACGAAGAAAGGAAAAAGGGTGCCTTAGAGGGAGAGCCCCTTCCTTAGTATCCCGCCCTACGGGCGTCTAGCGCGTCCGACGCGTAAGCGTAAGTATATATATCCTGCTTACTAACTTCTTAGTAAACCTCTGCTTTTAGGTCCTTCCCTACGCGCTAAGCGCGCGCGCGTATCCCGCTTGTCTACTATCTCGTAGTACCTTTATCTCTTAGCTAACTTACGCGGCGCGTATATACGAACTCGTTTAACCGCTCTTAAGCAAATATGTTTCTCCTAGCTCTTCCCTATCTTCCGGTTCCTTCCTACTATTCGGATCTGTCCTACGACTCTATATATCTCGCTTACTATCGTCCGTATACGCGTACGTGTAGTTTAGTATAGTCCCGTCGTTTGTATATTAATATATAACGTATTGTTCTACTATATACGGCCTCCGCGGGAGTCCCTAAGATATTACGTTATACGGCTAAATAGGCGGCTAATTAGGCGACCTGCTTCGCTAGGGGCCTCTACTACTAAGGTAACTTAAATCCGATATTACTTTATAGTATAGTAGCTAGCTTATAGGACTTGTCGGTACTTTCTAGGCAGCTACTATAATAGTAGCCCCCCCCCTCGTTTTACGCGGAGTTCCTACGACGCCGAAGGAGGTCCGTATAATCGGTACTAGTATTCTTGCCCTAGTTCGGGTCGGAGACCTTAGTCTAAATTCTATTCGTATACTTCTCGGAGAAAGTATTCTAGGATAGCTCCTTCTATCGTCGTATAGTCGGTATAATCTCGTAGGAATTCTTCGATTACTTCGTAGGCGAAGATAATATAGCGTAGGGGTTCCTAGGTCGTATCTGTTAGGGCTAAAGAGGCTATACGTAATTGGCATGTAACTAGGCCGAGTAAAGCTAGGGTCTTAGTGCCTTAGGTAGGGCTTGGCGCTTAGCGTTAGGCTAACTAGCCTACCTTCCTCCTTCTCCTCCTAGACCTTTATCGAATACTACTTAGACCTACTACTACCCTATCTACCTGCTAATATAACCCTTCTTATATAGTATTCGATCTACCCTTTAAGGGCAGTAGCTAGATAGTCCTTATTTTAAGCTTTTAGCGGTATAGCTATAAAAACTATCGATTCGACTATATTACGCCCGAAGAACGGGACCTATACGTACTATTCTATTAAGAACAACCGTACCAATTATCAAATAAGGCCTCCTATACGGCCTATTATACCGAGTTAATCGTACTAAGCCGATACCTACTAATTCCGCTATATCCGTATCTTAGGGGCCTATAATATATTATTAGTATTACCCCTTATAATAGCCGGCTTATTACGAAGCAATAACAACCGCGGCGCCGCTAGCAGCGCTAGTAATAATAACACTAGTAGTACAGAGCCTATTAATAAAGAACCTATAATTCTAGATAACGATCTAGAATTGCCTATTAACGACATTCTTAATAACATTATTAACCGTCGATATAGCTAACTAGCCTTCGGCCCCTAGCTAGTAGCGAGACTTTAAGAAGCTACCTAAAACAGGCTCGCTACCTTGCGTTAGGAACAATAGCTAAAGGATAATCTCCTCGAGATTCGCCGCTTATAGGAAGCCCTAACAACTGCTACTAAACTAGGACTAGTAGCAGGACCTTCCGTATAGAAGAAGGATACTAAACTTAAGAATTGCACTATATTCGATAGCTCTAGTCGGAAGCAATACAACGACTACATTCGCGACTATAAGCTTAACTAGCGCAACGCACTAAGAGCGCTACTAGACGACTATTTACTAGTCGTATACGCTATATAGTACATTAATAGCGACCTAAAATGCACTTAGGATAATTATTTCGACTCCCTTAGTAACTAGACTACTATTTAGTAGAAAACCTATAAGACTATTATACTAGATACCCTTAGAAACCCTATACTAAGGCAACAATACGCTTAGGACTAGTACCTTCGAACTAAATAAAAGACTAATTAATCGGCTCGCTTATTTAAGGCCTATTTAAAGACCCTAGAGGACGACCTTCCGGCTAAGACTAATTCTATATAGATTTCCGAGATACGCCCTAAGCTTAGGTAGGAGCTTATTCTCGAATTAGACCGCCGCCGTATATTTAAATAGGCTAACCTAACACGCATTTAATTTATAGTCGAAGTAGAAATAGCCGAGCGAGCTATTTAGCTTTAGTAATAGCTAGAGTCGAGGATTCGACTAACTAGTACTAATCGTAGCAACCGTAGTAGCTACGGAGGAAACTAAGGCTCCTACTAGGACAACAATGCTAATAATAGGAATAGTAACGACCGTAGAAGAGGCCGTAGCCGGCGGCTATATAGAGGAGGCCGTAATAGGGGCCGTAGAAGGGGCTCGTATCCCTATAATACTAACCGCTCGGCTAATAATAGTAGCAACTATAGCAACCTCCTAACTAGATTAAAATGCTTTAACTGTAATAGCACTAGCTATCTACTAGGCTAATGCAACAAACCTAGGGATTAGGTCCGAGTCGACCGTACTACCGCTAAGCACCGAAAAACCCTTTTAGCCGCTAATACTACCCCTATAAGCTAACCTTCGAAAAAAGAATAAGCGCCGCACTAACTATTAGCCTTATACGGCGTAAGACTATCGATATTATACTAGCTATTATATGTACCTGTCTCGTATCGGACTCGTATAGCACTAATTATAAGACTAAGGTTATGCTAGATCTAGGG
This sequence comes from Pseudocercospora fijiensis CIRAD86, assembly GCF_000340215.1. Classification (NCBI taxonomy): domain Eukaryota; kingdom Fungi; phylum Ascomycota; class Dothideomycetes; order Mycosphaerellales; family Mycosphaerellaceae; genus Pseudocercospora; species Pseudocercospora fijiensis. The sequence continues at coordinate 264,549 of NW_006921546.1, forward strand.
AATTTAGTTAGCGCCCTTATTAGCTATCGCCTAGCTAAGCAATTAGACCTTCGAAAATTGCCTAGGGCTAACCTACTAACCCTTGCCTAGTTTAATAACGCTCGGCACTTAACTTATAGGGCCTACTATGTTCCTATAGTTCTAAAAGACGACCTCGGAAATAAACGCCTACTAGACTTTACTACCTACGTAGTAGATATAGACAACCTATATAAGGGAGCTACTATTGTTATTAGCAACCCTGTTCTTAAGCACTACGCTATAACTATAGACTTAGGCCTTTAATAGTAGCGATTTAGGATCGCTAGAAAAGAGGATATTAAGTATATCGACGTTAACGAGTGCCCTAACGATATTAGGGTCCTATTTATTAGCAACCTAACCTTAGCTAACCCGACTGCCGACCTGCTCGGTAGTAATAACGACGAACCTATGCCCCCTAATAGCATAGACCCTAATTAGCTTGCTCGTATACTATAGCCTATTCGAGAGACCTATATTAATATATTTAAACACTACCTAGTATCGACGTTACCTATATTCAAAGAGACGGATTATAAGATTAATATTATAGAGGGCAAAGAGGTTCCTTTTAGGCTACTCTATAACTTTAGCGAAAGAGAGCTTGCTATATTGCGTAAATATCTAGATAAGAACCTAGCTAATAGTCGCATTTAGTACAGCAATAGCCCTGCTAGTATACTAATCCTGTTTGTCCCTAAAAAGGATAGTAGCCTACGTTTATATATTAATTACCGTAGACTTAATACTGTTACTATTAAAGACCGCTGTCCACTTCCGCTTATTAATAAGACCCTCGATCGCCTTTCTAGTACTTACTACTATACTATATTAGATATTAAGGACGCCTATTACCGCATCTGTATTCGCAAGGGCGATAAATAGAAGATAGCCTTTCGCACTCGTTATAGCTATTTCGAGTACTTAGTTATACTATTCGGCTTAGCTAATGCCCCTATAACGTTCTAGTCCTATATTAATCGGGCCCTTTCGGGCCTATTAGACTATCTCTATATAGTGTACCTAGATAACATCCTAGTCTATACCTATTTACCTAACATTATAGAACACTAGGCTATAGTACGTAAGGTACTCGATCGCCTACGGGCCTATAGCCTATATTACAAGCCTTCTAAATGCACCTTTGCCGCTAAGGAGGTAGCCTTCCTTAGCTTTATCGTATTAACTAATAGTATTAAGGCTAATCCTAATCGGATTAAAACAATTACCTAATAGCCTATTCCTACGTCTATTAAAGAGCTTTAATTATTCCTCGGTTTTACTAACTTCTACCGCCGCTTTATTAAGGGCTATTCGAGGTATGTAATGCTATTAACTAAGCTTACTAAAACCAAGGCCAATCTATCTAGAGAGTTTGAATAGACTAATAAAGCACAAGCCGCTTTTAACAGTTTAAAGAAGCGCTTTACTAAAGTCCCCTTATTATACTATTTCGTACTAAGTAAATAGATCCGTATTAAGACTAACGCTTTATAGTTTGCTATATTAGCTATTATATTACAACAGGCTAATAACAATTACTAGCACCCGATTGCCTTCTTTTTACGGAAGATAATTAATGCTAAGCGTCGCTACGAGACCTACGAGTAAGAACTCTTAGCTATTGTCGAGGCCTTTAAGCACTAGCGCTACTATCTCGATAGTGCACAGTATACCATTTAGGTCTATATAGACTATAACAACCTCCGTAGCATTACTAAGGTTACTAGGGTTATAGGTCGATAGGCTAGATAGGCCGTCTACCTCGCTAGGTTTAATTTTAATATATTATATCGGCTAGGCGTAAGCAACCCTACTAATAGCCTATCGAGGCGACCTAATTACGATAGCGAGACTTACTAATCTATTAATTCATTGTTTCTAACCCTATAGTATAAGATTGCTATAGCCCGTATTATTAATAAGCAAGCGTAGGATAAGCGGCTTACCGGACTCCGCGACGGCTTAAAGTATATTAATGCTCTTACTATATTAACAGTGCGTATTAAGAACACAGATAGGAGAAGTTATAATAACTCCCTAGTCGATATCGCTATATATAGTAATAGCGATTAAAGCACTACTATAGTTAATCCGGCTGCTAGTGCTACTAGATGCATATAGTACGTACTATGTAAGATAGCGAGGGTACTATTAAGCGAACTTGTAGACGGAGATAGCCGAGCATTTATAGATAAGCTGTTACGTACTTAGCAAAGGGACGCCTTTGCTACGGCTCGTATAGATTAGCTTAGAAGTGGCCGCAAGACTAGATCTAGCAAGAATTGGTCGATTAATGCTAATAGCTATTTGCGCTATAAGGGTAGGCTCTATGTCCCTACCGAGCATTCGATCCGATAAGAGCTTCTTAAGCGACACTATAATAGTAAGCTTACCGGTTACTATAGTATAGAGAGGTCGCACGAGCTACTATCGCGTATATACTACTAGCTAAATAGTAAGCGGGATATAAAAGAATACGTTAATACGTGTGCTATATATTAACGTATTAAGGTACCGAAGCATTAGCCTTTTAGCGAGTTGTCCTTACTACTAATCCCTAATAAGCTATTCGTAGAGCTTATAATAGATTTTATTATAGGTCTTCCCCCTACTAAACGAAGAGGAAGCAGAGACGTCTTTAACGCTATACTAGTCGTTATAGACCGATTTACTAAGGGTGCTCGCTATATCCCTACTCGGAAGGATTAGACAGCTATTAACCTAGCTAAAGCACTATAGAACAATATCTTCTATACGTATTAGGGAACCCCTAAAGGGATAGTCTCCGATAGAGGCTCTATATTTATATCTTATTATTAGAGCGAGATTTGCCTATAGCTAAGACTTAAGCATCGCCTATCTATAGCATTCTATCTATAAACAGATAGTTAGACCGAGAGGCATAAATACTACCCTATAGTAGTACCTACGCAGTTATATTAATAACAACCCCGAGGATTGGGTTAACCTTATATAACCTACGGAATTCGTATATAACAATAGTATATACTTATCAACTAAGGTCTTACTATATATAGCTATAATAGGCTAAAATGCTGCCTTACTATAGGGTCTATTTACCTCGCTCGAGGCCGAGCGTAAGGAAAGGGAAGCGTATTAAGTATCAACCCCTAAGACACTAGCGGCTATTAAGAGGGTTTAAAAGATGCGAGAAATTTACGCTACGATAGCTAATAAACTAGCAAAGGCCTAGGCCTATTAGAAGGCCTATTATAACAAACACTATACGCTAATAACCTTTAAGCAAGGCGATATAGTTATACTTAGTACGAAGAACCTCCGTATCCGTAAACACCTATCCCCTAATAGTAAAACAAGGCCTAAGCTCGCACTAAGATACATTAGCCTATTCCGCATCCGAGAACCGAAGGGTATATAGGCCTACTAGTTATAGCTTCCTCCTTATTATACTATCTATAATACCTTCTATATATCCCTCCTTAAACTATATTACTAGCGCGAAGGCGATAAAGCGCCTGCTAAGTTAGAAGAAGTCTTAGCCGATAGGGAAGAGCTATAGTCTATAGAACGTATTCTAAAGCATCGGACTAGGTAAGGTAAGAAAGAATACCTCCTAAGGTAGCAAGGCTATTTACCTAAATAGGATTCGTAGGAGGCTAAAGACTCGTTTAAGGATATAACTAAGTTGCTAGATGAATATTAGACTAGTATAAAGAACAAGAAGAAGACTAAGGGGCTATAATGTTACTAGAAAGGCCTAGGATTAATACTACCCCCGGGGTGCTATTAGCTAACTAATTAGAGGCAAGGCAATTGTTAGCAATAAGGGACAATAAGACTATACTACTATAGAATCCACCTCTTTACTAGCGCACCCTATAAGACCCTTCTCTTAGCGCCCCCTCCTATTCCTACGTCCTATCGAGGCCCTAAGGCTTAGGCGGTCGGCGGGGATAGCGCGCGCGTACGAATAACGGTAATAAAGGTAATAGTATCGCGCTACGAGCTAGTAGTATGCCGGCGGCCGGCGCGGCTATATTAGTAACAGTATTGCGGAGTATATTACTACTTAAAGAAGGGAAGATACGGCTATATTAGTAACGGTATTGCCGAGTTATTATTAGTTAAAGAAGGAAATTAGAAGTAAGGTAAAGTTAGCGCTAAGACGGCTAGCGCTACTATTGTTAACATTACTTGCTATTATTACTATACCTACGAAGACAACCTTACCTATACTACGGCCTAAGGCCGGAAGCGCACTATATTAACTAAGTTAAAAGAATAGCTATATTAAAGGTTTAATTAAAACCTTAAGCCGCTTAAAAGATTAAGCGACTAATAGACTAACTAAGGGCAAAAACTATAGAGCTAAGCTAGCCAGGGTCGATCTTGCGGACAATAGGTTACTCCTTAATCATTCCGATCCTTTAAGCGAGGCGAACCTTAACTATTATACTTATAATAGCCTTTACTTATAGAAACTAGACGAACTGTGTTTTTTAAAAAGATAAGATAAGATTGGTAGTTGAAGGCTACTAAACCTAACTAATTAGGGCTAGCGGAACTACGAACAATAATAGCCCTCGTAATAATAAGAACAACCCTCGGGAGCGGATATTGCTAGGTCTTTTAAGAGTAGACGCAAAGAACTCGATACGATATTACTTAGAACGGAGGCAGTGCTATAATACCTCGTACGCCTACCTATTATAGTAAGGAAGGCGCGCTCGTATTGTAATTAGTCGATAGTCCTTAATTCTCGTAGTTATATATTACTTTATTGTATATAAGGATAGCGTAGTTAGAGTTAAATATTATATTGTATTAGAGGTAAGGTTTGATATAGTTACATAATTAGGTAGTTAAGTGTTTAATTTAGCGCAAGCTAAGCAGCTTATTAGACTTGCTAAGTTAGTAGCAATAGAGGTCGTAGAATATAGACAGGCTACGAGGGCGCGGCCTTTAGAAGGGAAGCGTATATTAGGGCTAAAGAGGCTATACGTAATTAGTATGTAACTAGGCCGAGTGAAGCTAGGGTCTTAGTGCCTTAGGCAGGGCTTAGCGCTTAGCGTTAGGCTAACTAGCCTGCCTTCCTCCTTCTCCTCCTAGACCTTTATCGAATACTACTTGTACCTACTACTACCCTATCTACCTACTAATATAACCCTTCTTATAGTATCTTCGTCTAAGTACCTCTCCTATTGTACCTCTCTCTACGGTCTAAGAGGGTTAAGATTGCCGAAGTTTGTATTACTAAAGCTCTATCCGATAATTGCCCGTACTATACCTAAAGCAGATTCTAGTTCGTCTTCGGCCTAATCGGTAGCCTCGGTAGCTTCTAGAATCGGCGGAATATCGTTAGGGTCTACGATTTCTCCGGCGGTTCTTAGGTTAATAACGTATTTAACCGGGTAAATATTAAGATTTTCGAAGAGATCTAGTTCGTATACGTACGTACTAATTTTCTTTATAATTCGGAAGGGTCCTAGATTTTTCTAGTCGAGCTTTTTTAAAGGTCGGTTAGTTCTAATATACCGTAAGTCGAGGTAAACGTAATCTCCGACTTAGTAATCTAGCGCGGCGCGTTTACGCTAATTAGCGTAGTACTCGTATACTTCCTAGGTATACCTTATCTCGTCCTAGAGCTCTTAGTAGGTCTAGGCTATCTAAGGAGCGAAGGTATCGGCGTCTCTTTCCGGATCGTTTATCGGGGGCTCTAGTTCGATTTCTGCTAGTTCTATACTAGTTCGGGGGTAAAACCTAGTCGAGGCGTAGAAGGGCGTAGTCTAAGTCGTAGCTAACTCCTAATTGTTAATAGCAAATTTAATAGAAAGCGTTAATCTTAGCTAGTTATTTTAGTAGTAGTTATAGAAGCGCCTAATAATTTACTCGATTTAAGCGTTAGCCCGCTCGGTTTACCCGTCGGTCTACGGATAGTAAGCTATTAAAAGGCGTACTTAAATTTTTAGTCGCTCGTAGAGGCGCTTCTAGAAACGGGCAACGAAATTCGGACCGCGATTAGATACAATTAATTCGGGTAGGCCTATATCTTTCTATACGTCTCAGTAGAAGACCTAAGCCGTATTCTTTACGGTTAGGCTACGGGCATTTAATACCTTCTTACGTTTAGTAAGGCGGTAGACTACGACTAGTATATTTTAAAACTAGAGGCTGTGAAAGTCGGATCCTTTCGGTAGGTCTATAATAAAATCTATTAAAATATATTACTATAGCCGTAGAGGGATTTTAAGGGGTTTTAGTAGCCCTTATAGCTTGCGCGTATCTGCTTTTGCTCTACGGTATACTACGTAGCTTTTAACGAATCGGTCGATATCTCGGTATAGATTAGGCTAGTAGTACTACTTCCGGAGCTAAGATAATATCTTAGCTTAACCGTGATATACTATTCCGAGAGGGTTATAAGCGGAACGTATAATCTAATCGCGTAAATCTTCGAAATCTAGGACGTAGAGGGCATTCCTAAACGTTATACGGGGCGCTTACGGTAGAGTTCTATAGAGCTCGTACTCCGATAGAGAGATATTCTCGTATAGCTATTCTCCGTCCTATAAAGCGTAAATTAGGCCTTTAGTAAAAGCGTCTTCGGCGTACGCTATTATAAGCTACTACTCGAGCTAGGTAGGTTCGAGGAGGTTCTACGCTTCTTCTTTAATCTCCTAGTCGCTATCCGAGCTTTCCGAACTCGTATCTTCGTCGTCCGAGCTATTATTATCTTCGAGAAAGGCGGGAGCGGCTATTAGTACGAAGGATACTACGAGAGGCTCCGGGCCGGTAAAATCGTCTCTAAGGAGCTCGTATAGTTCCTAGCTTAGGTTATACTCTTTAAGGATAGACTATTCTTCGCGCTATAGGCCTCGATCTAAAGGCGAGTCTCCGTTACGCCTCGTAAGTACATCGGCCTATAAGTTTGCTTTACCGGGCGTATACTAAATAACGAAGTTAACCCGGGAAAGAAACTTACTCTAGCGCACTTGTCTATAGCTAAGGAGTTGGCTTTTAAGAAAGTAGACGAGATTCTTATAATCTAAGCTAACCTAGATCGGTAATTTAGAACCTTCGAGCTCCGGGCGCTATTCTTCGAAGGCTTTAACGATTACGAGGAGTTCCTTATCGTAGATATCGTAATTATATTCTACGGAGGACATTTTTTTAGAGAGGTAGGCTACGGGCAGCTACGTATCTTCTAGGTTCGTTTGCTAAAGGAGAACGGCGCTAGTCGTACCGTCGGAAGTATCGGTTTCTAGACGCGTTTCTTTATCGAAGTCGAAGTACTATAGGATCGGTATAGTCGTAAAACTTTGCCGTAACTAGTCGAAGGCTTCTTAATAGGCTAGAGACTATTTAAATTTAACGTCTTTCCGCGTAAGTACTATAAGTAGACGGGCGATTCCGCTAAAATTCCGTATAAATCTCTAGTAGAAGTTAGCGAAACCGAGGAAGCCTTAGACTTCCTTTACGTTTCGTAGCACTCCCTAGTTTAGAACGGCTTCGATTTTGCCGGGATCTATTCGAATGCCTTCTAAAGAGACAATAAGGCCGAGGAATTTTACCTCTTACTTATAGAATTCGCACTTATCGATATCGATATATAGTCTAGCTTATTCGAGTTTCTAAAGTACTTTTTCGATATATTCGTAGTATTCGGCTTTCGTTTTGCTGTAAATTAAGATATTATCTATATATACCGAGACGAAGGCGTCTAAGAATTCCTTAAGCGTATCGTTAATATATAATTAGAACGTACTAGGTCCGTTATAGAGTCCGAACGGCAAGACTAGGTATTCGAAAAGGCCGTAACGGGTTCGGAAGGCTATTAACTATTCGTCTCCCTTAGTAATATATATCGCGTTAAAGGTAGCGATTACGTCGAGCTTAGTAAACTAGCGGGCTTTCGAAAGACGTTCGAGCGTTTCGTTTACGAGAGGAATTAGATAGCGGTTCTTTTTTATTAACGCGTTAAGGCCCCGGTAGTGTATATAGAAGCGGAGACCTCCGCCGGGTTTCTAGGCAAAGATTACTAGTACGGCCGCTTCGGAAAAACTAGGGCGGATAAAGCCCTTTTATAAGTTATCTTCTAGGTATTTCTTTAGTACGAGGAGCTTATCTCGAGATATAGAGTAGAGTAGACCGTATAGCGGCGGCTTACCGTCGATTAGCTCGATTTTGTAGTCGATACCGGGCCGGTACGGTAGTAGAATGTCGGTGTTCTTCTTTAAAAACTAGTAGAGTCGGTACTAATACTCCTTCGGTAGTTTCGTTCTTAGATCTATTAGTTCTTCGTCGAACTTTCGGATAGCCTTCTCGATATCCTATATTATTATAGCGAAGATCTAAGTGCATTTGTCGCGAGTAAGACGCGAGAAGGTAGCCGCGCTAATAGCGAATACGGTACGATCTCGGGGAGTATCGGAGGTAGAACTAAATTCGCTAAAGTAGTACTCTATATAATACTTACTCGTAAAGGATAGAGATTTAAAGGCCTAGTCGATAACCGGGTTATACCTTTTAAGCTAAGGAAGACTAAGAATAACGGGGTAAGTCTTCGGGAGTTTCGTAAGAAAGAATAGAATGTTTTCGGTATATAGGCCGATAGTAATAGATAAGTAGCAGATCTAGGTTACCTTGCCGGCGGCCGCGGTCGTACCGTTAAATATTTCTAACTCCCGAGCGTACGTAAGGTCTTAGAACGTTAAGCCGAGCTCCCTTGTATAGTCGTAATCTATAAACGAGTAGCCGGTTACGCCGTTATTAATAAGAGCTATAGTTTTTAATAATTTCTTTTAATTTCCTATTAACGTTTCTACTACGAAAGGCTAGTAAACTAACTCTTTCTCTATAGCTAAGCTAGAGAAAGGAAAGGTAGTAGTAGATACTCTTAGTTTTAGAACGAATAAACCTTATAAGCGACTATATATAAGGTTTAGGCTTTTCCCTAGCCGCTCGGAGTAGCGCTAGCTAGTAAAGGCGTATCTAGAGTCGTAATATTCGCGGCGGCGACTCGTTATATTATTAGCGTATTTAGCCAGCTAACGAGAGACGGGTAGAGGCGAGCAATATATCCTTTTACTCCGTAGTAGATATATTCTCCTACCGTACGGCGCCGCTACTTCTCTTCTTCCGAAAGCTTGCTATTTACTAGGGGTACGCGTAGACGGGCGCCGAGTAAGGTAGCGCTTAAATCTATCGGTTTAGCGGTAGGCTAGGCGCCTAGCGGTATTAGGGCTATAGCGGGAGTAGGAGCTAGTACTAAAGCCGGCGTCTAAGCTGTCTATAACTTCGATAGCGGTATAGCGAATAGCGACGTAAAGCGGCCGGTATTCGTATAGGCGCCTCTACGGTTAGCGATAATTTTCGCGAAGTTTCGAGTCGTATTATCGATACGCGTAAGTAAGGCGTATAGTTCGGTAATATCTAGAGTCTCCGTATCTTTATCGCAGACTTATAATATTATTTCCTCGCTAAGACTACGTACTAAGATCTACTTAGCGACGTCCGGGGGGTATTCGGCGTACCCGCTCTCGTATTAGAAGGCGGTATAGTATTCTTAGTAGGTCTTATTTGCTTACTTAAGTTTGTCTAAGTTTAAGCGTATAGTTTGCTTACGGTCTAGGTCGCTAAAGCTAGCGTCGAGGGCCTTCTAGATACTAGTCGTCGTAGTAGTTTCTACGTTTTCTAAGAGGCTATAGTAGGAATCGAGGGCGGAGCTACCGAGTAGAGAGAATATAAATCCGGTTTTTAAAGCTTCGGTTAGATAGTAGTCGGCGTTAGCGAGAAAGCGGATCTTAACTTATATCTTAAATTCCTCGTATACTTTACGCTTACCGGTAAAGCGTTCGGGGTCGCTAAGCTTCTTACTCTTATTCGAGGTAGGTATAAATAGGTAAGAGGCGGGTACCGTAGCGCCTAGGCGAGTAGAGGCAAGCTACGACTAGAGGCGGCCTACCTTGCCTTCTTTTTCTACGATAGAAGCGTTCGCGTCGTTAAGGGCCGTACTAAGGCTTATACGAGAGACCGAGAGGAAACGAGTAGTATCTTTATAAGCCTTAAGCAGGTTAGCGAGTAGTTCCGGGTCGGTAGTATAGGCGTAGTCTAGCTACTTACGCGTAGCGGGGATATCGTTCTATACTAAGCTTAAAAAATTAGGTACTTCGTTAGGTCTTATATTTTAAATCTACTCGTCGGGAGTATCTATCTTAATAGAGGCGATTTTTAGCAGTTTGTAATATAAGGGTCGGTAGCTAAGTAGTAAGAATGTATACGAAACTTTAAACTAACTAAAGGGAGCACTAAATTAATATAGCTGCTATCTATATAAGACGAACTACAAAGAAAGGAAGAAGGGTACCTTAGAGGGAGAGCCCCTTCCTTAGTATCCCGCCCTACGGGCGTCTAGCGCGTCCGACGCGTAAGCGTAAGTATATATATCCTACTTGCTAACTTCTTAGCAAACCTCTACTTTTAGGTCCTTCCCTACGCGCTAAGCGCGCGTACGCGTATCCCGCTTGTCCGCTATCTCGTAGTGTCTTTATCTCCTAGCTAACTTACGCGGCGTATATATACGAACTCGTTTAACCGCTCTTAAGCAAACATATTTCTCCTAGCTCTTCCCTATCTTCTAGTTCCTTCCTACTATTCGGATCTGTCCTACGACTCTATATATCTCGCTTGCTATCGTCCGTATATACGTACGTATAGTTTAGTATAGTCCCGTCGTTTATATATTAATATGTAATATATTGTTCTACTATATACGGCCTCTACGGGAGTCCCTAAGATATTACGTTATACGGCTAAATAGGCGGCTAACTAGGCGACCTACTTCGCTAGGGGCCCCTACTACTAAGGCAACTCAAATCCGATATTACTTTATAGTATAGCGGCTAGCTTATAGGACTTGTCGGTGCTTTCTAGGCAGCTACTATAATACGCGCGCTAATAGAGATCGAACTCTTCTTTATTTACTTTAGTAGTTACTTCCTCTTCTACCTCTACTTCCTACCTACGAAATAGGTATAATATCGGAGCCTTCTAAACCTTCTTTTTCTTTATAGGAGCTATATTAAAACTAGTTTCTTTCCGACGCTCGTAGAATATCTTTTCTAGAATAGTCTAGTAATACTTAGGCTATTCCTCGTCCCCTTTCTATTCTAGCTTCTACTAGTATATATCCTTTTCTACCGGGTTAAGTAAGAACGTAACGCTATAGATATCCCCGAACTAGACCCCGCGGTAGTTCGGTTTGCGAACTACAAAACGTATATAGTTTAGTTTCTTAGCGGTATCCCTCCGGTTTGGTTCCGGTTTAGTTTTTTAACCCGCTAGTCTAAGCCGGTTTTAGAGAAAATCCGACTAAACTGCGACGATATACGACGATATACGACGACCTCGGATCGGGTCTAGAGGCCCTCGGGGGCCCTATATTGTCTACGCTATACAATTGTATCTATGTTTCGGGCTATTTAGACGTATTTTAGGTCGGGTTTTTGTCCGTAGCCGGCACGTAGCCGGCAAACCGGTCCGTATACCGGTTCCTTAGCAAACTAAACTAAACTAAACTAGAATTTCGGCTTAGCAAACTAAACCAAATCAACCCGAACTACTACGGGGTCTAGGACTAAAAGGTAGTACTATAATATCTATATAACTTAGTATAGGAGGTATCTATAGCTTTCGTTATAGCTACTTTCTAGGGAACGCTCTTCTTAGCTAGCTTAGCTACGGTTTCGTCGAGCTCGTTAAAGAGCTAGTTATAGTACGTAAAGATAAGGTAGATCGTCGGTCCTCGGGTTCTTCTAATCGTAGTAGTAACCTTCGCGTAATACTTGCTAATATCGACGAGATACTCTACTTAGCGCTATTCGGCGGGGGTAAGCCTAAGCTACTTAATACCCTCGGAACTCTAATAGATCTCGAGAGCGGTACGTAAAGTATATCCTCTTATAACTATATAGCGGTAGATACTAGTAGTTAAATAGAAAGCGTTTCTCGAGGGTAGAGCACTACTACTATATAAAATCTTTACTAAGGCAGAGAGGGCTTGTATCCGGAATCTAAGCTGCTAGTAGGATAGGTTAGCGTTAGAATTCTCTAAATCTCTATATAAGCCTCCGAAGGATTACCTATTTTAGCGATACGGCTTTATCTCGACTACTCCGTAGGTACCCGACGAAGCTCGAGCGCTCTTTAAGGTCTTTACTAAGAAGCGGAAGGAGTTCGAGGATTAGGATTAGTTAATAGAGCTATTAGTTAGTCTTAGGTTTTATAGTTAGACTCGGCCTAAGCATTTGCTTATCGAGTATCTTACGCCGAAAGAGGATAGATTAAGACTAAAAACGAGCTTAGACTCGTTAGGTATAGTAGCTCGGTTCCGTTAGTAGGAGAGAGCTACCGTATAGAAGGCAAAATTTAGGTAGTTAGGGTAGCTAGGAAAGAAATTCTAGTAGTTAGGCTAGCTAGGGTAGCTAGGAAAAAAAATCTAGTAGTTAGGTAGCTAGGAAACAAAAAGAAGGTAGCTAGCTATTTACTACCTAGCTATTCCTAACGATACGATACTATAAAAGAAAGGGTGTTTCCCTATAGCTACTAGTATATATCTACTACTCCTAAGTCCTTACCTTACCGTACGAAACTTTAAAACATATCGACCGATATTATATATATACTAGGCGCTATACTAGGAAGGGTAATAACGAGACGATAGTCGAAACAGTCTAGTATACGAGCGAGATTACGATAACGTTAAGAGGAGGTCGTATACTTACCTTCGAGCCTATCGAGTCCTAGACGACGGTTAGGGCTAGATTTATCCTCTCCGAATCCTAGTAGTAGGAATTTATTATAGGATACTACTACCTAGTCCTTACCTTTATAGAGTCTAAGTAGAAGGTTATTCGGAGATATAAGAATATCGAGTATTAACCCGGATATCTTCGAAAAGACTAGCTAGGCGTATCTTTAGAAACCCGAGTATACCGAGTAGTTTAATTAATAGGTCTATAAGATATAGTTCCCTTTATACTTACGTTCGAAGGAGTATAAACTCCGGAAGTACTCGATACGATAGGGTAGTAAGGAGCGAACGGATATATTCTAGAAGTTCTTTATAGAGGGGGCATTATACTGTTGTACGACGTCTCGACTTAAAGGTTAACTAGTAATTGTCTGTAACTTCTACGGTTTAATCTTAAAACACCCGAAACTAGGGGATAGGAACTTATCGCCTACGAACTATCTCTATTCTAAACGGTATTAGGAATCTTAAGGAGAGAGGAGGGTTAATATAGATATAGCGTTCTAGAACGAGGTACGTCTTCTGAAATGCCGGCTACGGCTGCTAGCTGTAGCTACCGGCTATAGCTACCGGCTACTTTAATTAACCGTAGAGATCTAGCTAATTATTATAGGCTACGCTTAAGGAAGCTCTAGGATTAAAGGCTACCGATTTCTCCTCCGAAGACTTTAAGCAACTAGCAAACGAAATGCTAGCTACAAACGGTCTTCCGGAAGACTTCTGTAAAAGGGAGTTTATATAGAAGATATACCTATATCTTATAAACTACCCTCCCCTATTTCTTAGCGCGATAACCTAGCGTATTGTATTCGAAAGGAATAAAGAGGCTACGTTAGACGATATTCGGGAGATCCTCTATAATACTCGCCGAGTAGCTATTACTATCGATAGCTAGTTAAGCCGGACTATAAGAGCCTCCTTCCTCTCGATTATACTATACTTTATTAATTCGGATTAGAAACTCTAGGAACTTATAATCGGATCCCCTAAAATTCTAGGTTCCTATACTAGTAAGGATATAGCGAAGCTTATCTATACGGTAATAGATAGGGTTAGCGCAATAACGAAACTAATCTCGATTACTACGGATAACGCTAGTAATAATCGAATATTATATAAGGCGTTATATATATAATTTACTCGTATATATTTTTAAAATTACTAGTTGTGTCAATAGGGTCGAGTACGTAGAAGGGATTACAAGGTCTATAATCTAGCTTAATCTTCCGAATGTTAAGCTCGCTACGATTCCGGATACGTACGATAATACGTACAATAATAACGATAAAGAGGAGCCTAGTAATAGCCCTAGCCCTATTAAATCGGAGCCTACGTCGATGCTAGTTCTGTCCCTATAGAAGTTTCTCTACCTCGCTTGTGTAGTTTAAATCGCGATCTGAGCCCTCTTTAAAACGCTTAAAATTATACTATTAAATAACGACTAATAGAAGATCCTAGATAAGGATAAAGTAAAGTCGAAAGTCGAGAAACTCGTTATAGTAATAAGACGGGATAAGGTAGAGAGCCTCGATCTCGTTTTATATAAGATATAACTTTTGTCCGTAGCCGGTACCCGTAGCTAGCAACCTAGTATAGTTCTAACTCTTTTTCTCTAGCTTCGTCGTCTAGTAATATATACGAACTCGAGCTTATAGAGATATAACCGATTCGAGGCTATTTAAAAGAACCTAATCGAGCGCCCTAAAACCGATACCTAGAATATCGTATAGAATAAGCGATAGTAAAAGCGGCCTCCTTAGCGCCTACTCTGTTTTACCTAAGACGTTAAGACCTAATTCGATTCGACTTTCTATATAGTTACGAAGGGATATACTTTACGTACCGCTTTCGAGATCTATTAGAGTTCCGAGGGTATTAAGTAGCTTAGGCTTACCTCCGCTAAATAGTACTAAGTAGAGTATCTCGTCGATATTAGTAAGTATTATACAAAGGTTACTACTACGATTAGAAGAACCCGAGGACCGACGATCTACCTTATCTTTACGTACTATAACTAGCTCTTTAACGAGCTCGACGGAACCGTAGCTAAGCTAGCTAAGAAGAGCGTTCCCTAGAAAGTAGCTATAACGAAAGCTATAGATACCTCCTATACTAAGTTATATAAATATTATAGTACTACCTTCTAGTCGTTCGGGGATATATATAGCGCTATATACTTGCTTAACCTAGTAGAAAAGGATATATACTAGTAGAAGCCGGAATAGAAGGAGAACGAGAAATAGCCTAAGTATTACTAGACTATTCTAGAAAAGATATTCTATAAGCGTCGGAGAGAAACTAGTCTAAATGCAGCTCCTATAAAGAAAAAGAAGGTTTAGAAGGCTCCGATATTATACCTATTTCGTAGGTAGGAAGTAGAGGCAGAAGAGGAAGTAACTACTAAAGTAAATAAAGAAGAGTTCGATTTCTATCGGCGCGCGGGTAAGTACTAAACCCGTAGGCTCGGAAAGAGGGCTAATAATCTCTAGATCTTACCGGTCTTCTAGACGAATTCGGAGACGATATTCTCGCTATATAGTAACGGTTAGAGCCTAAGTTTCTAACGATAGCGTCGGTCGCTCGGGACGTCCTCGCTATACCGAGCGTAGGTATAGGCTATAAGAGATCGTTTAGTATCGCTCGTTACTAGGGCCGCTTTAATCGAATATACTCGCCTACTACCTTCGAATCTATTATAGTATTCCGATACTATCTCCTCTACTAGAGTCGCTAAGGTAGGATACTAAAGATTATACTAAAGGAGTTAATCGAGGAATTAGAAAACCTTAAGATCGAAGAAACCTAAGAGCGCGAAGAGAATACGAAATTTAGTTTAAGTAAAACTATAATTAGCGATAACGAAGAGAAGGAGGGCGGAGGTAGAAGGCGATACCGGATCGACAAGCGGAAACGTATATAGTCTTAGAGTAGCTTTAAGGAGACGAAGCGTTTACGTAGAAGGTAATATAGCCGGCGTATATAGCCGGTATATATCTTTAATATATTTCGAATTCCTAGGACCTAAATAGACTAGTTGCTATAGTAACCTACCCCGCTTATATACGGACTATTTCTAATTCTCTATTCGCTCTTCCTCTTATTCTTCCCTCTCCCTATATTCTTAAAGATAAATATACCTTAAGGATTCGGCTCTTCGGGCCTTCCTAAGCTAGCTACCTCCCCTTCCTTAAGCTACTATCCTTTATACGAATCTAACGATAACCTACTAAGGCGGTTTAATAGAAGACTATTTGTTCTAGAAGGTAAGAAGTATAAATGTCTTCTTACGATTATATACTTATTAATTTTCTAGGTCCTACCGATATACCCTCGTCGCCTAAACGCGTAGATAAATATCTTTAGAGGCTAAAGGGTAAGGGTAAAGCAAGCTAAATATAGGAAGACTATAGCGAGAACGAGATATCGGAATAGTAAGACTCTCTATAGTATATATAAAGGAAGGGGGTTCCTCGGAAAATAGTACCGAAAAACAAAAAGGCTTTAGATAGATAGGAGAAGGCTAAAAAGAGTAGGCGGACGAAGGCTATCGCAAAGAAAAGTTATCTTTCTATTAAAAAAAAGGGAATAAAGTAGGACTCGACGATAAAGAAGCGGCGCTTTAAACTAGGTACTATTACCCTTCGCTAGATCCGGCTTTTCTAAAATAAAAGAGGGACCGAGCTTTTAATCTCTAAGACTCCCTTCTAGCGACTCGTCCGAGAAATTATATTAGATTTTCGGTCTAGTATACGATTTACGGCTAAGGCGATTAGTACTCTTTAGGAAGCTACGGAGGCATTTCTCGTAACCGAGCTTAAGCTTTAAAACCTCCTTACTATCTATACGAAGCGGGTTATTCTTTAAAATAAAGATATATAGCTTCTAGCTAAAATTCGGCGTTAGTTTATAGCGGATTAGTTAGAAATTGTATTTAGTCGTTAGATTAACCTAGGAGGAGGCCTATTTTCGTATCCTTTTACCGGCTATAGGTACCGGCTATATTTCTAATTTTATCTCCGCGCCGTCCTTAAATCTAAGGTACGAAGTAGAAACCTAGCGCTCTATATTTACCCGGCTATTATAGAGACGAGCTATATTTAGATTAGTTTCTTCGTATATCGCGATCTAGCGGGTAGTAAGCGAAAGGGCGATAGAACGTTTATAATGCGTCTCTATTTAGACCTAAAACACAAAGGTCCTAAGGAGCCCTAGTATCCTAACTATAAGGAGATCCTTTAGTATTAGTACTTTAATCCTCTATACTACGAAGTAGATAGTACGCCTACGAGAGAGAAACTTTATCGAGAGATTCTCTATAATACGTAGCGCTATTATATAGCGATAGATACGTACTAAGTCTAGTAACTCGAAGAAGAATTAAGATAGCGTATTAGCGACTAAGGAGGAGATCGATAGTATACTAGTAGAGTCGAGGTCTTATAAGCGAAGTATAAGATAATATAGGCTCCTAGTTATTTAGAGTAACGTACTATATAAATAACTAGGCGTACTACTCTTATTTACTTACGATCTATATCCTAGGATGCTCTTCTCGTACTTTTTATACTCTTTTCTAATACCTTACCTATAATCGCTCCGCGATAACCGAGTAAATAAAAGCTATAGGATTTCCGCTCGGTACCTTAGCCTTCGAGATACGGCGGAGTTAATTCTCTATAATACGTAGCGCTATTATTTAGCGATAGATACGTACTAAGTCCGGTAACTCGAAGAAGAATTAAGATAGCGACCGAGGAGGAGATTAATAGTATATTAGTAGAGTCGAGGTCTTATAAGCGAAGCACGAGATAATATAGGCTCTTAGTCGTATAGAGTAACGTACTATATAAATAACTAGGCGTACTACTCTTATTTACTTACGACCTATATCCTAGGATACTCTTCTCGTACTTTTTATACTCTTTTCTAATACCTTACCTGTAAGCGCTCTACGACAACCGAGTAAATATAAGCTATAGGGTTTCCGCTTAGTACCTTAGCCTCTAAGATAGGGCGGAGTTAAATTTAGAGCGATAGCCGGCACTCGTAGCCGGCATATAGAGCGATAGTAGGCCTTTTCCTACTAAATAACTAGCTTGTTTAGTATAGCCTATCTAATATCGCTTATATTTCCCAGTAATAGGCCTAGGTTACTTATAAGATTACTATAGCTAGTAAGGGCATTACTAAAGAATATCTATACTATAGTAGGATACTATTATTACGCCGGCTATTTATTAAAAGGAGGCTTTCGCCTATTACTATACTAGCTACATATGCCGGCTATATTTTAAAGTTTACCGTACCTGCCTTTTTTAGCCGTACCTACCTTTTTTAGCTATACCTGCCTTCTTTCCTTACTTTAACGTTACTATAATATAGGCTTGCGCGACGCTTACTCTATTACCTAGCGATACCGCGATACTACCTCTCTCGCTATATTTAACCTTCGTATCGATACCTACACCTCTACGCTCTATATCTACTACCTCCGTAATACCCTCGCTCCGCGCGCGCCTTCGTATACCTTCGTAACGCCCTTTTTTCCGTAATTCGACGACTTTTATAATACCGAGTCTACTTAGCTAAGTTACGACGCCTTATAAGAAGGGACCTGCTACTTCTATAGGTCGTAATAAGACCGGAAATAGCAGAACGAGTATAGCATATTAACGTAAGAAGGCTACTACTACTACCGCTAGCTCTAGTACTAGAAAGGGCGTCGCGAGTAAGGCTCTACGTAAGATAACGGCGGGCAAAGCTCTACGTAAGACGACGACTAGCGCTTCTACTACTAGTAGTAATAGTCGTACGAAGCGTCGATAGCGCCTAGGAAGTAGGTATTAGGACTAAAGAGGTTATACGTAATTAGTATATAACCGGGCTCGAGTGAAGCTAGGGTCTCGATGCCTTAGGCAGGGCTTAGCGCTTAGCAGTAGGCTAACTTGCCTGCCTTCCTCCCTCTCTTTCTAGCTCCTTATCGAATACTACTCGTACCTACTACTACCCTATCTACCTGCTAATATAACCCTTCTTATACAGTATTCGATCTACCCTTTGAGGGCAGCAGCTAGATAGTCCTTATTTTAAGCTTTTAGCGGTGTAGCTACGAACAAGACTAATCTAACTATATTGCGCCCGAAGAACGGGACCTATACGTACTATTCTATCGAAATAACCGTACTAATTATTAAGCAAGGTCTTCTATACGGCCTACTATACTGAGTCAATCGTACTAGACTAATATCTACTAATTCCGCTATATCCGCATCTTAGGGGCTAACAATACATTATTAGTGTTACCCCCTACTATAATAGCGGGCTTATTACGAAGCAATAACAACCGTGCTGCCGCTAGTAGCGCCAGTAACGACAACGCTAGTAGTATAGTGCCTACTAAAGGGCCTACTAAAGCACCTGCTAGAGTGCCTCCTGCCGAAGAGCCTGCTATAGGACCTGCTAAAGAAGAACCTGTAATTCTAGGTAACGACCTAGAATTGCCTGTCGACGACATTCTTAACAATATTGTTAACCGTCGATATAGCTAACCGGCCTTTAGCCCCTAGCTAGTAGCGAGGCTTTAAGAAGCTACCTAAAACAGGCTTACTGCCTTGCGTTAAGAACAACAGCTGAAGGATAATCTTCTCGAGATTCGCCGCCTCTAGGAATCTCTAACAACTACTGCTAAGACAGTAGCAGGACCTTCTTTACTACCTATCTAAAAGAAGGATGCTAAACTCAAGGACTATACTGTATTTAACGGCTCTAGTCGAAAGCAGTATAACGACTATATTCGTAACTGTAAACTCAACTAGCGCAATATACTAAGAGCGCTACTAGACGACTATTCCTTAGTCGTACACGCTATACAGTACATTAATAGCGACCTAAAGCGCACATAGGATAACTATTTCGACTCCCTCGACGACTAGACCGCTGTTTAGTAGCAGACCTACAAAACCATTATGCTAGATACCCTTAGAAACCCTATACTAAGGCAACAACATGCTTAGGACCTATATCTTCGAGCTAAATAGAAGACTAATTAATCGGCTCGCTCGTTTGAAGCCTATTTGAAAACCCTTAAAGACGACCTTCCGCCTAAGACTAATTCTATATAGATCTCCGAGATACGCCTAAAACTCAGATAGGAGCTTATCCTCGAATTAGACCGTCGCCGTATATTCGAACAAGCCAATCTAACACGCATTCAATTCATAGTCGAAGTAGAAACAGCCGAACGAGCTATTTAGCTCTAATAACGACTAGAATTAAGGATCCGACTAACTAGCACTAACCGTAGCAACCGTAGCCGCGGAGGAAACTAAGGTTCCTACTAGGACAACAATGCTAATAGTAGGAACAGTAACAACGACCGTAGAAGAGGCCGTAGCCGGCGGCTATATAGAGGAGGCCGCGATAGGGGCCGTAGAAGGGGCTCGTATCCCTATAGTACTAACCGCTTAACTAACAATAACAGCTACGGCAGTCTACTAACCGGATTAAAGTACTTCAATTGTAACAGCACTAGCTATCTACTAGGCTAATGCGACAAACCTAAGGACTAGGCCCGAATTGATCGTACTTCCGCTAAATACCGAAAGCACCTCTTAGTAGCTAACGCTACCCCTATAGGCTAACCTTCGAAAAAAGAGTAAGCGCCGCACTAACTGTTAGCCTTGTACGGCGTAAGACCATCGATATTGTACTAGCTATAACACGCTCCTGCCTTGTATAGGATACGAAGGGCACTACCTATTAAACTAAGGTTATACTAGATCTAGGAAATTCAGTTAGTGCCCTTATCAGCCATCGCCTAGCTAAGCAATTAGACCTTCGACAACTGCCGAAGACTAACCTGCCAACCCTTGCTTGGTTTAATAACACTCGGCACTTGACCTATAGGGCCTACTATATTCCTATAGCTCTAAAGGACGACCTCGGAAATGAGCGCCTACTAGACTTTACTGCCTACGCAGTAGATATAGACAACCTATATAGAGGAGCCGCTATTGTTATTAGCAACCCTGTTCTTAAGTACTACGCTATAGCTATAGACCTAGGCCTCTAGAAGTAGCGATTTAGAATCGCTAGGAAAGAGGACATTAAACACATTAATGTTAGCGAGTGTCCTAATAATATTAGGGTCCTATTTATTAGCAACCTAACACTAGCCTCCGCCTTAGCTAATCCGACTACCGATTTGCTCGGTAGTAATAACGATGAACCTATGCCCCCTAATAATCCTAATTAGCTTACTCGTATACTAGAGCCTATTCGAGAGACCTATATTAATGTATTCAAATATTACCTAGCATCGACACTGCCTATATTTAAGGAGACGGATTATAAGATTAATATTATAGAGGGTAAGGAGGTTCCTTTTGGCCCCCTCTACAACCTTAGTAAGCGAGAGCTTGCTATATTGCGTAAGTACCTAGAGGAAAACCTAGCTAATAGCCGCATTCGGTATAGTAACAGCCCTGCTAGTGCCCCTATCCTATTCGTACCAAAGAAGGATAGTAGCCTACGCCTATATGTCGACTATCGTAGGCTTAATGCTATTACTATTAAAGACCGCTATCTACTCCCCCTTATTAATAAGACCCTCGATCGCCTTTCTAAGGCTTACTACTATACTATACTAGACATTAAGGATGCGTACTATCGTATCCGCATTCGTAAGGGGGACGAATAGAAAACAGCCTTCCGTACTCGCTATAGCTATTTCGAATACTTAGTTATGCTATTTGGCCTAGCTAATGCCCCTGTAACATTCTAGTCCTATATCAATCGAGCCCTTTTAGGCCTATTAGACTATCTCTGTATAGTTTACCTAGATAATATCCTAGTTTATACACATTCACCTAATATTGTAGAACACTAGGCCGTAGTGCGTAAGGTCCTCGACCGCCTGCGAGCCTATAGACTATATTGCAAACCTTCTAAATGCACCTTTGCTGCTAAAGAGGTATTATTCCTTAGCTTCCTCGTGTCAACTAAGGGTATTAAGGCTAATCCTAATCGGATTAAAACAATCACTAAATAGCCTATTCCTACGTCAATTAAGGAACTGTAGTCGTTCCTCGGCTTCGCTAATTTCTATCGTCGCTTTATTAAGGGCTATTTACGGCATGTAATGCCCCTAACTAAGCTTACTAAAACTAAGGCTAACCTAACTAGAGAGTTCAAATAGACTAACAGAGCACAAGCCGCTTTTAACGGCCTAAAGCAACGCTTTACTAATGTCCCCTTGTTGCACTATTTCGTGCTAAGCAAGCAGATCCGAATTGAGACTAACGCTTTACAGTTCGCTATATCGGCTATTATATTATAGCAATCAGATAATAACTATTACTAGTACCCGATTGCCTTCTTTTCACGAAAGATAATCGATATAGAACGTCGATATAAGACCTACGAGCAAGAGCTCTTAGCAATCGTAGAAGCCTTCAAGCATTAGCGCTACTACCTTAATAGTGCTTAGCACACAATTCAGGTCTATACAGACTATAACAACCTCCGTAGCATTACTAAGGTTACTAGGGTTATAGGTCGATAGGCTAGATAGGCCGTCTACCTCGCCGGGTTTGATTTTAATATATTATACCGGCTAGGCGTAAGTAACCCTGCCGATAGCCTATCGAGGCGACCTAATTACAATAGCGAGACCTAATATATTAATTCTTTGTTTCTAACCCTGTAGTATAAGATTACTATAGCCCGTATTGTTAATAAGCAAGCGTAGGATAAGCGGACTTCCGGACCCCGCGGCGACAACAAATACTATAGCGGAGTTATCGTTCTTCTAGTACACGTTAAAAGAAAGGACGTAGATCGCTCGAGCTATAATAACTCGATTGAAGACATTGCTATCTATAGTAATAGCCTATACAGCGATAGCACTATAGAAGAGGTTGCAGTAGTTCCGGCTACTAGTGCTATTAGATGTATACAATGCGTACCTCGTTCGATAGCACGGGTGCTATTAAACGACCTTGTAAATAGGGATAGTTAATCGTTTATAGATAAGCTATTGCGTACTTAGTAGAGGGACGCCTTTGCTGTCGAGCGCATTAATAAGCTTGTAAGTAGACGGGCGACTCGATCTAGCAAGAGTAATAACTAGTCGATCGACGACAAAGGTTACTTAAAGTTTAAGGGCAGATACTATGTCCCCGCTAAACAATCGATCCGATAAGAGCTTTTAAAGAGGCACTATAATAGTGAGCTCGCTAGTTACTATAGTATAGAGAGGTCGCACGAGTTACTATCGCGTATATACTACTAGCTAAATAGTAAGCGGTATATAAAGGAGTATGTACAGACCTATATAGTATACTAGCGAGTCAAAGCACTAAAGCACTTACTATTTGGCGAGTTGTCTTCACTCCCTGTTCTAAAGAAGCCTTTTGCAGAGCTTATAATAGACTTTATTATAGGTCTTCCCCCTACTAAGCGAAGAGGAAGCAAAGACGTCTTTAACGCTATACTAGTTATTATAGACCGATTCACTAAGGGTGCTCGCTATATTCCTGCTCGGAAAGACTAGACTGCTATTAATATAGTAGAGGCGCTATAGAGTAACATCTTCTGTACCTATTAAGGAACCTCTAAGGGGATAGTCTCCGATAGGGGCTCGATATTTATATCTTACTATTAGAGCGAGATTTGCTTACAGCTAAGACTAAAGCATCGGCTGTTAACAGCCTTCTATCTACAGACTAACGGTTAGATAGAGAGGCAGAATGCCACCCTATAGCAGTACCTGCGCAGCTATATTAATAAGAACCCCGAGGATTGGGTTAACCTCCTATAGCCTGCAGAATTCGTGTATAATAATAGTGTACATTCATTAACCAAGATCTCGCCCTATATAGCTATAATAGGCTAGAATGCTGCTATACTATAGGACCTACTATCGCTCGAGGCCGAGCGCAAGGAAAGGGAAGCGCGTTAAGTACCCGAAACACTAGCGGCTATTGAGAGGGTTTAGAAGATGCGAGAAATCTATACTAAGATAGCCGAGAAGTTAACAAAGGCTTAAGAGTACTAAAAGACCTACTACGATAAGCGCTATATACTAATAACCTTCAAGCAAGGCGATATAGTTATGCTTAGCATAAAGAACCTCCGTATCCGTAAACACCTATTACCTAATAGCAAAACAAGGCCTAAGCTCGCACTAAGATACATTAGCCTATTTCGCATTCGAGAGGCTAAGGGCACATAGGCCTACTAGTTGTAGCTCCCCCCTTATTACACTATCTATAACACCTTCTATGTATCCCTCCTTAAGCCGTACTACCTACGCGAAGGGGATAAAGCCCCTATAGAACACGAAGATATACTAGCGGATAGTAAGGAGCTGTAGTCTATAGAACGTATCCTATAGCATCGTACTAGGCAAGGCAAGAAGGAGTACCTACTAAGATAGCAAGGCTATTTACCTAAATAGGACTCGTAGGAAGCTAAAGACTCTTTTAAGGATATAACTGAGTTGTTAGATAAGTATTAGACTAGTGTAAAGAACAAGAAGAAGGCTAAGGGCCTATAATGTCGCCTAGGAATAATACTATCCCCGGGGTACTATTAGCTAACTAATTAGAGGCAAGCGATTGTTAGCAACAAAGGATAACAAGACTATACTAGGCGCGCCACGACGCGTTAACTAATTGCCTGCTCTTTTAAGGACTCTACCTCTTCACTAACGCGCCCTATAGGTCCCCCTCTTATTCCTTTATTCTATCGAGGCCTTAAGGCCTAGGCGATCTACGAGGACGGCGTACGCGTGAATGGCGATAGTAATGATAACGACGGCGCGGCCGGCGCGGCTATATTAGTAACAGTATTACGGAGTGTATTGCTGTTTAGGAAAGGAAGGATATAGCTATATTAGTAACGGTATTACCGAGTATATTATTAGTCGAAGAAGGAAATCGAAAGCAAGGTAAAGTTAGCGCTAAGACGACTAGCGCTGCTATTGTCAATATTACTTACTATTGTCGCTACGCCTATAGACACAACCTTACCTACACTACGAGCCTAAGGCACCCTTAATCAAAACTTTAATTAAAGCCTTAAGCCTATTAAGGGTTTAATCAAAACTTTAAGGCTAAGTTAAAACTTTGACTAAGTTAAAAGATTAAGCGACTAATAGACTAACTAAGGGCAAAACTATAGAGCTAAGCTAGCCGGGGTCGATCTTGCGGACAATAGGTTACTCCTCGATCTTTCCGACCCTTTAAGCGAGGCGAACCTCTACTACTATACTTATAATAGCCTTTACCTATAGAAACTAGAAGAACTGAGTTTTTTGAAAAGATATAATTGGTTGACACTTAAAGGCTGCTAAACCTAACCAATTTAGGCTAGCGAAACTACGATAGTAAATAATAGCCCTTATAATAATAAGAACAACCCTCGGAACGGACAAACCCTCGGAGCGGACATTTCTAGGTCTGTTAGAGTAGACGCAAAGAACTCGTACGACATTACTTAGAACGGAGGCAGTGCTACAATACCTCGTACGTCTACCTATTACAGTAGGGAAGACGCGCTCGTATTGTAATTAGTCGATAGCCCTCAATTCTTATAGATATATATTACTTTATAGTTTATTGTATATAGAGATAGCGCAGTTAGAGTTGTATATTGTGTTGTTAGAGGTAAAGTTTGATATAGTTACATAATCGGTAGTTGTGCGTTCGATTTAGTGCGGACTAAGCGACTTATTAGACCTGCTAAGTTAGTAGCAATAGAGGTTAAGGCTGGAACAAAGACCGGCTACGAGGGCGCGGCCTTTAGAAGGGAAGCGTGTGTTAGGACTAAAGAGGTTACACGTAATTGGTATATAACCGGGCTCGAGTGAAGCTAGGGTCTCGATGCCTTAGGTAGGGCTTAGCGCTTAGCAGTAGGCTAACTTGCCTGCCTTCCTCCCTCTCCTTCTAGCTCCTTATCGAATACTACTCGTACCTACCACCACCCTATCTACCTGCTAATATAACCCTTCTTATAGTAGGTCCTATTTATAGCCGGTAGCGTAGCTAGTAGCGTAGCCGGCAGCGTAGCCGGCATTCTTACTATCTTTTTACTAATCCTTCTTTAGCCGTAGCCCTCCGTAAGATTCGGAAGTATTAGAAGAGTTCTAATCTTCTAATCCGTAAAGCTCCTTTCTAACGACTTGTTCGCGAAATTGCCTAGGATTATAGAACGGACCTTCGCTTCTAAGCCTCCGCGATAGGCGCCCTTTAAGAGGCTATAGAATCCTACCTAGTTCGTATCTTCGAATATGTATTTCTCTTCTACCTCTTTTCGGACTATACTAATACTATTTTAGCGGTTAACCTTATAGCTATCTACGCGAAGCGTATAATAATTATAGATAAGGATTTTAAAGCACTCGAGCAGATTCTAAAAGGCTAGAATATCTATATTCGAGATAGTGCTAGGTAGGATAGATATTCTAGTAGGAAGGATATTCGTAGTATCGTCTATAAGCTTTTCTATATACGAAATAAGCCGCTGTTATACGGCGCTGTATACCGCGCTCTAAATACTCTCTAAGTATATATATATAGTATAGTATACTTTATTAGCCGTACGGAATAGAAGTCTTCGAAAATCCCGTTAGTACTAAGGAGTAAAAAGGCCGGCTACGCTACCGGCTACACTACTAGGGTTTTTTTAAAGAACTAAAAGAAGATAGACATTCCGGTTAATTTGTATTAGTTTTAATTTTTATAAAAAGAAAACAGGGAAAAATAAGGAAGGTTAAAGAGCCTAATGCTTATAGTTCTAGGCATTATCCCTATTTTCTAGACTATATTATATATCTACCTTCGCAACTCTACCTAATACTCCTTCTAAATATCCTTATACTCTACCTACTAGAAATTTAACTAGGTACCTAGACCTATAGCTGCCTCTATATCTTTTACTATCTTCTATAGGTTAAAGGACTCCTCTATAGCAGTCTCTACCTCCTTATATAATACGAAGTTACTGCCTACCCTACCCTTAATATCTCCTAAATAACTAAGAGTTCTAAGGAACGAACTAGTATTTGGCCTTAGTATAGCAAGTAACTAGTAGAACGTTATATAGAGTTACTTTATAGCTCTTTTATATACTATACCGATACCGAGGGAGGAGCTATCCTAGTACTTAATATTAGAGAATAGTTTAGTAGGAAAGTATTAGAACTTCTTAAAGAGGCCTTCTAGGGAAATCGATAAGTTCTACCTAGATCTAGATTATAATATTCTACCGAGCAGCTAGGGAATTAAATAGCGAGCAAAAAGATGAAATTTATACCTAATAAGTGCAGCTTCTAAACTTAACTATAATAGCTTAGATATATATATACTTTTGATTAGTTAGTACCCTTAGCTAATTATCTATAGATTTAGGGTTATATAAGTACCTTCCTATAACTAAAAAATGCCGGCTACGCTACCGGCTATACTCTCGTATCTTATAAAGGGCTTGCTTCGAGTTACGTAGACATTCTTATACTTCTTAGAAACCGATAAATTCTATAGTTCGAACTAGCTAATCCTATAGTTGCCTAGCAAACTAACCTAAACTAAACTAGATCTTCGGCTTAGCAAACTAAACTAAACTAACCTAAACTACTACGGAGTCTAGATTATAGGGTAGATACGTAATACTAGGGGGAGATCGAGCTCGTAGGCGAGGTTACCGACTAGACGTACTACTTTAAATAGTCTAGTACGCTACGTAGAGAGCTTGCGATTAGGGTTCCCTAGTAGGCGGTATCCCTTATATAGCTTAAGTAGTACCTTTTAGCCTGTCTTAAAGGAAATAGGGCGATGCTTGCGGTCGTATTAGTCCTTTATTATCGCTGCCGCCTACGCGAGAGAGTCTATAGCCTAATCGCGTACCTCCTATCTTAATACTAAGTAGTCTTCCGTAGGGAGCTCGGTAAGGGGGTTTAGCGCGTCTAAGTTCGTCTTAAATCCTTAAATTAGAATATTAGGTACCTCTCTAGTAGAAGCATTCCTAGCGTTATTAAGCTCGGCCTAGATATATAGAAGTGCGTCCGTCTAATTAGCGTCTAGATAATTAGAGGTAAAGAATCGGAGAGCGATTTCTACGGTCTAATTAGTTTGCTTAGACTAGCCGTCCGACTAGGGATAGTACGCTATCGTTGCAAAGAACCTCGTACCTAACTTCTTAAAGGCTACCTTTATAAATTCGCTAAGCTAAATAGGGTCCTAGTCGCCGATTATAATAGCCGGAAGGTTGCGTTATATTTCGACGTAGCCTTAGATCTAGTCGCTACTATATTGCTACGCCGTCTACGTTAATTTACACTTGCGTAGTATAACGCGCTTAGAGTACTTATATGTCTCTATAACTTACTATAAGGAACCTATCGTAGCCGTCCTTATTAGGTAGTAGGCCGTAAACCTAGTCTATAGTAATAGCGTACTATAGAATAGGCTAGCATTTAATCGGCTATAATTTACCGTATAGAGGATAGTATAGCGTCTAGTTTAGGATATACTTAGAGCAATAAGCGATATACTTAGAGACCTCGCGCCCGAGCTAGCGTATATAGAAACTAGCGTATAGACGAGCGTAAGTACGGTAATAACCTACGTAGTAATAATAATTATAAGCTATTTAGAAAACCTCCTTATATAGGGAACGGGGAATGTATAGCCTCTCTCTACTATCGGTATCGTTCTTAAAATAAATAAGGTCGTCGCGTAAGAAAAAGCAAAGTCCTAATAGACTCGACTCGGCCTCGCCTATAATGTCCGCTTCCTTATAATTAGGGTTATCGTTAGTATCTAGGGTCCTCTTAGCGGCGTCTCGTAGGCGGCGTTCTTCTATAGCGTTTAGCTAAGCTAGGATTGCGGCCTAATAGGGGTCCTTAGCGTATCCTACCTTTAAGTCGTTTTTAAATTTAGCGGCGAGTTCTACGAGTACGGAGTAGAAAACTATAGGCTCGTCGGACGTATACGTTCTACTAGAGTGCTTATCGATTATCGTAGCGTAAAAACAAATTGTACCCTCGCTTTCGTATAGGTATATATAGTATACGTCGATTATATTATTCGCGGGGGTAGGATCGTCGTATACTAGGGAATCTAGTATATTATATACCTAATCTGCCGCTCGGTTAAGGTCCGCTACGAGCCTACTTAAGGCATCTAGTATACTATAAAGGCGTCCTAGGCGGCAATATACCTTAAGCTTAGGGTACTAAGAGAGGTACTAACTAGCTCGTACTAGACGGAGATTAAGCTTATCCGTAGACGTAGTCGTCGCTAGGCTCGCTACCGTTATAATACCTAGGGCCGCTATATAGTCGGAAAACACGTATACCGGCTTGCGTACCGCCTATAGGATTATTCGTACCTTACGTACTATCTAGACTAGTCCGCTAACCTCGAGCTCGGTAGCTAGGTACCGCTTCTCTACGTCCGTAAGGGCTTTACTAAGGTATATAATAACTTATACCTAATCTGCCGGGAAGCGTACGGCTTTACTATTCTCGATAGTCGGTTCTAGATCTCCCTTAACGTAGTATACTACTACTGCGAATCTCTAGGTATCTAGGTCGATATATATAGGGCGATTAGGGTCCGCGTAATAGGAGAACTTAATATCGCGGTATATCTATCTTAGGATATCGAAGGCTTTGTATTCCGTCTCTAGTAGTTTATCCGAGTCGAAGGCTAGGGTCCTTATAGCGTAGCGCTTACGCTTATTGCCTTTATTCGCTAGGCTAAAACGTAGGAGCTCTTTCTTACGGTTCTCGAATAGCATCGTAATCGTAAAGTAGTATAGAATATACTAGCGTTGCTATCTAGTAAGTCCTAAGTAAAATTTAATATCCTTTAGCGTAGTAGGGAATTTCAAGTCTAGAATAGCCTAGACCTTCTCCTTATAAGTAGTATATCCTAGTCCTAATACTCGTTAGCCTAAAAGCTTCGTAGATAGATATACGAGGAACGACTTATATAGTACGATACTAATATTCTTAGCTGCTAGGCACTCGAAAACGGCGTCTAGGTACTATAGGTACTCTCTAAAGGTATAGGAATAGATAATAATATCGTCGATATAAGCGCGGTAGTAGGACTTATATCGCTTAAGGATCTTGTTAAGCTAGCGCTAGACATATTACACGCTATTTAAAAAACCTATAATAGCTACGTATATCTATTCTTAGCCGCGGTAGCTATTAATCGCGAATTTGCTACGGTCCTTCTCGGCTACTATAGTATAGTACTAGCTATTAATAGAAAAACGCGACGGCGTCTACTATTATAATATAGGTCGAGCCGCGTAGCGCCTTAATAATATCCTCTTATCTAGGGAGCGGATAAGAGTCCTTAACTATAATCTTGTTTAGGCCCCTAATATCCACGACCGTACGCCCTTTATAGACTAGCTTGCCGTCTACTATTATTATTTTCTAGACTACGAAGACTAGGAACCTAAATTAAGTAGGCTTAGTAGTAAAGGATATCTTTCCTTATACGTATAGCAGGTCGAACGTTTTATTTATAACCTCTTTATCGGGGGCGTAGAGCGGATACGCTACTATAGGGACCTTATCGTTTTCGTATCCTAGCTTTAGCGTAACTTCTAGGAAATCGGACTTAGGAATGTCTATAGTAGTGCCCTTGTCTTTCTATAGCTCTTCGTACTTCTTTACTATAGCCTCGATAAGTTATACCTACTCCTAGGTACCGTAGGCCGTTATACCGTTAAAAAGCTACGTCTCCTTTATAGGGTTTAGTAGGTCCGGTAGCGGAAGGCTAGCTACGGCGTAATCTTCAGGCGCGATATAGTAGTAGCCGTAGTAGTCGCACTCGCGTACGTACCCTATTTTTATATATCGTAGTAGAGTCTATAGCTAATCCGTATCGTTACGGACCTATACGAAATTTACTATAGCGTCTATAACTACGGCGTAAATAGTTAGGGCCTTATTCTTAAGCTTCTAGTTTTGCGGGTAGAAGGCTACGTCTCGATCTATAGGAAGGTCTATTCTAAACTAGATAGGTACCGAAGTTACTATCTACGGTACTAGAACGACGTTCTTATCGCTAGAGTATATAAGCGTATAGAACTTAACCTAATCTTTATAGCCTACTAGTAGGGGAATCTTCGCTTTTTCGTAGGAATTAATCGTTGCTATATAGTATAGTATATTAATCTTAATGCCCTCCGGGCTAATAATATCTATCGCTATAAGGAACTTAGTACTAAGCTCTCTAACGATATATATCTTATAATATATATAGGCGATAACCTTAGAGCCCTTAACGATTTCTAGTACCTAAAAGTCGAGATCTACGTACTTACTAATATCCGTCGAACCTACGCCCTTAACCTTTAGCAAAGCTACTAAGCGCTTACGCTCGATATCTAGGCACGTCTAGTATAGGAAGGCCTTATCGATAAGTAATACTATCGCGCTTATATCTAGGTAGACTACGTATTCGGTGCTATCCTTCTATAGGCGTACGACCGTACGTAAATAATAATAGCCTCGAAACGCGTACCCTCCTTTAACCTTAGGCAACGTAGCGGACTTAATAAGCCTAGCGTCCTCTTATAAGAAGGGTTATATTAGCAAGTAGATAGGGTAGTAGTAGGTACAAGCAGTATTCGATAAGGATCTAGGAGGAGAGGGAGGAAGGTAGGAGAATTAGCCTAACGCTAAGCGCTAAGCCCTGCCTAAGGCATTAAGACCCTAGCTTTACTCGGCCTAGTTATATACTAATTACGTATAGCCTCTTTAGCCCTAATATACGCTTCCCTTCTAAAGGCCGCGCCCTCGTAGCCTATCTATATCCTAATCTCGACCTCTATTACTACTAACTTAGCAAATCTAATAAGCTACTTAGCCGCGCTAAATCAAACACTTAACTACCTAATTATATAACTATATTAAACCTTACCTTCTAGCACAATGCCTACTTCTAACTACGCTATTACTACTACTATAGTAATAATAAGGTGTTATATAGCTATACGAATTAAAGGCTAGTAACTAATTGTGGTACAAGCGCACCTTCCCTACTATGATAGGTAGGTATACGGGGTATTGTAGCACTACCCCCGTTCTAAGTAAGGTTGTCCGAGTTCTTTGCGTCTACTCTAAAAGACCTAGCAATGTTCGTTTCGAGGGCTTATTTCCGTTGTTTCCGAGGGATTGTTCTTATTATTATAAGGGCTATTATTTACTGTCGTAGTTTTACTAGCCCTAATTAGTTAGGTTTAGTAGCCTTTAATTGTTAATCTTATCTTATCTTTTAAAAACACAGTTCGTCTAGTTTCTATAAGTAAAGGCTATTATAAGTATAATAGTTAAGGTTCGCCTCGCTTAAAGGGTCGGAAAGATCGAGGAGTAACCTATTATCCGTAAGATCGACCCTAGCTAGCTTAGCTCTATAGTTTTTGCCCTTAGTTAATCTATTAGTCGCTTAATCTTTTAAGCGGCTTAAAGTTTTAATTAAACCTTTAATATAGCTATTCTTTTGACTTAACCGGTATAGCGCGCTCTAGCTTATAGTATAAGTAAGGTTATATCTATAGGCGTAGCGACAATAGTAGGTAATATTAATAATAGCGGCGCTAGCCGTCTTAGCGCCGACTTTACCTTGCTTCTAATTTCCTTCTTTAACTAATAACAACTCGGTAATACTGTTACTAATATAGCCGTGTCTTTTCTTTAAGTAGTAACACACTCCGTAATACCGTTACTAATATAGCCGCGCTAGCCGCCGGTATACTACTAGCTCGTAGCGCGACACTATTATCTTTATGACCGTCCTTCGTACGCGCGCGCGTATCGCCCTTGTCGATCGCTTAGGCCTTAGGGCCTCGGTAGGATAAAGGAACAAGAGGGGAACCTAAGTGCTAGAAGAAGGCCTTATAGGGCGCATTAGTAAAGAGGTAGAGCCCTTAAAAGAGCATGCGATTAGTTAACGCGCTATAGCGCGCTTGTTAACACTCGGTGCGCGTTTACTATAGTAGTATAGTCTTATTATCCTTTATCGCTAACAATTGCTTACCTCTAATTAGTTAGCTAATAGCACCCTAGGGATACTATTAATCCTAAGCCTTAGTAACATTACGAGCTTTTAGCCTTCTTCTTGTTCTTTACGCTAGTCTAATACTTATCTAACAACTTAGTTATATCCTCGAAGGAACCTTTAGCTTCCTACGAGTCCTATTTAGGTAAATAGCCTTACTACCTTAATAGGTATTCCTTCTTGCCCTGCCTAGTTCGGTGCTTTAGGATACGTTCTGCTAACTATAGCTCTTTACTATTAGCTAGTATATCTTCGTGTTTGGTAGGGGCTTCTTTAAGGCCTCCGCGGTAGTAATATAGTTTAAGGAGAGAGATATAGAAGGTGTTATAGATAGTATAGTATAGTAGAAGCTATAACTAGTAGGCCTAGCTATTACCCTTCGGTTCTCGGACTCGGAAGGGGCTAATAAACCGTAGTGCCAATTTAGGGCGTGTTTTACTATTAGGTAATAGGTGTTTGCGGATGCGGAGGTTCTTCGTACTAAGTATAACTATATCGCCTTACTTAAAGGCTATTAGTGTATAGCGCTTATCGTAGTAGGTCTTTTAGTACTCTTAAGCCTTTGTTAGCGTCTTAGCTATCTTAGCGTAGATTTCTCGCATCTTTTAAACCCTCTCGATAGCCGCTAGTGTTTTAGGGGCTTAACGCACTTCCCTTTCCTTATACTCGGCCTCGAGCGATAGGGGGTTTTATAGCATAGCAGCGTTCTAGCCTATTATAGCTATATAGGGTGAGACCTTAGTTAATAAATGCATACTATTGTTGTATACGAATTCGGCCGGTTATAGGAGGTCGACCTATCTATTAGAGTCCTTATTAATATAGCTTCGTAGGTATTGCTATAGCGTAGCATTCTGCCTCTCGGTCTAACCGTCTGTTTATAGATAGAAGGCTATAGATAGCCGATACTTTAGTCTTAGCTATAGGTATATCTTACTCTAATAATAAGATATAAATATCGAGCCTCGGTTAGAAACTATCCCCTTAGGGGTTCCCTAATAGCTATAGAAGATATTGTTCTATAGTGCTTTAGCTATATTAATAGCAGTCTAATCCTTCCGAGCGGGGATATAGCGAGCGCCCTTAGTAAACCGGTCTACGACGACTAGGATAGCGTTAAAGATGTCTTTGCTTTCTTTTCGCATAGTAGGGGGAAGACCTATTATAAAGTCTATTATAAGCTCTATAAATAGCTTATAAGGGATTCGTAATAAGGACAACTCGCTAAAAGGCTAATGCTTTAGTGCCTTAATACGTTAATATACGGCATACGTATTTACGTAGTCCTTTATATCCCGCTTACTATTTAGCTAGTAGTATATACGCGATAGTAGCTCGTATAACCTCTCTATACTATAGTAACCGGCAAGCTTACTATTATAGTATCGCTTAAGAAGCTCTTATCGTATCGAATACTCGGTAGGGATATACAATCTGCCCTTATAGCGCAAATAGCTATTAGTATTAATCGACTAATTCTTCCTAGATCTAGCCTTGCGGCTACTTCTAAGCTAATCTATACGAGCCGTAGCAAAGGCGTCCCTTTGCTAAGCATATAACAGCTTATCTATAAATGCTCGGCTATTACCGTCTACAAGTTCGCTTAATAGTACCCTCGCTATCTTACGTAGTACGCACTATATATATCTAGTAGCACTAGTAGCTAGATTAACTATAGTAGTACTATCGCTATTACTATATATTGCGATATCGACTAGGGAGTTATTATAGTCCTTCCTATTAGTATTATTAGCCCTTGCCTTAATACGCACTATTAATATAGTAAGAGCATTAATATACTTTAAGCCGTCGCGGAGTCCGGTAAGCCGCTTATCCTACGCTTACTTATTAATAATACGGGCTATAGCAATCTTATACTATAGGGTTAGAAACAATAAATTAATAGATTGCTAAGTCTCGCTATCGTAATTAGGCCGCCTCGATAGACTATTAGTAGGGTTACTTACGCCTAGCCGATATAGAACATTAAAATCAAACCTAGCGAGGTAGACGGCCTATCTAGCCTATCGACCTATAACTCTAGTAACCTTAGTAATACTATAGAGGTTGTTATAGTCTATATAGACCTATATTGTATATTAGGCCCTATCGAGGTAGTGCCTCTAATACTTAAAGGCCTCGATAATAGCTAAGAGCTCTTGCTCGTAGGTCTCGTAGCGACGCTTAGTATTAATTATCTTCCTCGAGAAGAAGGCAATCGGGTACTAGTAATAGTCCTTATCCGATTGTTATAACATAATAGCTAATATAGCAAACTATAAAGCGTTAGTCTCAATACGGATCTGTTTGCTTAGTACAAAATAGTGCAATAAGGGGACTTTAGTAAAGCGTTGCTTTAGACCGTTAAAAGCGGCTTATACTCTATTAGTCTATTTGAACTCTCTAGTAGGGTTGGCCTTAGTTTTAGTAAGCTTAGTTAGTAGTATTATATGCCTCGAATAGCCCTTAATAAACCGACGGTAGAAGTTAGCGAAGCCGAAGAATAACTAAAGTTCCTTAATACTAGTAGGTGTTAGCTACTTAGTAATAGTCTTAATCCGATTAGGATTAGCCTTAACACCCTCGGTTAATACGAGGAAGCTAAGGAAGGCTACCTCTTTAGTAGCAAAGGTATATTTAGAAGGCTTGCAATATAGTCTATAGGCCCGTAAGCGGTCGAGCACCTTACGTACTATAGCCTAGTATTCTATAATGTTAGGTAAATAGGTATAAACTAGAATGTTATCTAGGTAAACTATATAGAGGTAGTCTAATAGGCCTAAAAGGGCCCGATTAATATAGGACTAGAATGTAGTAGGGGTATTAGCTAGCCTAAATAGTATAACTAAGTACTCGAAATAGCTATAGCGAGTACGGAAGGCTGTTTTCTATTTATCGCCCTTACGAATATAGATGCGATAGTACGCATCCTTAATGTCTAATATAGTATAGTAGTAGGTACTAGAAAGGCGATCGAGGGTCTTATTAATAAGCGGAAGTAGACAGCGGTCTTTAATAGTAATAGCATTAAGTCTACGGTAATTAATATATAGGCGTAGGCTACTATCCTTCTTTAGAACAAACAGGATTAGTATACTAGTAGGGCTATTGCTATATCGAATTCGACTATTAGCTAGGTTCTTATCTAGGTACTTACGTAATATAGCAAGCTCTCGTTTACTAAGGTTATAGAGGGGCCTAAAAGGAACCTCCTTGCCCTATATAATATCGATCTTATAGTCCGTCTCTTTTAATATAGGCAATGTCGATGCTAGGTAGTATTTAAATACATCGATATAGGTCTCTCGAATAGGCTATAGTATACGAGCGAGCTAATTAGGGTCTATACTATTAGGGGGCATAGGTTTATCGTTATCTCCGCCGAGAAGGTTAGCTATCGGATTAGCTAAGGTAGGTATTAGGTTGCTAATAAACAGGACCCTAATATCGTTAGGGCACTCGCTAACATTAATGTATTTAATATCCTCCTTCCTAGCGATTCTAAATCGCTACTATTAAAGGCCTAAGTCTATAGTTATAGCGTAGTACTTAAGAACAGGGTTGCTAATAACAATATCGGATAGAAGGCTATCTATATCTACTACGTAGGCGGTAAAATCCGCTTATTGCCGAGGTCGTCCCTTAGAACTATAGGAACATAGTAAGCTCTATAGGTTAAGTGCCGGGCTTTATTAAACTAAGCAAGGATTGGTAGGTTAGCCCTATTCAATTGTCGAAGGTCTAATTGCTTAGCTAGGCGATAGCTAATAAAGGCACTAACTGAATTTCCTAGATCTAGTATAACCTTAGTCTTATAGTTAGTTCTATATATGTCCTATATAAGGTAGGTACGTATAATAGCTAGCACAATGTCGATAGTCTTACGCCGTACGAGGCTAATAGTTAGTGCGGCGCTTATTCTTTTTTCGAGGGTTAGCCTATAGGGGTAGCGTTAGCTACTAAAAGGTGCTTTCGGTAATCGGCAGTAGTACGGTCGATTCGGGCCTAGTCTCGAGGTCTATCGTATTAGCCTAGTAGATAGCTAGTACTATTATAGTTAAAGCACTTCAATCCGGTTAGAAGGTTGCTAGACCCGCTCGGGTTAGCGCTAGAATTAGAGGAACGATTAGGGGTATATAGAAATAAGCCCCTTCCTTGCCCTCTTCCTTACTAGGGGTTTCTACCGCAGTATAGGCCCTTGCCTCTTCTACGTTAGTAGCCGCTACTGTTTCTATTGTTAGTAGTATTCGTTTAGGGAGTACTTCCTTAGTTTCTACTACGGCTACGGTTGTTAGTAGCTAGCCGTATCTTAGATTCTAACCGTTACTAAAGCTATACTATACGCTCTATAGTTTCGACTTTAACTGTAAATTAAATGCGTATAAGATTAGCCTATTCAAACACACGGCGGCGGTCTAATTTAAGGACT
Organism: Pseudocercospora fijiensis CIRAD86; assembly: GCF_000340215.1. Classification (NCBI taxonomy): domain Eukaryota; kingdom Fungi; phylum Ascomycota; class Dothideomycetes; order Mycosphaerellales; family Mycosphaerellaceae; genus Pseudocercospora; species Pseudocercospora fijiensis. The sequence continues at coordinate 301,882 of NW_006921546.1, forward strand.
AATTCCTATCTTAATTTAGGTCGTACTTCGGAGATCTAGATAGAGTCGGTCTTAGCTAGCAAATCGTCTTTAAGGGTCTTTAAATAGGCCTCGAAGGATCGAGAGGATTAGTCGGCCTTTTGCTTAGTACGTAGGTATTAGTCCTATATATATTACTGTCGTAATATAGGGTTGCTAAGGGTATTTAGCATAATAGTCTTATAGTCTTGCTATTTTATAGCGGCTTAGTTATAGAGGGAGTTAAAATAGTTATCCTAGGTACGCTTTAGATCGCTATTAATATACTATATAGCATAGACAACTAATAAGTAGTCGTCTAGAAGGGCCCTCGGTACATTCCGCTAGTTTAATTTATACTTACGTATGTGATTATTGTACTGCTTGCGACTAGAGCCGTTAAACACGGTATAGTCCTTAAGCTTAGTATCCTTCTTTTAGACGGGTAGTAAGGAAGGCCCTACTACTTATTTAGCGTTAGTTATTAGGGACTCCTATAGGCGGCGAATCTCGAGGAGGTTATCCTTTAGCTATTGTTCTTAACGTAAGGCAGTAAGCCTGTTCTAGATAGCTTCTTAAAGTCTCGCTATCGGCTAGGGGCTAAAGGCTAGCTAGCTATATCGTCGATTAACAATGTTATTAAGAATATCGTTAATAGGCAATTCTAGATTATTACCTAGGACTATAGGTTCTTTAGTAGGCCCTTTAGTAGGCTCTTTAGCGGGAACTATACTACTAGCGTTGTTATTGCTAGCGCTACTAGCGGCGCCGCGGTTGTTATTGTTGCTTCGTAATAAGCCGGCTATTATAAAGGGTAATACTAATAATATATTATAGGCCCCTAAGATACGGATATAGCGGAATTAGCGGGTATCGGCTTAGTGCGATTAATTTAGTATAATAGGCCGTATAGAAGGCCTTGTTTAATAATTAGTACGGTTGTTTTTAATAGAATAGTACGTATAGGTCCCGTTCTTCGGGCGTAATATAGTTAAATCGATGGTTTTCGTAGCTATACCGCTAAAAGCTTAAAATAAGGACTATCTAGCTGCTGCCCTTAAAGGGTAGATCGAATACTATATAAGAAGGGTTATGTTAGCAGGTAGATAGGGTAGTAGTAGGTACAAGTAGTATTCGATAAGGATCTAGGAGGAGAGGGAGGAAGGTAGGAGAATTAGCCTAACGCTAAGCGCTAAGCCCTGCCTAAGGCATTAAGACCCTAGCTTTACTCGGCCTAGTTATATACTAATTATATATAGCCTCTTTAGCCCTAATACCTCTTCGGCGCTATCCTTCCTAGGCGTTAGCTCCGTAGCGTACTTAGTACGCCTATATTCCTATAAGCGATTATTACTATCGAACTTTAAGCTCTAGTTTAAGTATAAGAACTTTAAAGGCTATATCGTAGCGAAGGGTTCTATAGCTAGGGGAAGGTACTTACCGACGTAGAGGGAAAAGGGCGATAGTAGTAGAACGTCGCTATAGTATACTAATACGGAGTCCTATAAGAAGGCGTTATTATCTATATCGTCTAATCTCTAGTAGATATCTACCTAGTCGTTAAAATATACTAGTACGGAGTGCGGGCTTACTAGCCTCGCTAAGTAGCGTAAGCTTAATCGTAGACGTAAGTATAAACTCGGCTATAGGATAGATATAGGATCTTCGACCTAAGGCTCCGGTCTCTACTTATTAGCGTAATAGTTACGTAGGGCATTATTGTTTTAACGGCCGCGTTCTTACTAACCCTAGGTATCGCGTACGTCGTTTCGCGTACCCCTATCTTATCGTCTTCTACGATTAGCGTTTCGATTGCCGCCGCGTACTTCGTAGCCTCGATTATTATTACGTAGCTCCCTATTACAGTTAGAAGCGTACTCTTTTAGGCGTCCCTCTCTAGCTAGGGCTTGCCTATTGTTTTTTTAGTCTCGACGCTAATACTAGTTTTAATTAGTATAGCTACTATTTCTAGGGCGCTCGTTACTATAGCCGCCTACGTAACTACGACCTAACCTATCGCGATATCCGCGTACTACTCTAGTATACCGATTATCGAACCTACTAGCGTAACCGTAACCTAAAGTATCGCTATATACGCCTAAGGAATCGGCGTATCGGTCGTTATTACGAGCGTTTCGATACTATAATTTACCGTTATACCTATTATAGCCTCGTATAGTACCGTAGCTATCGGACTATAGGTACCTACAGTACTATACTTCGTACTTGTCTTCTACGGCTCGCGTAAAAGTATAAATCGTATCGCTTAGTAAAGGCTTATCGCGCTTGTCCTATAGGCGCGGTTCGAATCGTAGCTACGCCTAATAGAGGAGGGTATATAGCCTATTTAGGTCTATCTCGAGTCCTATCTCGCGTACGTAGCGGATATAGTTTATAATAAACTGCTAGGGTACTCTACGGTTACGTACGTCCTATACTATATAGGATTCGGCGTATAGCTTATCCTAGGCCTCGACGATAGATCTACTAAACTTGTCTCTTAGGGCTTTATACTAGCGCTCGATACCTTCTCCTCCGCGAATCGTGTTACGATTATTACTTATAAGCTCGTAAATAAACTATTACTATACGGCCCTACGGAGGCACTTAGTAAGCTAGGTACGTATAGTACGGGCGTAATTAATTATTACGTAGTCGCAAGCTACGTCTAGAAACAGGTATACTAAGGTAAATGTAACCTTATTGCCGTACGTATAGATATCCTAGCTATCTAAGTCTACGTATAGGGCGTCGGGGTAGAAGTACCCGATATCTATTAGGTTAAACCTCTCTAAACGCTAAGAACGCTATAGGCTATAATAGGGTAAGCGGCTAAACTAAAAGTTATCGATATAGTACGGGTTAAAGTTGTAACCTCGGAGGCTATAGTTCCTACCCTAGGTACTAGAATTACCTAGGCTTAGGCTTAGAGGCCCTCCGCTAGTAGTACTGCCTTAGCTATAGCGGCGTTGTCTAGCCTCGGCGTTGCGTTATACGTTACGGCGTAACTAATAAGGCTAGGCTTCGACTAGGTTAGGTAGTAGGGCTAATAGTACTTGTTTACGCGGAACCTATTTATATAAACCCGCCCGCGCGAGGCGTTTAGCTCTTCTAGTATCTAGCCTATCTTATACTAAGCTCGAAGGGATACTCTAGTATAACTAGTCGATCTCGTCCTAGATCTTATCCCTAAGTTATTAGGTTTAGATAACTTATTAATTTAATAGTTGTCTAAATAGCTAGCGTATCTTATTATATAGGACGGCTAGGTTAGTAGCGTTTAGAATTTCGCCGTTAGCGTCCTTCGTAGCCGCGTTAGCGTTAGCGGCGTTCTAGTTCTCGCGTATCGGGACTTTACGTAGCGCGCCCTCTCGTAGGCATTAGGGCTACGGATTGTCGTAAGCTAGCTACTTGCCGTTTCGCTAGTTTTAGGAGGATAGTCCCGCGCTAGCGTTACGTACTCGCTAGTAGTCCGTAACTATACGCCTAGCCTCCGTACCTAGGAAAGCGTCGACTAACCTATTATAGCGCTACTAGCGAGGAGGCAGATTACGCTCTACGCTAGGTTCTATATATACCGAGTCTATACGCTAGGCATCTAGGTCTATATCTTGTAATATATCGGCGGCGTACTCGGCCGATAGGAGCGGGAGTAAAGGCTCTTATTATCGGGGTCCTTACTACTATATCTTAGGACCTTAATACTAGAGCTTAGGACCTAACGGAGAGGACTCTAGGCTACTCGGGGCCGGAAGCTCTTACTATTCGGGCTTAGGGCTCTATTGCTCTATATCCTCCTATTTAGGCTCGATAGAACCCGGTAAGGTAGGACTACTCGGAACTAATAGCTCTAAGGCACGAAGTTCTCGTAGGCCTAGGGGAAAAACAATCGGTAAGGACCTATAACGTACGTACGTAACTCGTCGTATACTAGCTACTAAAATCGTCTAGCGGCGGCGTAGTTATAGACTAGTGTCCGGACTTGCACTTATAGGCACTACTATATCTAGTAAAGGCGGTACTAGTTCTAGAGTAGGAGCCGCTAAGTCGTTAGGTTCTATCGTATCTAAAATAGCACGTTCGTTATAGAGTACAATTAGCGTCTTCGCTACTACCGTAACTAAAGAGCGGTTAACTACCTAATCCTAGGGGAAACCGAGGGTAGTACTACCTCTAGCGTCCGAGAGTTTTCGTAGTATATATTCTTCTAGGGGCTAATAATAAGTAGTAATTATTGTAACGACTACTATTAACGAGTCTCTCTGTTTCTAGTATACTAATTTAGCGTAACCGGCGTTAGCTAAGAACTCTTTATAGCAAAAAGCGATGTTTAACGAGTAGGCGTCTAAATCGGGGCGTACGGAAGCTAGTATATTTGTAAAATAAGCGTAGGCTCGGTAATCTTATAAATATAGGATAAGTATAGAGTTAAGGAACTAGACGAAAGTCGGGTAACTATCGGGGTGCTTACAAGCTCTTGCCTCGACTAGTGCCCGCTTCGGTAGGTATTAGTATTAAGTAAACAAACCTAAATAAGGAAGGCAGGCCGCCTAGTCTAGCAATTAGAGGGCTATAGGGCGCTGTTAGTATATATTTATATATATACTAAAGGACGGAAACTAACACTACCACTACTACTTGTAGCAATAGTATAGGCTACCGAGGGTAACATAACCTATAGCAATATAGGCAGCTATGTTTAGCAAGATAGGATGACGAGACTATCGCTTAGGCTAATAACTAGGGCCCTACAATATAGGCATTGTAGAAGTGTAACATAAACAATGTACTGTACGAGGCTAATGATCTATCTATAATACAGAAGGAGGCCTCTTATATAGGCTTAAAACTAGCCTATAGGTATAGGGCCGGTTACTAGCCAATATCCCTCCCTTTCTTCGTATCTAACTAGACACGTTTTACATTATGCGCGCTTAAAACAAACATGTATGCATCCTTAGCGCTCTTAGCTAAGGCTATTCTTAGAACTCCGTAATAATACCCCCGGGGTAGTATTAATCCTAGATACTATAATTATATAAAAACAACTTCCTAAGCAACACTATATAGACTTACTATTGCTTTAACGCGCCGTAATCCTTACTAGTAATAACCTTATCTGCTAGTCGGTTCTCGAAATCTCCTCCGTATACGTTGAAGCTATTAGTACCGAAGTACTATCCCTCGTAGAAAGCTTAATTAACGAGGAGGTTAGCAGCCTTTTTAGTCGTAGCTTTCTCCTAATCGTACAGATATTCCTTAAGTCCTTCGTTATTAAGCTAGAGGATCTATTTAACTTCGTTCTAAATAACGTAACTTAACTAAGGAATCCTACTAACTAGGGCGTCGGAGATATAGCCGAGGCCTTCGACTAAGATAGCCGTAGGGAAAGCGAATAGTACGAAGGAGTTAGAGGCTAGGAGGGCGGTCAGATTGCGGTATGCTTTAGCAACCTAAGAGACTGTTAAGTTCTCGTAGCCCTTAACCTTAGTGCCGTCAATAACGCGAGAGTAGCCTAGGTTAATTAATATACGGTTGCTCTTAGTCTTTAGATTACTATATAGTAGGTATAGCATCTAAATAGAGACCTCGCACTCCTTTAGAGGGTTAAGGATCCACTCCGCTTTACGCCCCTTACTATTAGGCTAACTATCGAATATATAGTCGAGGTCGTCGTCGGTAAGGTACTTGTTAGTAAGCTTGCCGATCTTGCTTAGTAGGACTAGGCTACGAGCCTTAAGCTTCTTAACCTAGTTCGCAAAGACCTCGGGCTAATATATGCCTTCGACAATAGTAGAGTAGCTAGTCTTATCCTTAGATATAAGGCAGACCTTAATGCGTAGGTAACTAGTACCCTCGCTAGCTACGAGCTTAACTATATCTTGTCCGAGACGAGTAGACTCCTTAGAAGGACAGTTTTCGTAAGTACCGCTAACCTTAAAGAACTTAGTAGGCTTAGGGATAGAGATAAGCTCGTATACGTAATTAGGTCGAAGGGCGATAGCTAAGAGCTATAGGATAGGGTGCTAGCGGACGATTTAGTTGCTTATACTATAAGTTTGAAGGGCATTACGGCCTTCTTACTTAGACTTAGGTATCGTACGCATGTACTAAAGGTACATTTTAAACTCCTCCTATATTAGGTCGATAAGGAAAGGAAGATATGCTCTACGAGGCTCTTACAACTAACTAAAGACTTAAGGGAAGATAGCATTGCTAGTCTAGCGAAAGCGGTCGAAGGAGGTGCCTTAGCTAAGGATGCCGGTAACGAACTTGCTCTAGCGATCCGTTAGCGTAAGGGCGCGAGTAATAGTACTAGTAGGGTTAAACGCGTAGAGTCCTAGAGATGTCGGGGCGGCAATAGGGCGTCTAGGAAACTAGTTAGTATAGGCCTAATCATCCTTAAGGGTAGCGAAGGCGTCTTAATTAGGAACCTCGCGACTAATCTTTAATAGGCGACCGACGAGGACACTCGCCTTAGCACTAGTATAGAGACTACAGACCTTAGCGGCCTTCTTAATATAGTTAGTATACATAGAGAACGGCTCTTCTCCTAGCTTACTAAGGTCGTTAAGCTATTAATAGATAGAGAGGGCGGTAGGAGCTTCGCCTATTACGGCTTTAGGAACTATATCGATCTTAGTAATAAGGTACGTAATAGAGTCGCCCTTGCAAGAACTATAGATGTTCTTAGTTAACAGGATCGGCGAGAGCCCTCTATCTCTACGCTCGCTAAAGGAGCCTTCGGAGGAGATATCTTCTAGTAGTACATCTAGTATATTAATATCCGAGTTACTATAGTTAGTACTAGAAGGGGCGCTATACTTCTTAGTAGCCTTACGGAGGGCCTAGCGAGTATGCAATGCCTTCTTATACGCTACTTCGGCCTTAGCGCGCTCGTCCTTAACTTCCTAAGGGACCTTACGGTTACGGGTCGAGCGACGGTCTTAAGCCTATATCTCCGTAGCGAGCGCGAGACTAGCAGCCGTATCGGCCTCTATTTCTAGGCGAAGAGCCTTACGTTTAAGGATATTAACGATAGGAGCCTCTTAACCTTTAACAATAAAGCCTATACTATTAATGCGATAGCCCTTCTCTTTTAGTAGATCCTTAGTTGTCTATACGTTAAGATCGACCTAGATAATCGTATCGTAGTGCTTCTTCTAGTAGGCTATCGTAAAGTCGTTAAGCGTAAAGGATAGGTTGAGTAACTACTTACCTACCTTCTTGCTAGCGGTAGATATACGATAGATTATAGTACGGGAAAGATACTCGGCGCCCTAACGACGGACCTTGTATTTGTTAACGAACGAAGAGACCTGCTTAGTACGCTCTTATCTACCGTAGGCGAAGTTAACAAGGCTCTTAGGAAGACTACTTAGTCCTCCCTAATGTTCGAAGGCCTAGTCGAGGGTCTTAAAGCGTAAACGAATCTAGGTACCGGCCGTCTTAAGGCTATAGACGATAGGAAAGGCTTGTTCGATATCTATATCGTTAAGGACCTCGCGCTTAAAGATACGCTTACCGATAGACTAACGCAAGTTGTTTATACTGTACGCAACTAAGATAGTAGCCTTCTTAATGTTCCTATTAATAACGCGTAGTAGGGTGCGAGCGTTCCGGATCTTCTCTTAAGGGTCTTTAAGGGCGGTAACGATCTAGAAGCAGTGCTCGAGGCTAGTTATAGTAGCTAAGGCGCTATCGGAGGGGGCTTCGATCGGGACTAGTACGCCTAGGTTTAGGGCTAGTAGGTTGCTACTACTACTAGCGCCTAGCGGATTTAGGGCGCCGGAAGATATCTTAGTCGACCGGAGCGGAAAGGAGTTAGTAACGAGCTTGCAAAAACGTTCGTAGCTTGTTAATAATAATTAAAGGATTTAGATAGAAGAGGGGGGGGGGTAGGCGGTAGTAAGTTAGTTAGTATTCGAGTAGAAGAAAGAGCTTAGAAGGCTCGCCTTAAATAGGGTACGAAGGTAGCGTAGTCCGTATATTCCGGTAAAGCAAACGGATAACGATTATATATAGACCCTAAAAAGTAAAGCTATATACGAGACTCCTTTATTAGTAGGGCAGCTAAAGTTTAACAATCGATCTAGCTAATTGCTAGTAGCGACTACGCGCCTTTTATTAACCTCTAGCTTTCGTAGATTCCCGCGTACTCGAAATGTAACTAGTTAGTTCGAGTACCTAGTAGTAATCTATAGTAGTAAGACTAGCGGGACTAATAATACCCCCGGGGTAGTATTAGCTCTTCTCTAGAGATACTCGGCAACTAGGAGCAAATCGCCTAGGCCTAGCGCAGCTTGTATTAGCCTATAGCACTGTCGTTATAGATGTAGCATTACCTTTTATAGTAGCAGGTATATAAACGTGGCCCGTGCGTTCTTCTTTCTTCTAGACACTAAGCTTAGCGGCCTAAGGTCCCTATTCTTAGAGGCTATAGGCCTAGGTTACTATATCTATCTAAGAGCTAGGAAGGGAGAGGAATCCTCCCTTTCTTAGTGTCCTACGTAGCTAGTGCTAATTAGGGTAGGAACATCCTCTAGCAGAGTATCTTGTTATCGTTATTACTTAAGGAAGGTTGCTAGAGTCTAGGAATCTAGAGGGAAGTAGTCCTAGAAGGGTAGAGGGGTTAGGTTCGGCTATCTTCCTAATGCTACCCCCGGGATATTATTAGGAAAACACGCCTCGTATAGTTCTATCTAAGGAAATAAGAGCGAAGGAATAAAGTTATAGCAACATTAATCGAAGGTAAAGGCAAAAGCAAAAGACAACAATAGGATAAACTAAAAGCAACAAACGAGAGCATAAATATTAGTAGGAACAGACAATAGGTAAGGACTAAAGGTATAGGGCGGTACTGTATTAATAGCGCGGAGAACGATCGACAAGAGCAAGGAAGTAACGTAGTAGAGGCAAGGAAGAGCAAGCAATTATTTAGTCTCGGGATCTAGCTATAATTCTAGGCGGTCTTCGTCGCTAGACTAGTTAGGTTCCTCGGAGTTAGAGTTAGATAGCTAGAAGTCTAGTTTACTATTAGAATCGGAATTAACATCGGAAACGCTCTATATATAGTTAATCCGTATATAACCCTCCCTCTGTTCTTAAGTCATTCCTAATAGCTTACTAAGACGAATCTAGGGATAGGCATAGCTCTTAGGCAGAACAGGATCTATAATAGCGGTAGGGTCCTCCTCCCGATAGGTATCTAAGGACGGTAGAGGGTCTATAGAGGCACTAACTTCCTCCTCGGTCGGCGGAGGGCGGGCAGGTTCGCGTAACTTAACAATCTTCTTTAGATTAGCCCGAGGGTAAGAGTGCTTCAAGGTGGCACTATCTAGCTCCTAAAGAAGGTATACGGAACCCGAGTGAAGGACCTCCTTTACTCTATAAGGACCCTTCTACTTAAAGGCTAGCTTGTAGGAGTAACTATACTCTAGTTCGGACCGGTATAGAAGGACTATATCGCTAACCTTTAGAGGCTCCTAATTAATAGTATTATAGTTATCGAAATACTACTTAGCCTCTTTACGAAGGCGCCGTTGTCGAGCAAGTCCCTCCTAAGAAGTAGTAGTTATATCCTTAAGAGCCTTAGCGCGTAGGGTAAGAAGATCTACCCTAGTACGAATAGACCCCTAATCGTAAACGCCGTGCGTGCGGTAGGACAATTTAATAGGAAGAACGGCGTCCCTCCTAATTATAAGTTCCGCTAGTATAAGTCTAGTCGTATCGATAATAGTAGTTCGGTCCGCCTAGAGAAGGGCTAAGACGCGGGTAGAAATGGGAACTAATCTATCGCTACTATTAGTTATCTTAGACAGGGCATTAATTAACGACCGATAGCCGCGCTTAATAATAGTATTCGACTAGGGATAGTACGGGGAGATACGAACGTTCTTAGCCTTATACGAAACAAGTAGCGCTTAAACCTCCTTAGCTATATTGTTCGTAGCGTTATCTAAGATAACCTCGTAAGGTGTTCCCTAGCGGCAAAACAGATCCTTAAACAGGAAGGTAGCTATGTTACGGGCATTAATAGCACCGCAACCCTTGTAGAAATAATAGGCCTCCGGCTATCGAGAAAGACCCTCTCGAATAATATATAGGCTATTATTGCGGCTAAGATAGACCCTATCGCTATACTACCGCTCCCTAACTAACTAGGTAGCAGGGATACGCAGCTCTCCTAGACGCCGGTAGCTATTCCTAAAGTTGCACTTAGGACAGCTCTTATAGTAGCGGGAGACATTAGCCTATACGCCGTCCTACTAGTAGCGTCGACGAAGGATATCGAAGGTGCCCTCCGCCGCCCGGTAGCCGAGCTTATCGTAAACAGAGCGAAGGATTTCTTGTCGGGCTGCTAGATCGTTAATAATACGCTAGAGCGGTATATTGATTATAGCCTATCGCTAAAGGATACAATCTTTAATAAGGAACCTCTAAGAATAGCGAATAACACGACGGTATTAACTCCTTAATAGACTAGGAGCTCTCTTCGTCTAGGTAAGGAAGTAGGCGATATTATAGGAATCGTCGGAGTAGATCCTATTAAGGATATTATCCCTACCTAGTTCGCCCGCCTTAGTATCGTCCTAGTCCTCGCCGCTAGTAGTAGGGTCTTCGTTAGGCTAGTTACTAGGTTAGTCGTCGGTAGTAGACCTAGTAATTACCGGTATAGCGTTGATATAGAAGGTAGTAAAGAAGGTACGGTTAATAACCGCGTCGACATCCTCTTCTTCTATTATCTCGGCGATGTCTTCTTCTATAGTAGGCCTTCTAGAAAGGCTATCCGGTCTAGTATGCTTCTTGCTAGGGATATAGAAGACGTCGAAATTAAATAAATGGATCTAGGCAACCTACCGAGCTATCGTAGAGTTAGGCAGGTCGGAGGCTATACGGTTAAGTTAATAGACTAGCGTCTAAGCGTCGACTTCTAGGCGAAAGAACACTCTAAAGAGCTAAGGCCGGAACTTCTTAAGAGCCTTGTAGACACTAAGGCACTCTCGCTTGCTAGTATCGTATCGGGCCTCGATAGGTTTCTATAGACCGGACTCGTACCGGACAGGGTAACGTAAGGAGGGCTCCTTACGATTATACTATATTAGTATCTCGCCGTAGCCTTCCCCGCTCGAGTCGATAGCAACAATTAGTAGACCTACGCCTTCCGAGTAGTTAATAGAGGTAAGCGCAGGCGCGCTAACAAGTGCCTTAGTAACCTTGTCCTTAGCGGCTTAGTAAACGGAGGTCTATTTAAACTCTATATCCTTCTTAAGTAAGGCGTATAGAGGCTTATATACTAACGCAAAGTTTTCGACCTAGATACGGAAGTAGGAGACTACTCTAAGCTAGATTTAGACATCTTTCTAATAGGTAGGGTCGGGCTAGGACACAATCTTTAGGACCCGTATATTGTTAGGATAGCGGCCGTTCTTATTAGTTACAAACCCGACAATGTTTATTCGTTTGCATAGGAGCTAAAGCTTCTCCCTATATACCGTTAGGTTAGCTCGCTCTAGGTCGTAAAGGACACTATCGAGGTTCTAAATGTGTTCGAGAAAGAACCTGCGGATGCTAGGCTCTACTTCTTTATTATCGTACCTAGTTTTAGGGCCCTTAATACCGATGTCGTCGAGGAAAGGCATCGCTATATAGGAGATATAGGCCGCGAGGACTTGGTTTATAATGCGAACGAACTAGGCTACGGAGTTAGTTGCCCCTTAGGGAAGGGTAGTTTGTCTATATAGCCTAAGAGGTGTCTCGAAACTAGTAAGGTCCCGGCTGTTAGGGTAGAGAGGTATCTAGTCGTAGCCCGAGAACACATTAACTAGCGAGGCTACTATACAGTTAGTAAAGGCTTCTAAGAACCTATTAGTCTCTAGAGGAAGATTAGTATCTCTAATCGTAACTATATTAAACTTCTATATAGCGTTAATTAGCCGATACTTCTTTAGCTCCCTAGGAGCTGTCTTCTTCTAAACTAGGAAGTATAGATTGCGATACGAGGCATAGGAAGGCTCTAAGGTGCTAGCCTTTACACGCTGCCGTATTATGTCCTTAACTATACCTCTTAGGCTTAGGTTTAGCTTAAACCCTAGGTAAGCCTAAGGCTTATACTCGATCGTTCGGATCCTCTATAGAGGGGCAACCTCCGGGTTAATCCTACCTAGATACGTAAAGTTATATGCTAATACGGCTTCGCGGTTGTATAGAAGCTCGTATAGCAAATCTAGTTTAAGATCCGAAAGCTCGATACTAGGTTTAATATTCGCTAGTCTCTCCGGCGTTAGCCTCGATCCCCTAGGAATAGCGGAGAACTTTTTAGTAATGTACCTCTAGTCGTATAGACTATCCCTAGGTGTTAATATCGCCTCGCGGTTAAGGCACTTTTATCGCTAGTTAGGATTCCCGCTAGGATTAGACCTATCGGTTATATATACGCTGCCTTTTACGGGCTTAATCTTGTTAGCTACCCTCTTGTATAGGGTATATACACTAACCGCTCGTAATACCCGAGCCCTCTCTCTTTAACGTTAGGCCCGGAGATTGGCGCAATAGAACAGCGCGTAAACTTTATTAGAAGTCTCCTTAAGTCGGTAGGTATATAGCTAGTAATCCTAATTTATAATTCCGGCGAAAACGTTAGATTCCTAATAACACCCCCGGGGTAGTATTAGCTCGGCGCTCTAATTAGTTAGTTCGGATTCGGGCTCGGGTAGATCCGCTTCCGGCGGCGATGCCTACGATAGCATTATTACCGAGATTCGTGTACTAGGTTGTCGTTGCCGTATTATTATACTCGCTATCGCTTCGAGTATTCGCCTCCTTAATATAGAGCCTAGAAACTTGCCTTAACGTACGGAGCGGCGCACCTCTAGATATAACCTATTTAAGCTATACTAACTTATAGCGTAGATTGCCGGTCTTATAACCGCGCTATAGCGTTTCCCGAAGAGCGCTTAGAAGCAGTAAGGATATCCTCGTAGGACTTGTAGCTAGTGTTTCCGACATAACTAGTAAATACGACTCAATTACCCTTCTAGTTAGCGATAGTTCCTTCTTAGGAGCTATCGTCGCAGTTGCGCTAGACACCCCGGGTTATACGAGACTATAGACGACCTAGAATGATTAGCGTGTTCGGGTTAGCGGCAATCTAGAAGGTAAAGGAAAAGCATATGCCGAAGGCGTCTACTATAACATTGTAGTAGGCACCTACTAGCGCAACCTCCCTATTTACTCCCTATATACTAAGGGAAATATCTCTATTTATTGGCAGTCGGAGTTGTTTAGCCTAGCGCTTACTTATAATAAGTAACTCTGAACTATTATTAAGCATTGCTAGCAACTGCTAACTATAGCTTCCGATAGTGACTTAAATATAGATAGCGGGAACGACGGCAAAGGAACGGGTAACTACGGAAAGGTCTATATTATTAGGGATAGAGTAAAGTTCCTTAGGTTGAGGAGGTCCTACTCGACCGATTTATTAGCTAGTAAATCGGACAGCCTTAATAGAAACTAAAACCGAAGTAGAGTCGGCATTATTATTATCTCCTCGGCCTATCTCCTTAATCCCCTCTTCGTTAGCATTATCGATAGTCTCCTAGCTCTCGTAGGTCACTAATTCGCCTTCTACTAACTCCTAGGCCCCTAAAAATTTAGGAAGGAACTATAGGAAAGAGACGTCGATATAGTCCTCTCGCCCCTATTTACGTCGGAGGGCTGCAAGGTCTTTTATAAAGGTTGCATCGTTAGGAATCCGGCTCTAGAATAGGTTAGTAGGCAAACCGTATGCTAGAAGCTCCCCTATAGACACGTTAGACTTGAGGTCTAGGAACTATAAAGCCTAGAAGAGAGTATTTGCCTTTATATCGTAAGAGTTAGTAGGCCCGGCACTATACTTCTTTATATACCTATTAAAGCGAAAGCTCTTTAGGTCGGCTAACTTTCGCTTGTAGGCCGGCGGGTTAGCTAGGCCTAGGGTACTACTAAGGTCGGTAGTAGCATCCTCTATATCGATATCCGGAGTCTCTAGGACCTCCGGAGAGGCTATACTAGCTCGGGTTGCACGGTCTTTAGCTGTCTAGAGTGTCTTAGTCTTAGCGACTAATTCTCGCTGTTTCTTAGCCTTATTAGCTACCTACTTCTTAAGTATCCTAGTAGGGGCTGCCGTACTAGGGCGGGTAGGGTTCTACGGGCTCTTGCCCTTGCCCTAGGACTAGGTTTAGGACGACTGAGTTTAGGACCTTATAGTAGCGTAGACATCTATACTATTCTTAGTAACCGCGTAAACATTAGTAACTGCGTCCGGGTCCTAAGACACAAAGTTGACTTTAATAGGCTTAGTAGTACTATTACTGCTCCGCTCCTTAACCTGTTTTGCCCTAACCTTCTAAGTTTCTCGTTTAGTAATAGCGGCGAGGGTACTATTCCTAGTGTCCTTAAACTCGATCTTGCTACTATACTTCTTCTCTAAAAGACTCCTAAGTTGAGGCAGCTTCGGAGCTCTGCGATCCTACTCGAAGTTAATCTTATCGCCGGTGTCGGTATAGTAGAACCGACTATTTACTTATATAACGAGCTTCCTCTTAAGAAGCTCTTTCTAGATAGGGTAGTCTAATTGAATATATTTAAAACCGCCGCATATCTAGCACTTACTATCTAAGTTAGAATAGATCTTCCGTATAGCGTAGACGTTAACTAAAGGGGCCTTAGGGTAGTTAGGATCGGAGACCTAGTAGACTAGTAGTATATCCTTTAGTATACTAGTATTAAGGACCTCCCTAACTCGCTATAGTGCTTTCGCATTAAGGTTAAGCTAGGCTAGGGATTTAGCTAAGTCCGTAACGTCCTAAGAATGCTTAGTAACGGTAGGAGTTACGGTACTAGGACTACTTTGCGATTTAGGAAGAAACTTAGGCCCCCTAGTTCCCGAGGCATCGTTCCTTACCTAGGCTAGGTTATTCCGGTCCTCGCCGTAAATGAACTTCTTTGCGTTAGCGGAGCTATTAATGTCGTCCTTAATAGCCTCTAGGACCTCTTTATACTTCCTAAAGGTCTCGGGATTGGCTTCGCTAAGCTTATAGCGACGGAAGATACGCTTAGCCGTAGACTACGGCAACCCTTTAAGGAGTAGCCTCGTTCTCTAAGAATTCTCGAGGTCCTACTAGTCGATGCCGTCCGCTAACTTAACAAACTCGCGGACGTACTCCTTTAGGTCGTTATCTTCGGTGCGCCTCTCTATATAGAGGTTCTTAAGCTACGTACGACTACCTTTAATGCGACGGCTGTCGCGATCCCGATACTCCCTTATAAAGGCCTATTTAAAGACCTCCTAGTCGGCATTAGACTTGTCGTCCTTTTCTAGGTAGCTAACTAGGGTCCTAAGGGTTCGGTAAAGCTTAGTAATAGTAGTCCTCGTAAGGGACCGGACCTTGTACTAGTCCGACTCCTCTTCGAGTCCGTACTCGGCTAAGTTGTCCTTAAAGCGTTCTACGTGCGCCGTAGCGTTCTACCCTTCGAACAAAGGGTTCCTACTGCTTCCTAGCTCTAGCGGGCGACGCCTGTTCTAACGGAGAAGGTTAGTTTGCCCTTAAATTATCTTTATAACGATATTGTAGAGAGCCTCGGGCGTAGAAGGCTCGATAGCCCCTAGTTCGATAGCGCTTATAACAACTAGTCGTCGCCTAATTTCTTCGTTAATAGGGTCCGGTAGGTTATTAGATTCCGAAGATTCCGCTAATTCGTAATACTCGCTTTCGCTAGAGCTTATTCGATTATTATAAAGTAGTTGAAATGAAATGCTATAGGAAAGTGTTTTTAGTATATATTGTAGGTTTGGTTCGTTTCGATATTACTATACGAGAAAATAGTGTGCTAGGCTGTTTTCTTCTAATGTTACCCCCGGGGTAGCATTAGAGTTTAGCCTCCTAGGGGTCGCCTAGACACCCCTAGGAGCTTTAATTTAGTAAATTTAGACAAAAGCCGCTCGGAGGAAGGAACTGCAATCTCTATTTACACCTAGATCCTAGAAACTAGCCACTTCACTAACTATCGTTATCTCCTTTAGCTAGGCGGGGGGCGGGGACCTTCTTTTTCTAGTAGAAGGCTAAGCACTATCCGAACGAGGCAGCGAATCCCGAAACAATCTACCCGGTTAATAAGGGAACTGTCTAGGTATCCGACCTGTAATCTAGAAATTGCTATCGTATAGATAGTCTTAGCAAACTAAGCAAGGCCGATAGGTAATTAGTCTATCTCCTCCTTAGGCGGGCGGTAGCTTATCTCGAGTAAGCGGTACTAAATAGGTCTTCGACCCGGAGCCGAGTCCTTAGAAGCTAGCTATAGTTATAGACTAGGCCCTAAGCTATAACAGTCCTAAGGGTTTGTAGCTTTTCGGGGTTAAAGCGATGCCCTCGTTAAGAGGTTTCTCTGCTTGTCGTAACGGCCCTTTAAGATACTTCGGTATCGTCCGTATCGTAGGCTCTTATCGTGCCCTCGCTTCGGTTATAGCTATTCGTGCCTAGAGACTACCTTTAACATACCCGAACCTGTTAGATATAAAGAGATAGCCCTACCTTCGGCTCTAATAAAGGACGGAAACTAATACCACTACTACTACTTGTAGCAATAGTATAGGCTACCGAGGGTAACATAACCTATAGCAATATAGGCAGCTATGTTTAGCAAGATAGGATAACGAGACTGTCGCTTAGGCTAATAACTAGGGCCCTACAATATAGGCATTGTAGAAGTGTGACATGAACAATGTGCTGTACGAGGCTAATAATCTATCTATAATGCAGAAGGAGGCCTCCTATATAGGCTCAAAACTAGCCTATAGGTGTAGGGCCGGTTACTAGCTAATAATACGGAAGATAGTATATAGAATTTAGAGGACTATCGTAATCGTATCGAACGTAGGTAGTTATTATAGTTAGGTAGGTAGGTCGGTGCCGCTAGTACGGGACCTCGCAGTCGCGTTAAGCGGCGGCGGTAGGGTTTTTTGCTTTTTTAAAGTGCCCGTTCGTCTAGTACTCGGGTACTGTTTAAACGAATCTAGATCTAACTAAAGCGAAGCTACTAATTATTACGCGAGGGACGATTAGTAGGTTAGTAAAGGTATAGTATTAGTAAGGTATCTACGGTCCTATAGAAGTATATACAAGCCCGGCGTTCCGTACCTACTATAACAACTATAGTATAGGCACTATAGAAGTGTAATATAAATAGTATACTATACGAGGTTAATAATCTATCTATACTATAGAAGGAGGCCTCCTTTATAGGTTTAATACCTAGCCTATAGGTATAAGGCCGGTTACTAGCTAATATCCCTCCCTTTCTTCGTATCTAACCAGATACGTTTTTTATTACGCGCTTAAAACAAACAAACAGTTATATATTATCCGTTACCTTAGCGCTCTTAGCTAAGGCTATTTTTAGAAACTCCGTAATAATACCCCTAGGATAGTATTATTCGTAGATACTATTAACGTAGAAAAACAATTATATAAGTAACTAATCTATTATACCTACTTACTATTGCTTTAATATACTATAATCCTTACTAGTAATAACCTTATCCGCTAGTCGGTTCTCGAGATGTCCTATATAGGTATTAAAGCTATTAGTACCGAAGTACTACTCCTCGTAGTAAGCTTAATTAAACGAGGAGGTTAGTAGCCTTCTCCTATATAGCTTTCTCCTAATCGCCTAGATATTCCTTAAGTTCCTCCTTACTAAACTAGAGGATTTGTTTAACTTTTTTCTAAATAACGTAACCTAACTAAGGAATTCTACTAACTAAGGCGTCGGAGATATAACTAAGATCTTTAACTAAAATAGCTATAGGGAAAGCAAATAGTATAAAGGAGTTTAAGCCTAGGAAAGCCGTTAGATTACGATACGCCTTAGTAACCTAAGAGACTATTAAGTTTTCGTAGCCCTCGATCTAGGTACTATTAATAATACGAGAGTAGCTTAGATCGATTTATATATAGTTTCTTATAGCCTTCTAATTACTATATAGGAGGTATAGTATCTAAATAGAGACTTCGTACTCCTTTATAGGGTTAAGGATCTACTCCGCCTCCTACTAGCTATTAGGTTAACTATCGAATATATACTAGAGATCGTCGACGGTAAGGTACTTATTAGTAAGCTTACCGATCTTGTTTAGTAGAACTAGGCTACGGCCCTTAAGCTTCTTAACCTAGTTCGTAAAGATCTCTAGATTATATATACCTTCGATAATAGTAGAGTAGCTAGTCTTATCTTCTAGAATAAGGCTAACTATAATACGTAGGCGGCTAGTACTATCGCTAGCTACTAGCTTTACTACGTCTTATTCGATACGAGTAATCTCCTTAGTAGGGCAATTCTCGTAACCCTCTTCGCCGACCTTAAACTACTTAGTAGGCTTAGGAAGAGAGATAAGCTTATCTAAGCAAAGCCGGATGTTTTTAGGCCGAAGTTAGAGTATTTAAGGAGCTTACGACGAGGATATAGAAACGGAGGTCTAAAAATAGTAGGCGAGCGGTAGATAACAATTAGTCTTAGTAGTAGACTCTATTATAGGCAGGTAGCCCTCTATATAGTAGAAGGCGTATTACGAGAGTCGTCTACGGAAGGGGTTAAATCTAAAGATACGCTTATATAAAATTTAGCTATAGCCCCTTATTAGTCGAAAAAGAAAACGAAATTACGTACTCGTAGTCTTAGGCCTTCGACTCTTACGTTACTTCCTTATAAACGCGACAATAATAATAACGTATAGGAATATAACTATACTATACGCTAAAGCGATACGCTAAATCTACGATCGTACGACGAGACGATAGTAGTACGTACTATACGTACTATACGTACCGTACGTACCGCACGCGCCCTACGCGCCGTATAAGATATACAAAACAGAAAGAGATTAGTAGGTTAAAAGAATATAAAGGGTAGTACTAGAGCAAAACTATAGAACGGTAGGCCGGAGTATTAAGCGGATTATATCTCGTTATACCCTAGCCCTTTAAGACATATTATAAGTTAACTAAGTAAATATAACTACTACGCTTACTTCCTTCTACCGGAGTATATCTATAGAAACTAGACGAACTAAGTTTTTTAGTAAACATTTATAGCTACTTAACCTAGTTATTAGTTATTTACCGGCAGACGAGACTATCGGGTTAAATAGGGTACCGACGCCCCTCTACTTATTTAAACATTTATAGATGCTTAACCTATAAGTATAGAAGGCTACTTAGAGAACCCGGCCTACGCGGCTTACGGCTAGTTTAAATTAGGTACTATAGCTCCTATTATATACGACTATACAACCCTAGCTTAATTTAGAAAACTAAGTAGTCTACGTTACAATTATTAAAGGCTTGCTCTAATTACTAAGTAAACAATATAGAAGAACTTAGATATTATATTACTTAGAGCGGGAGTAGAGCGATAAATACTTCGTACGCCCGACTATTATAGTAGAAGGACGCGCTCGTATTGTAATTAGACGTACGGCTGCAATTCTTATATACTAATATCCCTTTACTATCGCTAGCGTTATAGTAGCGTAGTTAGAAGCGTAAAAGGCAGGTAGCGAGGTAAGGTTTAGATAATAAGAATAAAGTTTCAAAGTCGAGCGTTTAATCTACGTACTAGAAGTATAATTAATTCTTTTAATAAATAAGCAGTCCCTAGCCTAACTCTAGTTAAACTAAAGCCGACCGAGTTAAGTCGATTAAGTATATTTCCGGCAAACTACGCTAATAAAAGTAATTAATACGATAGCGACGGCGGCCTTAGGTATATTAGAAGCAAGTATAAAGTAAAGCCTCTAACCTCTTACGTACTAAAGACTACCTTAACGATATTAAGCTTTGTACTAAATAGCTAGACTAGGACTACTCTACTTAATACTTATAAAGGTAGGAGTACTCTACGCGGTAGGTATAGGGGGTTTAGAAGGAGCCTACGACGACTATTCCCCTCTATCCTAAGCGCTAACGTAAGTAAAGGTAGGAGTACTCCGCGCGGTAGGTACGGGGGATTTAGGAGGAGCCTACGACGACTATTCCCCTCTATACTAAGCGCTAACGTTAGTAAAGGTAGGAGTACTCTACGTAGTAAGGGACGGGGTTTATCCTCTCCCTCTAGGTAATAACGTTAGTAAAAGAGATACTCCGCGCGGTAAGAGATAGAGGGTTTAGGAGGAACGACTATCCCCCCTCTCTCTAAGCGCTAGCGCTTATAAAGGCTAGTTTGTAAAGGTAGGTAGTAAGGAACGCTTATAAATAAAAATATTTGTAGTCTATATATATTTGTTATAAAAACATTTTTCCCGATCGCGACGATCCTATTAATAGGATCGCTTAGGATCCTTAGGATCCTTAGGATCGTACGTTAAAGATCTTGTCTAATAGGATCGTCGCGATCTAGAAATTCTAGCAAATCTAATTGTAGTTAAAATTTTATTCTTTGCCGTCCGACTCGTATATCGAGTCGGGCTCGAGTCGTCGTAGGTACTAGTACTACTATTTAAATTATATTTTCTATTAGATCTATATATTATATAGTTGTTACTTCTACTAATATCTAACGTTTATACGTATACTCGTATAACTACCGGTATTTATATACGTCTACTACGTATACTAAGTTAGTACCGACTTAGCGACTAACTCGTATACTATTAATAGATTTCGCTATATTACATAGTATATCTATTTATTACGGTTAATAAGAATATATTCTATTCGTCCTCTACGGCTATATTAAAGCGATATACCTCTACCTTCTTTTGTTTGTTTCCTTTCGACTTCTTCTTCTCTTTTACTATATATCTCCTAATTCTTCGATCCTACGTCTCCTCGTTAAATGCTATCTCCTCGACTTTGCCGCCGTCCGCCTCTATATCCGCCTACTATATCTACTCCCCCTCTTCTAGCCCTAATACTTCCCTAACGCGATTAATTACCGCCGCGAATAAAGTCTTATCTATTACGTAAGACTAGTTAGAATACCTACTATTCGTATAGTAATTAGCGCGTAATCCTTTCCCTATTATTATTACTACGGTATATCTATACCTTTTATATTAATTGTCTTTAGTTCTATTATATTCTATTGTCTTAATAGCACTTATACCGTTGCCGCCCCGTACCGAAGTAAACGGATTAGTAGCCTCCGTCGGCTCCTAATCTATCGCTTAGAAACTGCTCTATAGTATAGGCAGTCTAATATCGTTTTTCTTAGATAGGGCCTCCGCCTCTACTAACTTATCTATCGTATTATCGTCGGCTTTAAGTTATTTACTTAATTATTGCCCGGTAGAGGCTTTAGGACCTATAGATTATATTAGTAGGTAAGAGAAACACGGCGCTCGTAGACTACTCTTACTATAGCGCTTAATTAATCTGCCTTTATTATCGGAATCTAAAACGACGTCGATTGCTATAAGTATATCGATGTCGTTACGTACGCTCTCGAAGTTATTTATTACTAATTTAGGGATATCCTATACTCTACCTATATACCGTACGTATATCTTCTACGCTTTCGATAACCGAAGGTTACGAGCAGCTTAATCCGTCGCATTCTACGTAGTTATACGATCTAGGAACGGCTAGTGCATTAACTTGTAATCTAAGGCTAGCTAGATCGCTTTACCTCTAACTTAAGTTAAATACGACTCTATCGACTATCCGGTTAGTATTCTACTAAGTACCGTAGCGGTAGACAATATTATAAAAGGGGTAACTTTATAGTAGTACTATTTAATATATATCTTCTAGCCTCGCCGATCCTACCGGAGTAGCATACCCGCTAGACATTTATATATAAGCTTACTAAGGTAGCGCGTAGTATATATCGACCGTTAGCTATTATCTAGTAACTATACTATTTTAGATAGGGTCTTACTAGTTTCTCGTTATAGCACTCGAAGATTTAGTTATCGAGTATCCTTTTAGCGTATACTATCCTTTTTTAAGTATCGGTTATTACGATAGGTACTTCGTTTATTAAGGTCGATCGGATATAGGTATTAATATAGCCTCGCTCCTTTCGTATAGCTTCTCGCAACTATTCTAATACTAGTCTCGATACTATTATATTAGGATCTCTACTAACTACTTAGATTACGTCTCTTAACGGTATATAGCTACCCGGCTATAGTACTATTATACGTAAAGCTAGTAATCGATCGTAGTTTTTACTAATACCCCCTTAATTGTTTCGTCTACTTATACTAGGGTTTAAGTAGTAGAAAATATTATCTTATATCCTCTAGCCCTAGTTAACGTAATAGCGAATAGTTTACGACGCGTCTCGTTATATAAGATTTACTCCCTTACTTCGAGTAAGCCCTTGTTTCGATTTCTTTACTAGTAGTTATTAAGCCTTTGTTTCGCTTCTTACGTCGTTTTAATAGCTTTATATCGTCGCTCCGATCTGCCTTATCGTCGCTATACTTCCGTTTTAGCCTTACCGGATCTTTACTATTCCTACCCTTATACTAGTTACGTTAGTTCTCTATCGCCGTACTCTAGTATACGTTACCTTTATAAATTTCGATCTAATACTAGTCGCTACGTATAAATAAGTCTTCTCTCTATTTTCTTTTTCGTTTCTAGTATCGTTATTCGACTCGATTGAGTCGGATAACAATTAAGTTCTATATTTATCTTCTTCGTAGTTGCGACCTATTCTATATATACTATAACGAGTAGTAGTATTATTACGAATCTAACGTAGTATATATTAGACTATATACGTCTTCGTACTTGTTTACCCTATAAAAAGGGGAGTATTAAATTATAGTTTTATCCTCTACTCCTATATAGACTGCCTAAGTCGCCGTCTATACTCGCTTATTAGTCCTATCGGATATGCCCTACTAACGCTAAAGTATAATCGTAGCCTATAGACTATCAGCTATTTTCGTACCTTATCGACGCTAGCCCGATTCGGTCGCGAGTCGGATTCGGAAACTATTAATTTAGCGCTATTAGTAGTCTAGCGGTAATTATTATAGTCTAGGCCGCCGGTATATAGCAACACTATCGATATTATACTAGAGCAATTAGCGTATTTGGACTATTTATTCCTCGCTCGGTCGCTACTATAGTATATATAGATATATATTCTTTATTAGTAAATTAATCGGCGTTAGCTAATCCGCTAGGTCGAATATATACCTTCGAAGCCGCCTCGTAGTATTACGGGTTAGTTAGAACCATCTCTATCGGCGTATTTAGCGAATTCGAGGTTAATAATACCGTAGAGGCCCTATACTCGATAGATACAATTCGAAATAGATTAGCTAGAGGTATATAATCTACCCTAGCCTAACGACTGCTAGTCGTAGCCGATTTAGCCTTTCCTTAATTATCGCGCTACCCCGAGTCTACTATCGCTATAGCGCGATTAGGGTGCTTAAATATAGGCCGAGATTAAATAGATAAAGGAAGAGATCGCGGCGCTTAAGACTACTATACGTAATATACTTACTATATATTAGTATATATCTAAGATTAAAGCGTAGTGCTTATCGTAGCCGGGGTATCTTACCTTCTATTTAATAAATAGATTAGTGCCTATTACTATTAGAGTAGGACTTCTATATCGGACTTAGTAAAATTAATTGTTTATCTTGCTTTTCTACGTTTATATTTACGCTCGTTCTACCTCCTTAATTTGCCTATAGATTGCAAATCGTAGCTATAGACCTCTGCCTAATATATCGGATAGACTAGCCCTCTACTATCGCTTATTATTAATTCGAACGTATCTATATTAGTCGCTTATCTAATATAAGGCGTCGACTCTAGCTTCGAAACTGTAATCTACCCGTAGTATCTTAACTAATCGTTCGAGGTCTATATTATCGACTCCTACTAACGCGCGGCCTTTAACTATAGGCTAGCGTTAATCGAGTTTATATAGTAGATATATAGGTTTTACCTTCCCGTTCTACTCTTATACTATAACTATACTCTACTATATATTATTTAGTACGCGGTACGGCGGTACCGCTCTAGATCCTTCTAGTATCGCTAGTCTAGTATCCGTAGATATCGCAATTTCCGCGCAATCGCTAGTATCGCCGACTCTATATATTATTACGGGTACCGTTTTTCGTCTCGTCCGTCGGCGATAATTAGAATAAATCTTATATACTAGGTACCTAAACGTAGTCTATCTCTCTACTATACGGATCTACTTTACTACCTTAGGGAACTCTTCTTCGTATTTCTCGTCTATTAATACTAGGTCGTATAGGTAACTTTACGTCCTTCGGCGTTCTAGTAATAATAGTAATCGGAATGTACTACTAATCTAACTAGACTCCTAAATTAACCTCTCGACGCTAGCGTATAATACGTAGTATATCGACGGCGATAGGCTAAGGCCGCGGGTAATACCGCCTATTAAATATTAATCGCGAGGTAGTTAAGTACGTAGCATTCTCGAAGGCGGTAGTTGTATATATAGCGTAGTAGAAAGTCGACGTTAGTTAGTAGTAGAAACTAGAACTACTCTAGTCGCGGGGGTTGCTAGTATCTAGATTAGGCCGACTCGTACCCTAATTCGGTATCGAATCGGGTACTAAGCCTACTTAACAACTTCTATATCCTCTATTACTAACTTCGGTAGCGGGTTCGGCAAATTACGTTATCTATTATCTCGCTTCTTAACCTTACGCCTAGTATATTATTTTGCTACGGATTAATATATAGTCGTTTATTCGGCCTCCTACCTAGACTACTACTCTAGTATACAATCTATAAAATATTTCGATCGTTTTATACCTTTATTTACTACTCGTTATAGCTAAATATATAGCTTTTCGCTGCCGATAGAGTTAGTAGTATCTATAGAAAACATACTATTTTAATCGTTAGCTCGAACTATCTATATACCCTACTCTCGGGTTCTAAGACTAACCGCCTTACTAGCCTATATCCTCGTACTATAGCGGGTCTAGTCTACTCGCTATCGTATAATAATTGTTAGTTACTATTAGGATATAGATCGGTTAATTTAGCTATATTGCGTGTCTTATTAGTACTCGCGTCCCGCCTAGGCGATCGTAGTCGCAAATCTACTATAGGTAGGCTTCTATTTATATTACTAACTTTCGATTACTTGTTACGTAGTACTATATTTACTACGACTTGTTAGTTCTATATCTAGAACCGTTTATCGTATAGGGGTTTATACTATAACGATTATCTATAGCCTTATTACTTTAGTTACTAGTTACGTAACTAAACTACTATATACTTAAGCGCTAGATACCTTACTTCGTCGATTTATTAGCTAGTTAGGCCTAACTCGCTAACCGACCTAGTTACGAGGTAGGTATTTAAGGTCGTTACCTTTCCTAATTACTGCCTCTTTTAACATTTGCTATTAACTTGCACTAATATACCTATTCTATATATATACCCCTTTCCCCTCCCTATTATATATATAGTATATTATTTCCTTCGCTAATGCCCTTTTCTAACTTATATATAGGCCGTACTATATAACTTAGCCGTCGTACTCGACTAGCCTTAAGCTTATATATATAGACACTTATTATATAACGTAACTCTAACGGCTCGCGTTAGGGTCGGTAGGTATAAGTAGCTCTTTACTCCTATTCTTACCTCCGCCGACTCTAACGTATAGCGAATTTCGCTATACTCTATTAGTTTCTTAACTACTCTCGGATAGTATACGTCGTTATTAATCTATAGTCTCTAACCTCTACTATATAAGTATTACTAATTAGTATAACCTATTATATACTAATACTATATACTAGTTATAAACTCGTCGCCTACTACCTTCGCTAAGATACTAGTTTCTACGAATATCGTAGATTAGCTAAAGGATAACGATCTACTAATAAAAGCCTTAAACGATAGCGAAGACGTCCCTAAATATATTATATAAAACCTATATAGTATCGACAAGCCACTTCTTAAGGTAGTAATAAAAAGGCTCCTTCCGTTTCTAGAGAAACATTTTTTATTTAACTAGTCGAACGGGAAGTAGCTTCGCTAGCCCGCTAAGGGGCATTATAAGGAGGAGAAAGATATAGTATACGCTATTGCTAGTAACCTTAACTATCCTACTAAACGTAGACGTAGGCTATTAATGCCTAAATAGTACTTTAAAGATCCTAAATAGGCTCCGAAGTAGTTCGTTAGAGGAATGCTTCCGTAGGATAATATAAATAGTCCGAATAATTACTAATCTAGAGATATCCGACGCGCTACGCCCTATTAAGCTAGACTAGGCTAAGATTACGTTATAGCTTAGTATTATCGACTAGCGGTTACTTTTAACGGTAGAATTAGAGGTATTTAGCTTAAATTAGTCTATCCTAGAATCGAAGACTTCTAATAATATTAGTATAAAGGATTTGTTATAGCTCTAGCTCGTATAAGAGTTATTACTATCGCCTAAATAGTAGAAGTACGAATTCTTCGTAGTAATCGATCTAGCTCGCGGCCCTAAACGTCTTTCTAAATACAAAACTAATCCGATATTCTACTCCCTAGCTATAGAGATATATAATAGCTTAGATACTAGGATTTCTACTAGACTCGATTTCCTCGTCGGTAAAAATATAACAGACTATACTAGGATACCTTCTATATATCGTCGACCGCCCCTACTAAAGGCTTCTAGAACTATCGACCTAACTAAGTATAGTACTTCTATAGCCGATAATTCTACCGAAATTAATATTAGTTAGAGTCCGTAGTCGCCTACGAAATTAGCTATTAAGTAAGCTTAGGACGACCGACTCGCTCGTAAGGATCGCGACGCTCGCGAGCGCTATAAATAGATTATCGTAGATAGATTCTAGAAGATAATAGAATAGTAAGCGGCAGACCGGTAGGTAGCCGCGCGAAAAGCTATAGCCGACGTTAGTACAGATATAATAGCGATTTAGTAGGCTATCGATAAGGCAGTTAATAAGATACTCCGCGATAACGGTTATAATAGGGATACTGCTTTACTTCTAGTCGCCTTTAACGATTCGGTTCGAACGGCTGTCCGTTCCGTATAGCCCGATATAATAGAGCAAATAGTAAAGGCCTATATTACTTCTACTCTACCTAAGATATTACTACCTTTAAATAGACTAGCACTATCTCTAGTACAATCTCCGGTATAGACGAATGCTAGTAATAATACTAAGGACGATAGAAAGATTATATCGAGTAAAGCTAATAGTACTAGTAGTAAGGAGGCTAGAGATATAATCGACTTAAAGCGAGATCGAATTCGCTAGAAATAGACCGAGTTGTTACCGAGTTAGATCGTATCGCTACTAGATCCGAATAAGCCCGAACTCGCCGTATAACTACTAGGTACGTAAGTAGAAGTCTAAGCTAACCCTCTACCTAGTACCGATCTAGACGTTAGTAGATTTTGTCGATTAGATCTCGTCGGTAGTACCTAGCTAGTCGATAGATTTAGATATCGAAACCGACGTCGAGAAGCAGTTATCTAGTAACGTATACTCCTACCTCGACGCTAAGAACTTTAAGTTAATATACGATTTTAGACTACTCGATCCCTATTAGACTTCGCCGCGTATAGGCGTTATTCTACCCAATTAGAGATCGACTCGTCCGTTAAAGTCTTACTAGTTCTATATAATTACTTAGACGCTTCTAGCTTCCGTTACTAGCGCGGACTTCTATATCGGCGGTATAGATATAGGTATAGGTAAGACGGTATATACGTTAGGGTACGTCGCTATAACCTCGATATAGTAGAGGGTATAGAGTAATAACGGGCTATTAACTACTAACGCCTATCCTTTTTAGCTATCTAATTCGTCGGTTAACCTAGGACTACGGCTAAATAAGAAAATTACGTTCGATCTATAGATATTAGCTAGCGGTATAAAGCCGGTTATCCGCCCTAGTGTTTACGTTATCTATATTCCGAAGTAGCTAGCTAAAAACTAGATACATAAGATCGATAACTTTATACTACCTAGAGCTATATTCGTATATCTTGTAAAAGACTCTAGTAAGCTAACGAAAAATAAGAGACGTAATAGAGCTAGTACGTAGAGCTACGACTAGGTCGTATATATCGATAACGTTCTTTATCTCGATTATATAGCGCTCCCGACTCGGCTAGAACTAGAATACGTTTTCGGTATAAAGGTTATAAATTAGTAGTAGTTAGATCGAGCCGTCCCGGTACGCTTATTACTTAAATACGAAGATATAGACGTAACCCCTTGTCTATAGTACTATAAATAGATCGTCCTTACTACCTTAACTATAGTATCTAATATACTAGATTTTATAACGTACGATCGAGCTAAGAAATAGAAGTCCGAGAAGTAGTCGGATAAACCCAAGTCGGAACCGCCGCTACTTCGTATACTCGCTACGACTATTATCGTCGATAAGTTTTATATTACTAAGATATATAGCGCTAAAGAGTAGACTGCCGTCGCTAGTCTTATAGGCTATCCTTTCGTTCTCGGCCTAAGTAGTACCCTATTTAGTAAACTATCTAATTTAGCTATTATTATAACTACCTCGGTATAGAGATACGTTAAGGCCTATAATAAAAAGGGTTACCTCTACCCTATTTAGTCGCCTACTATAGTATAGTTTACTTTCGTCGATAAATCGCTATCGACTAAAGAGACGCGCGATATAGAACGTAACTTCCAGTTTAGCGACGATAGTAATATCTCTAACTCGACTAGGTATATAAGTAATTAGGTTTCTAAGTACTTATAATCTAAATACTCTAACGCGACCGTAGCTCGAATAGAACTAAGTATTACGGATAAAGATACTTAGGCACTTAATAAGTTTCGCCCCTAGTTACTATCGAAAATAGTTCGCCTTAAGAAGACGCTAATATAGCAACCTATACCTAATACTCCGCGCGTACTAGCTATCGATTGTCTGCTATATTCGTATTTTAATATTAGCTTGCAATTAAAACCTATAGAAGATATAGTATTAAGCGAGTAGGTCGACGAATAGAAGGTAGCGGAAGATATTAAATTTATATACGTATCTAAGATAATGCGGGTTTTTACTATATTTCTATTACTACTTCTCGTACTATAGGGGGGCGATAAGGAATTAATTAAGGAACTTAGTACTTTTATACTATAGGATATTAAAAACACGCTTCCTAGAATACGCGAGTATAGTTCGTCGGATACCTACCTCTAGGACTATATACTAATACTATATAACGAGCTAGTTATAGTATCGCTACGGTATATAATCCGAATAAAGCGTAGCAAGTAGCGCTAGCACAGGCATAGAAGTAAGATTATACTAGCTAGCTTTAAGCCGTAGAATGTCTTCTTAGTAGACTTAGTAAGTATCTATCTACCCCTATCTACTAAGTATATAAGACTAACATTTATATAGTATCTTTAGTAGCTAGCTATATAGAAAGAAGGCACCTAGTATTACGATAATATCCTAAGTACTAGTAATATAGCGTATAGAATCCTTATCGATACTTAGAGTAGCTAGACCGATACTACTAGGGCCGACCTTATTAAAGAGTTCGTATCTACGAGGAATAAGATAAATTAATATAGCGACGAGAAGTAGCTTATAGTAGCATATATAAGCTAGATTATAACTAGTATAAACCTTCCCCCTATAGATACCGTTATTATTATCGATAATTACTAGACTCCGGAGGCTAACATTTAAATAGGTAGAAGAGTATCTCGTACGGCCGGCGTTTAGAGGGTAGATTTTATAGAGTCGTACCGATTTGTAATAGTATCGGCTATAATTATATAGGTAGTATAGGTTATAAGCAGATAGGTACGAGCTTAGGACATATAATAATCGCTAGGCTTCGAGAAGGAAAAAAAAGGAAAAAGGGTAAAGTATAATAGGATATAGCTATAGCGTACGTTAGCGATAGTATTATAAGCGGAGGAAGTAGTATATAAAGTCGACGTCGATATAGTAGATACGCTATAAAATGTTAATATAAGTAAAGCAAGCCCTAACTTTTTGTTTGTCCGCGCCTAATATTAATAACTACTACTATAGGTATAAATTAGCGATGCGACTCGATAACCGACTTAGGGTACGAGTCGGCAAGCCTATATATTAGGAAGCGACCTAGACTACCGCTCTACCCTTTAAATTAGCGATACGACTCGATAACCGACTAGCTATCCGACTAAGCCCGACTTAGGGTACGAATCGGTAAACCGACGTATTAGTAAGCGATCTAGACTACCGCTCTACCCTTCCTATCCTCTCTTACTATATATCCGTATAGTATATTTCCCTATTTTCCGTTACCTCCTTTACGTATCGAGTATAAGGTTATTATATACCTATTTTTTCGTAATAGAAACGCAATATATTTACGTAATTGCTCTAACTCTAGTACTAACCGCTCTACCTCGTCTTATAATTCTTTCTTTGTCTTCTATCGTATAAATAGCGGCAGTCTATACTTGCGGATATATAGCGCTATCCTACCCGAGATTCGAATGCTTCGTTTAATCTATTTATCCGGGTCCTCTATATTAGGAAAGGCTAACTAGCTACTATGTTTATCGACTCGATTAAGTACTAACGACTTAACCGCGTACTACGACTCTTAACTATCCTTTACCTTATCTATACTATCGAAGTTCCCTATCGTTCTAGTATTAAGTAGAATATATATAGTATAGACCCTAGACTAGGAAATCGAATATAGTCGACTAGGTTATATAGTATAGGCGATCGGTTAAACAATCCCGATATATCGGACATTAACGTAACTATAGCTAGAGCGATTAGCAACTAGCGCGCTAGCTAGAACTATACTCGGCGCTACGACACTATTTACTATATAGCGCCGCTATTATACCTACGGAGCTAGACTATAGTTAGGGCAAAGGCGTAGATAAGGTTAAGCTCGAGATAAGAACTACGCCGGCGATAAGGAATATCGCGAGGAGGACGCTATAGCTACGGCTATCGCGGGCCTATAGTAGAATAAGAAGCTAAACCCTATCTACTACGCGGCGCCGCTATTATACTACAGAGCGAGATTATAGCTAGTATAAAGGCGTAGGTAAAGTTAAGCTTGAGATACGAACTACGCCGGCGGTAAGAGCAGGCCTCTAGGAGAATAAGAAGCTAAACCCTATCTACTACGCGGTACCGCTATTATACTATAGAGCGAGATTATAGCTAGGGTAAAGGCGTAGGTAAAGTTAAGCTCGATATACGAACTACGCCGGCGGCAAGAGCGGGCCTCTAGTAGAATAAGAAGTTAAACCCTATCTACTACGCGACGCCGCTATTATACTACGGAGTTAGATTATAGCTAGGGCAAAGGCGGTAAGAGTATCGTAGGAGGACGCTATAGTAATAGGAAGTATTTAGATTTAATAGAAATGCCCTAGATCTACGTCGTCGTAGGTATTACTACTTTATAGTTTACTTTAGCGTAATTTAGATCTTAACTACTACCGAGTCGCCTTACTTACTCTCGGAGTATCCTATAACTATACCTTTCTTATTCTCGCTATATAATCCTTCGACGTATACAAACTAGCGTAATACCGTTAGGTTAGAGAATAGGGG
>NW_006921546.1:333588-455952 GCF_000340215.1 Pseudocercospora fijiensis CIRAD86
TGATAGTGCACAGACCGAACGGTAATAAATCTATTTTTTAGCGTGGCCAGATGTGGGAGATACCTGTGTGGAGAGCGAGTGAGTAACGTTATCGAAGAAGAAGGTACGTGCGGAGTTATTGTATCTATTATGTTATACTGGCACCCGTTGATTACACTCCAGAGGGAATAGGGATGTCTGGACCTCGCAGTCGACCTAAGAGCTTCCTTATAGCCCTCTAGCCGAACAAACGGTCCCTTATTCTCTAACCTAACGGTATATCGCTACTTTATATACGTTAGAGCAAAAGCCGTTTCGAGTTAAAATTAGGCCTTTTATTAGCTTCGCGAAGGCTACCGACAAAATCTAGGTTTAGCGTTTTAGTAATACTAACTAGGTTAGATTCCGCCTTACCGTCTCTAGTATCCTAAATGCTATAACGCGACAGATTACTATAAATAAGTACTTCCGTTAATAGTACGGAATTACCCCTAGATACCTAGATAGTCCGGTACTTAACGTTAGTATACGCGCTAATCCCTAATACCCACCTACCGAGCTATATATATTCCGTACTAGTTAGCCTTATTAACGCCTATTTAGAGGCAACTAGACCTCTAAGATACTTAAATTCGTAGCTATATTTCTAAAGCTTAATGCTATATCTATTACCGGAACTCCCGGTACTAGGCTTAGGAATAGTCCGCGGCTCTTCCGTCTTACCGATCCTACCGGTAATTATTAGTTAACTTCCGTAAAGCTATTTAGCTTCTCGGTAGGTACTAGTATAATTATAGTGCCCGGCCGTATCCTAGATACTCCTCGCGTAGGCTATAGTTCGAATTAGAAACCTAGTATACTATAGAAGGACTGCTAGAACTTACAGAGCGTTAAGTTTACTAGACCTAGAAAATTTAATAAGTAGTCGGTCCTAGTTATTAACCGTAAGAGCAATCGAGGTAATATACTATATAGTAACCTAGATAGTCCTAAAAAGGCCTTTACTAAGCTCTATAGTAGTAAGGAGTAGTAACCGAAGATAACTGTAATTATCGTTAGTAAGCGCTATTATACTCGCTTCTACCCGACTCGTAGATAGGATATATAGAATAACTTTTAGAACCTACTCGTAGGTATAGTCGTCGACTATAGTATCGCCGATAAGATCTATATAGGGTTTAGCTATAGGTATATTTAGGACTTTAAGGCAGAGCACGACCCGCTAACTATTTAGTTATAAAAGACGAAATTAATTTTAAGGCGGACGAACTTTAATAATTAAGATAGTAACCTACCGCCTATCTAGCTATACGATAAAGGCTATATCTATCTATCTACTAGTATACTACGTAGAACTCCTTTGCGAGCGTAGCTATACCTATTTGTTTAGCGTCCTAGCTAAGAGTTATAGTAGTAATTATTAGGTTTTTAACGTTAGATAAGAGTAGTCTCGTCTAGTAGAAGAAAAAGAAGAAGAAGAAGAAGTTAATATTAGGAGGATAAATTTTCGTAATTTATATACTACTACTACTATATCTTTAGCTATACGACTAAGGCCGTATTTACCTATACTAGATATATACCTTAGTAATCCGGCGCCCGAACTCGATATAAACCTAATAAGAGCGTAGGAGCCTTCGCCTATAATAGAGGGGTTAGCTACTTAATAATAATTATAGACTTATATACCCTTTTAATAGACCCTATAGTAGTTCGGTTTCCGAACTACTAAACGTATATAGTTTGGTTTCTTAGCGGCGAACCAGCTCCCTAGTTCCGGTTGTTAGGACTAAAGAGGTTATACGTAATTAGTATGTAACCGGGCTCGAGTGAAGCTAGGGTCTTAATGCCTTAGGCAGGGCTTAGCGCTTAGCAATAGGCTAACTTGCCTACCTTCCTCCCTCTCCTCCTAGCTCCTTATCGAATACTACCTATACCTACTACTACCCTATCTACCTACTAATATAACCCTTCTTATACAGTATTCGATCTACCCTTTAAGGGTAGCTACTAGATAGTCCTTATTTTAAGCTTTTAGCGGTATAGCTACGAAAACTATCGATTTAACTATATTACGCCTAAAGAACGGGACCTATACGTACTATTCTACTAAAAACAACCGTGCCAATTATTAAGCAAGGCCTTCTATACGGCCTATTATACTAAGTTAAGTATATTAGGCCGATACCTACTAATTCCGCTATATCCGTACTATAAGGGGCTATAATATATTATTAGTACTACCCCTTATTACAATAGCCGGCTTATTACGAAACAATAACAACAACCGCGGCGCCGCTAGTAGCGCTAGCAATAACAATACTAGTAGCATAGTACCTACTAAAGTGCCTACTAAAGCACCTGCTAAAGAGCCTACTACTAGGCCTGCCGAAGAACCTATAGTTCTAGGTAACGACCTAGAGTTGCCTATTAACGATATACTTAATAATATTGTCAATCGACGATATAGCTAACTAGCCTTTAGCCCCTAGCTAGTAGCGAGACTTTAAGAAGCTACCTAAAACAGGCTCGCTGCTTTACGCTAAGAATAATAGCTAAAGGATAACCTCCTCGAGCTTCGTCGCCTTTAGGAAGCCCCGACAACTACTGCTAAACTAATAGTAGGACCTTCCTCGCTATTAGCTAAGAAGAAGGACGCTAAGCTTAAGGACTACACCGTGTTTAACGGCTCTAGCCGCAAGTAGTACAATGATTATATACGCGATTGTAAGCTTAACTAACGAAATGTACCGAGAGCGCTACTAGATAACTATTCCTTAGTTGTTTACGCTATATAGTACATTAATAGCGACCTAAAACGCACCTAGGATAACTATTTTAACTCCCTCGATAACTAGACCGCTGTTTAGTAGCAAACCTATAAAACTATTATGCTAGATACCCTTAGAAACCCTATACTAAGGCAATAACATACTTAGGACTAGTACCTTCGAGCTAAACAAAAGACTAATTAATCGGCTCGTTTATTCGAGGCCTATTTAAAGACCCTAGAAGACGACCTTCCGGCTAAGACTAATTCTATATAGATCTCGGAAATACGCCTAAAACTTAGATAGGAACTAATCCTCGAATTAGACCGTCGCCGTATATTCGAACAAGCTAATCTAATACGTATTTAATTTATAGTCGAGGTAGAAACGGCTAAACGAGCTGTCTAGCTCTAGTAACGACTAGAATTAAGGATCCGACTAGCTAGTACTAACTATAGTAACCGTAGTGCCCGCGGAGGAAACTAAGGTTCCTACTAGAACAATAGTACTAACAATAGGAATAGTAACAATAACCGTAGAAGAGGCCGTAGCCGGCGGCTATATAGAGGAGGCCGTAATAGGGGCCGTAGAAGGGGCTCGTATCCCTATAATACTAACCGCTCGACTAATAACAATAGTAGCAATAATAGTTATAGCAATCCCCTAACCGGATTGAAGTGCTTTAACTGTAATAGTACTAGCTATCTATTAGGCTAATATAACAAACCTAAGGACTAGGCCCGAATTGACCGTACTTCCGCTAAGTATAGGAAACACCTTTTAGCCGCTAATGCTACCCCTGTCGGCTCTTTTAATTAGTCGAAAAAAGAATAAGCGCCGCACTAACTATTAGCCTTGTACGGCGTAAAACCATTAACATTGTGCTAGCTATTATACGCACCTGTCTTATATAGGATACGTATAGAACTAACTATTAAACTAAGGTTATACTAGATCTAGGAAATTCAATTAGTGCCCTTATTAATTACCGCCTAGCTAAGCAATTAGACCTCCGACAATTGCCTAGAACTAACATACTAACCCTTGCTTAGTTTAATAACGCTCGGCACTTAACCTATAGGGCCTACTATGTTCCTATAGTTCTAAAAGACGACCTCGGCAATGAACGCTTACTAGATTTTACTACCTACGTAGTAGATATAGACAACCTTCTATCCGATATTGTTATTAGCAACCCTATTCTTAAGCACTATACTATAGTTATAGACTTAGGCAGCTAATAGTAGCGATTTAGAATCGCTAGGAAAGAGGACATTAAGTATATCGACGCTAGCGAGTGCCCTAATAATATTAGGGTCCTATTTATCGGCAACCTAATACCTGCCGTAGCTAACCTAACAGTCGACCTATTAGGTAATAACGATAAACCTATGCCCCCTAATAGTATAGACCCTAAACAGCTTGCTCGCATATCTTAGCCTATTCGAGAGACCTATATTGATATATTTAAATACTACCTAGCATCGACATTGCCTATATTTAAAGAGACGGACTATAAGATCGATATTATATAGGGTAAAGAGGTCCCCTTTAGGCCCCTCTACAACCTTAGTAAACGCGAGCTTACTATGCTACGTAAGTACCTAGATAAGAACCTAGCTATTAGTCGAATTTAGTATAGCAACAGCCCTGCTAGTATACCTATCCTATTCGTACTAAAAAAGGATAGTAGCCTGCGTTTATATATTAATTATAGAGGGCTTAATACTGTTACTATTAAAGACCGCTATCTACTTCCGCTTATTAACGAGACCCTCGATCGCCTTTCTAGCGCCTATTTCTATACCCTATTAGACATTAAGGATGCGTACTATCGTATCCGCATTCGTAAGGGCGATAAATAGAAAACAGCCTTCCGTACCCGTTATAGCTATTTCGAGTACCTAGTTCTACTATTTAGGTTAGCTAATGCCCCTATAAATTCTAGTCCTATATTAATCGGGCCCTATTAGGCCTATTAGACCACCTCTATATAGTTTACCTAGACGACATCCTAGTTTATATACACTTACCTAATATTGCGGAACACTAGGTTATAGTCCGTAAGGTACTCGATCGCCTAAGGACCTACAGGCTATACTACAAGCCTTCTAAACATACCCTAACCACTAAAGAGGTAGCCTTCCTTAGCTTCCTCGTATTAACTAATAGCATAAAGGCTAACCCTAATCGGATCAAAACTATTACTAAATAGCTAACCCCTACTAGTATTAAGGAGCTATAGTCGTTCCTTAGCTTCGCTAATTTCTACCGCCGTTTTATTAAGGGCTATTCGAGGTATGTAATACTACTAACCGAGCTTACTAAAACCAAGGCCAACCTATCTAGGGAATTTAAATAGACTAACAAAACACAAGCCGCTTTTAACGGTCTAAAGAAACGATTTACTAAAGTCCCCTTATTATACTATTTCGTACTAAGCAAGCAGATCCGAATTGAGACTAACGCTTTACAGTTCGCTATATTAGCTATTATGTTATAACAGGCTAATAACACCTACTAGCACCTAATTGCCTTCTTCTTACGGAAGATAATCGATATAGAACGTCGATACGAGACCTACGAGTAAGAGCTCTTAGCAATCGTAGAAGCCTTTAAGTACTAGCGCTACTATCTCGATAGTGTATAGTATACTATTTAGGTCTATACGGACTATAACAACCTGCGTAGTATTACTAAGGTTATAAGAGTTATAGGTCGATAGGCTAGATAGGCCGTCTACCTCGCTAGGTTCGATTTTAATATATTATACTAGCTAGGCGTAAGTAACCCTACCGATAGCCTATCGAGGCGACCTAATTACGACAGCGAGACTTAGTATATTAATTTATTGTTTCTAACCCTATAGCATAAGATTGCTATAGCCCGTGTTATTAATAAGCAAGCGTAGGATAAGCGGACTTCCGGACCCCACGGCGGCAACAAATACTATAGCGGAGTTGTCGTTCTTCTAGTACGCGTTAGAAAGGACGTAGATCGCTCGAGCTATAATAACTCGATTAAAGACATTGCTATCTATAGTAATAGCCTATATAGCGATAGTACTATAGAAGAGGTTGCAGTAGTTCCGGCTGCTAGTGCTATTAGATATATATAATACGTACCTCGTTTAATAGCGAGGGTGCTATTAAATAACCTTACGAATAGGGATAGTTAATCGTTTTGTAGACGAGCTGTTATAGGCTTAGTAGAGGGACGCCTTTGCTATTAAACGTATTAATAGGCTTATAAGTAGACGGGCGACTCGATCTAGTAAGAGTAACAATTAGTCGATCGACGATAAAGGTTACTTAAAGTTTAGGGGCAGATACTATATCCCCGCTAAACAATCGATTAGATAAGAGCTTTTAAAGAGGTACTATAATAGTAAGCTCGCTAGTTACTATAGTATAGAGAGGTCGTACGAGCTACTATCGCGTATATACTACTAGCTAAATAGTAAGCGGTATATAAAAGAATATATATAGACCTGTATAGTATACTAGCGTATTAAAGTACTAAAGCACCTACTATTTAGCGAGTTGTCTTTACTTCCTGTTCCTAGGAAGCCGTTCGTAGAGCTTATAATAGACTTTATTATAGGCCTTCCTCCTACTAAGCGT
Organism: Pseudocercospora fijiensis CIRAD86; assembly: GCF_000340215.1. Classification (NCBI taxonomy): domain Eukaryota; kingdom Fungi; phylum Ascomycota; class Dothideomycetes; order Mycosphaerellales; family Mycosphaerellaceae; genus Pseudocercospora; species Pseudocercospora fijiensis. The sequence continues at coordinate 339,962 of NW_006921546.1, forward strand.
AGGGGTAGCAAGGATGTATATAATGCTATCCTTGTTATAGTAGATCGATTTACTAAGGGCGCTCGATATATCCTAGCGCGGAAGGATTAGACTGCTATTAATATAGTAGAGGGGCTATAGAACAACATCTTCTATACCTATTAGGGAACCCCTAAGGGGATAGTGTCTAATCGTAGGTCGATACTAATATCGTACTATTAGAGCGAAATATACCTATAGCTAAGATTGAAGCATCGGCTATTAATAGCCTTCTATCTATAGACTAACGGTTAAATAGAGAGGTAGAATGCTACCCTATAGTAGTACCTACGTAGTTATATTAACGAGAACCCCGACGACTAGGTTAACCTCCTCTAACTAGCTAAATTCGTATATAATAATAGTGTCTACTTATTAACTAAGGTATTACTATATATAGCTATAATAGGCTAAAACGCTGCTATACTATAAGACCCCCTACCGCTCGAGGCCGAGCGTAAGGAAAGGGAAGCGCGTTAAGTACTAATACCTAAGACACTAGCGGCTATTAAGAGGGTTTAAAAAATGCGGGAAATTTACGCTAAGTTAGCTAACAACCTAGTAAAGGCCTAGGTATATTAGAAGGCCTACTATAACAAACACTATACGCTAATAACCTTTAAGCAAGGCGATATAGTTATACTAAGCACTAAGAACCTCCGTATCCGTAAATACCTATTACCTAATAGCAAAACAAGGCCTAAGCTCGTACCGAGATATATTAGCCTATTCCGCATTCGAGAAGTTAAGGGCTCTTCCGTATAGGCCTATTAGTTATAGCTTCTACCTTATTACACTATCTATAACACCTTCTATATATCCCTCCTTAAACTATACTATTAGCGCGAAGGTAATAAAGCGCCTGCTAAGTTAGAAGAAGTCTTAGCCGATAGTAAAGAGCTGTAGTCTATAGAGCGTATACTAAAGTATCGGACTAGACAAGGTAAGAAGGAGTACCTCCTAAGATAGTAAGGCTATTTACCTAAATAGGACTCGTAGGAGGCTAAAGACTCTTTTAAGGATATAACTGAGTTGTTAGACGAGTATTAGGCTAGTATAAAGGATAAGAAGAAGGCTAAGAGGCTATAATGTTACTATTAGGGCCTAGGATTAATGCTACCTCCGGGGTACTATTAGCTAACGAATTAGAGGCAAGCAATTGTTAGCAACGAAGGACAATAAGACTATACTACTATAGTAGATACGCACCGAGCGTCAATAAACGCGCTATAACTGTTAACTAATCGCCTACTCTTTTAAGGAATCTACCTCTTTACTAGCGTACCCTATAAGACCCTCCTCTTAGCGCCCCTCTTGTTTCTACGTCCTATCGGGGCCCTAAGGCCTAGGCGGTTAGTAGAGGCGGTACGCGCGCGTAGGCGAAGGGTGTTAGTAATAATAATAATAACGACAGCGTTACGCTTATACTAAAGGGCGATACGGCCGGCGCGGCTATCTTAGTAACGGTATTACGGAGTGTATTATTAGTCGAAAAAGGAAATCGAAAGCAAGGTAAAGATAGCGCTAAGACGACTAGCGCCGCTATTGTTAATATTACCTATTCGCTACTATTACTACCCTTACCTAATATCGTTACTATACCTACGAAAACAACCTTACCTATACTAACTAGGTTAAAAGGGTTAAGCCGTTCGAGGGGCTTAGAGACTAAAAAGGTTAAGCGACTAATAGACTAACTAAGGGCAAAACTATAGAGCTAAGTTAGCCGGGGTCGATCTTGCGGACAATAGGTTACTCCTCGATCTTTCCGACCCTTTAAGCGAGGCGAACCTTAACTATTGCACTTATAATAGCCTTTACCTATAGAAACTAGACGAGCTATGTTTTTTCTAAAAAGATAAGATAAGATTAACAATTAAAGGCTACCAAACCTAACTGATTAGGGCTAGCGAAACTACGATAGTAAATAATAGTCCTCGTAATAATAATAACGAACCCTCGGAAGCGGACAACCCTCGGAAGCGGACATTTCTAGGTCTTTTAAGAGTAGACGCAAAGAACTCGGTACGATATTACTTAGAACGGAGGCAGGGCTGCAATACCTCGTACGTCTACCTATTATAGTAGGGAAGACGCGCTCGTATCGTAATTAGTCGATAGTCCTTAATTCTTATAGATATATATTACTTTATTATATATAAGGATAGCGCAGTCGGAGTTAGACATTGTATTAAAGGTGAGGTTTAATATAGTTATATAATCGGTAGTTGTACGTTTAATTTAGCGCGGACTAAGCGGCTTATTAGACCTGCTAAGTTAGTAGTAATAGGGTTTAAGACTAGAACAAAGACCGGCTACGAGGGCGCGGCCTTTAGAAGGGAAGCGTGTGTTAGGACTAAAGAGGTTATACGTAATTAGTATGTAACCGGGCTCGAGTAAAGCTAGGGTCTTAATGCCTTAGGCAGGGCTTAGCGCTTAGCAATAGGCTAACTTGCCTGCCTTCCTCCCTCTCCTCCTTGCTCCTTATCGAATACTACTTGTACCTACTACTACCCTATCTACCTGCTAATATAACCCTTCTTACACCGGTTTGGTTTTTTCGAACTATATAGATTCTTAGTTTAAACTAGAGACTGTATTAGGTTTACTATAAGGATACTCTTATTCGAATGCCGGCTACGATTGCCGGCTATATTAGTAACTATATTACATTTACTACGCTCTTTTGCCGTTACTAGGGCGTAGTTTTACTATAAAGACACTATTATTCGACTACCGGCTACGATTGCCGGCTATAATAGTTACTAGTAAAGGACAGAAACCAATACTACTACTACTACTCGTAGCAATAGTATAGGCTACCGAGGGTAACATAACCTATAGCAATATAGGCAGCTATATTTAGCAAGATAGGATAACGAGACTGTCGCTTAGGCTAATAACTAGAGCCCTACAACATAGGCATTATAGAAGTGTAACATAAACAATATGCTATACGAGGTTAATGATCTGTCTACTCTATAGAAGGAGGCCTCTTATATAGGCTCAAAACTGCCCTATAGGTGTAGGGCCGGTTACTAGCTAATATCCCTCCCTTTCTTCGTATCTAACTAGACACGTTTTACATTATGCGCGCTTAAAACAAACATGTATGCATCCTTAGCGCTCTTAGCTAAGGCTATTCTTAGAACTCCGTAATAATACCCCCGGGGTAGCATTAATCCTAGATGCTATAATTATACAAAAACAACTTCCTAAGCAACACTATACAGACTTACTATTGCTTCAACGCGCCGTAATCCTTACTAGCAATAACCTTATCTGCTAGTCGGCTCTCGAAATCTCCTCCGTATACGTTAAAGCTATTAGTACCGAAGTACTGTCTCTTATAGAAAGCTTAATTAACGAGGAGGTTAGCAGCCTTTTCCGTCGTAGCTTTCTCCTAATCGTGCAGATATTCCTTAAGTCCTTCGTTATTAAGCTAGAGGATCTATTTAACTTCGTTCTAAACAACGTAACTTAACTAAGGAATCCTACTAACTAGGGCGTCGGAGATGTAGCCGAGGCCTTCGACTAAGATAGCCGTAGGGAAAGCGAATAGTACGAAGGAGTTAGAGGATAGGAGGGCGGTTAGATTGCGGTACGCTTTAGCAACCTAAGAGACTGTTAAGTTCTCGTAGCCCTTAACCTTAGTGCCGTTAATAACGCGAGAGTAGCCTAGGTTAATTAATATACGGTTGCTCTTAGTCTTTAGATTACTATATAGCAGGTATAGTATCTAAATAGAGACCTCGCACTCCTTTAGAGGGTTGAGGATCTACTCCGCTTTACGCCCCTTACTATTAGGCTAACTATCGAATATATAGTCGAGGTCGTCGTTAGTAAGGTACTTATTAGTAAGCTTGCCGATCTTGCTTAGTAGGACTAGGCTACGAGCCTTAAGCTTCTTAACCTAGTTCGCAAAGACCTCGGGCTAATATATACCTTCGACAATAGTAGAGTAGCTAGTCTTATCCTTAGATATAAGGCAGACCTTAATACGTAGGTAACTAGCACCCTCGCTAGCTGCGAGCTTAACTATATCTTATCCGAGACGAGTAGACTCCTTAGAAGGATAGTTTTTATAAGTACCGCTAACCTTAAAGAACTTAGTAGGCTTAGGGACGGAGATAAGCTCGTATACGTAATTAGGTCGAAGGGCGATAGCTAAGAGCTATAGGGCAGGGTACTAGCGGACGATTTAGTTGCTTATACTATAAGTTTAGAGGGCATTGCGGCCTTCTTACTTAGACTTAGGTATTGTACGTATATACTAAAGATATATTTTAAACTCCTCCTATATCAGATCGATAAGGAAAGGAAGATATACTCTACGAGGCTCTTATAACTAACTAAAGACTTAAGGGAAGATAGCATTACTAGTCTAGCGAAAGCGGTCGAAGGAGGTGCCTTAGCTAAGGATACCGGTAACGAACTTGCTCTAGCGATCCGTTAGCGTAAGGGCGCGAGTAATAGTACTAGTAGGGTTAAACGCGTAGAGTCCTAGAGAGGTCGGGGCGGCAATAGGGCGTCTAGGAAACTAGTCCGCATAGGCCTAATTAGCCTTAAGGGCAGCGAAGGCATCTTAATTAGCGACATTACGTCTAATCTTTAATAGGCGGCTAATAAGGACACTCGTCTTAGCACTAGTATAGAGACTACAGACCTTGGCAGCCTTCTTAATATAGTTAGTATATATAGTGAACCGCTCTTTACCTAGCTTACTAAGGTCGTCGAGCTATTAATAGATAGACAGGGCGGTAGGAGCTTTGCCTATATCGGCTTTAGGAACTATATCGATCTCGGTAATAAGGTGCGTAATAGAGTCGCCCTTATAAGAACTATAGATATTCTTAGTTAATAGGATCGGCGAGAGGCCTCTATCTCTACGCTCGCTAAAGGAGCCTTCGGAGGAGACATCTTCTAGTAGTATATCTAGTATATTAATATCCGAGTTACTATAGTTAGTACTATAGTTAGTACTATAGTCGGTACTAGAAGGAGTACTGTACTTCTTAGTAGCCTTACGGAGGGCCTAGCGAGTATACAATGCCTTCTTACGCGCTGCTTCGGCCTTAGCGCGCTCGTCTTAAACTTCTTAAGGGACCTTACGGTTGCGGGTCGAGCGACGATCTTTAGCCTATATTTCTATAGCGAGCGCAAGACTAGTAGCCGTATCGGCCTCGGTTTCTAGGCGAAGAGCCTTACGTTTAAGGACATTAACGATAGGAGCCTCTTAACCTTTAACAATAAAGCCTGCACTATTAATGCGATAGCCCTTCTCTTTTAGTAGATCCTTAGTTGTCTATACGTTAAGATCGACCTAGACAATCGTATCGTAGTACTTCTTCTAGTAGGCTATCGTAAAGTCGTTAAGCGTAAAGGACAAGTTAAGTAACTGCTTGCCTACCTTCTTACTAGTAGTAGACATACGATAGATTATAGTACGGGAAAGATGCTCGGCGCCTTAACGACGGACCTTGTACTTGTTAACGAACGAAGAGACCTACTTAGCACGCTCTTATCTACTATAGGCGAAGTTAATAAGGCTCTTAGGAAGACTGCTTAGTCCTCCCTAATATTCGAAGGCCTAGTCGAGGGTCTTAAAGCGTAAACGAATCTAGGTACCGGCCGTCTCGAGGCTATAGACGATAGGAAAGGCTTGTTCGATATCTATATCGTTAAGAACCTCGCGCTTAAAGATACGCTTATCGATAGACTAACGTAAGTTGTTTATACCGTACGCAACTAAGATAGTAGCCTTCTTAATATTCCTATTAATAACGCGTAGTAGGGTGCGAGCGTTCTAGATCTTCTCTTAAGGGTCTTTAAGGGCGGTAACGATCTAGAAGCAGTGCTCGAGGCTAGTTGTAGCAGCTAAGGCGCTATCGGAGGGGGCTTCGATCGGGACTAGTACGCCTAGGTTTAGGGCTAGCGGGTTGCTACTACTGCTAGCGCCTAGCGGATTTAGGGCGCCGGAAGACATCTTAGTCGACTAGAGCGGAAAGGAGTTAGTAACGAGCTTGCAAAAAACGTTCGTAGCTTGTTAATAATAATTAAAGGGTTTAGATAGAAGAGGGGGGGGGTAGGCGATAGTAAGTTAGTTAGTATTCGAGTAGAAGAAAGAGCTTAGAAGGCTCGCCTTAAATAGGGTACGAAGGTAGCGTAGTCCGTATATTCCGGTAAAGCAAACGGATAACGACTATATATAGACCCTAAAAAGTAAAGCTATATACGAGACTCCTTTATTAGTAGGGCGGCTAAAGTTTAACAATCGATCTAGCTAATTGCTAGTAGCGACTACGCGCCTTTTATTAACCTCTAGCTTTCGTAGATTCCCGCGCACTCGAAATGTAACTAGTTAGTTCGAGTACCTAGTAGTAATCTATAGTAGTGAGACTAGCGGGACTAATAACACCCCCGGGGTAGTATTAGCTTTTCTCTAGAGATGCTCGGCAACTAGGAGCAAATCGCCTAGGCCTAGCGCAGCTTATATTAGCCTATAGCACTATCGTTATAGATGTAGCATTACCTTTTATAGTAGTAGGCATATGAACGTAGCCCGTACGTTCTTCTTTCTTCTAGACACTAAGCTTAGCGGCCTAAGGTCCCTATTCTTAGAGGCTATAGGCCTAGGTTACTACGTCTATCTAAGAGCTAGGAAGGGAGAGAGATCCTCCCTTTCTTAGTATCCTACGTAACTAATGCTAATTAGGGCAGGAACAATCTTCTCTAGTATTGGCTAGTAACCGGCCCTATACACCTGGGCTGAGTTTTGAGCCTATATAAGAGGCCTCCTTCTATATTGTAGATAGAGCACCAACCTCGTATAGCACATTGTTTATATTACACTTCTATAATGCCTATATTGCAGGGCTCTAGTTATTAGCCTAAGTAACCGTCTTGTCATCCTATTATACTAAACATAGCTGCCTATATTGCTATAGGTTATGTTACCCTCGGTAGCCTATACTATTACTATAGGTGGTGGTGGTAGTTTTGGTTTCCGTCCTTTATTAGAGCCGAAGGTGGGGCTATCTCTTTATATCTAACAGGTTCGGGTATATTAAAGGTAGTCTCTAGGCACGAATAGCTATAACTAAAGCGAGGGTACGATAAGAGCCTACGATACGGACGATACCGAAGTATCTTAAGGGGCTATTACGACAAGCAGAGAAACCTCTTAACGAGGGCATCGCTTTAACCCCGAAAAGCTGCAAACCCTTAGGACTGTTACAGCTTAGGGCCTAGTCTATAGCTATAGCTAGCTTCTAAGGACTCGGCTCCGGGTCGAAGACCTATTTAGCACCGCTTGCTCGAGATAAGCCCGCCTAAGGAGGAGATAGACTAATTACCTATCGGCCTTGCTTAGTTTGCTAAGACTATTAATTAATAGCAAATACGGATTGCAGGTCGGATAGCCGGGGAGTCCCCTATTAATCGGGTAGGGCGTTCCTAGATTCGTAGCCTCGCTTAGATAGTACTTAGCCTTCTACTAGAAAAAGAAGGCTACCGCCCCTTCGCCTAGCTAAAGGAGATACGAGCTAGTTTCTAGGATCCAGGTATGAATAGAGATTGCAGTCTCTCCCTCCGAGCGGCTTTTGTCTAAAATCTACTAAACTTAGCTCCTAGAGGTGGTTAGGCGACCCCTAAGAGGCTAAATCCTAATGCTACCCCGGGGGTAATACTAGGAGAAATAGCCTAATACACTACTCTCTCGTATAGCAATATCGCAATAAACTAAACAGACTAAAGTCACTAAAAACACATTTATATAGCATTCTATTTCAACTTTATATAGTATTCTATTTCAACTATTTCAACTATTTTACAACAATCGAATAAGCTCTAGCTCTAGCGAAAACGAATATCGAGAATTAGCGGAATCCTTTAAATCCGAAAACGCCCCTAATCCTATTAAGGAAGAAATTAGGCGGCGACTAGTTAATATGAGTAAGCCTCCTACGCCCTCTACGCTAGAGGCGCTCTATACTGTCCTTATAAAAATGATAGAGAAGCAAACTAAGCTTCTCCGTTAAAACAAGCGTCGCCCGCTAGAGCTAGGGAGTAGGGCAAATCCCCTATTCGAAGGGTGGAACGCTATAGCACATATTGAGCGCTTTAAGGAAGGCTTAGTTAACTACGAGCTCGATAGAGAGTCCGACTAGTATAAGATTCGGTCCTTTACGAGGACTACCTCCTTTAAGCTTTACCGAACCCTTAAAACCCTAGTTAGCTACCTAGAAAAGGACGACAAGTCTAATACTAACTAGGAGACCTTTAAGATGGCCTTTATAAGGGAGTATCGGGAGCGCGATAGCCGTCGCATTAAAGGCAGTCGTACGTAGCTCGAGTCCCTCTACTTAGTAAGGCGCACTAAGGATAACGACCTAAAGGGGTATGTCCGCGAGTTTGTCGAGTTAGCGGATAGCATCGAATAGAGTAACCTCGAAAACTCTTAGAGAACAAGGCTACTCCTCTAGGGGTTGCCGTAGCCTATAGCTTAGCGTATCTTCCGTCGCTATAAGCTTAGCGAGTCCGATCCTAAGAGTTTTAGGAAATACAAAGAGGTCCTAGTGTGTGTTAAGGCCGACATTGATAGTATAGCCGATGCGAGGAAGTTTATCTACGGCGAAGACCGGAATAACCTAGCGTAGGTTAGGAAAGAAGCCTTAGTAAGCAAGGGACCTAAGTTTCTTCCTAAATCGCAAAGTAGTCCTAAGACCGTAACTCCTACTATTACTAAGCACTCTTAGGATGTCGCGGACTTAGCTAAATCCCTAGCCTAGCTAAACCTAAATACGAAAGCATTATAGCGAGTTAGGGAGGTTATTAATGCTACTATACTAGGCGATGTACTACTAGTCTACTAGGTTTTAGATCCTAACTACCCTAAAGCCCCTTTAGTAGATGTCTACGCTATGCGGAAGATCTATTCTAACTTAGATAGCAAGTGCTAGATGTGTAGCGGGTTTAAATATGTCTAATCCTCCTGCCCTATCTAGAAAGAGCTTCTTAAAAGGAAGCTTATTATACAAGTAAATAGCCGATTCTACTATATAGACACCGGCGACAAGATTGATTTCGAATAGGATCGGAGAGCCCCGAAGCTACCTTAGCTAAAGACCCTTCTAGAAAAGAAGTATAGCGGCAAGATCGAGTTTAAGGACACTAGGAACAGTACCCTTACCGCTATTGCTAAACGAGAAACTTAGAAGGTTAGGGTAAAACAGGTTGAGGAGCGAAGCAGTAACGGAACTACTAAGCCTATTAAAGTCAACTTTGTTTCTTAGGATCCGGACGTAGTCACTAATGTTTACGCGGTTACTAAGAACAGTGTAGATGTCTACGCTGCTATACGGTCTCAGACCTAGTCCTAAAACAAGGGCAAGAGCCCTTAGAACCCCACTCGCCCTAGTGCGGCAGCCCCTACTAGGGTACTAAAGAACAAGGCGGCCGACAAGGCTAAGTAATAGCGAGAGTCAACCGCTAAAACTAAGACTCTCTAGACAGCTGCAGACCGTGCTGCCCGATCTAGCACCGCACCTAGCACCGCCCCTAGCACTCTACCTATAGAAAGCCTAGTCGTCCTAGAGACTCTAGAGGTCGACATAGAGGATATTACTACCGACATTAGTAGTACCCTAGGCCTAGCTAACCTATCTGCCTATAAACGGAAGTTATCCGACCTAAAGAGCTTTCGCTTTAATAGGTATATAAAAAAGTATAGTACTAGCCTAGCTAACTCCTTAGACACAAAGGCAAACGCTCTCTTCTAGGCTTTATAGTTTCTAGACCTTAAGTCTAACGTGTCTATAGGTAAGCTGCTAGTATACGGTTTGCCTACTAACCTATTCTAGAGCCGAATCCCTAACGATGCTACTTTTATAAAAGACCTCGCTACCCTCCGACGAAAGTAGGGACGAGAAGACTATATCGACGTCTCTTCCCTACAGTTCCTTCCTGAATTTTCAGGTGCCTAAGAGTTAGTAGAAGGCGAATCGGTAACCTACGAGAACTAAGAGACTATCGATAATGCTAACGAAGAGGGAGTTAAGGAGATAGGCCGAGGGGATAGTAATAATCCCGACCCTACTCTAGTTTTAGTTTCTATTAAAGCTGTCCGATTTACTAGCTAACAAATCGGTCGAGTAGGACCTCCTCGACCTAAGGAACTTTACTCTATCCCTAATAATATAGACCTTTCCGTAGTTACCCGTTCCTTCGCCGTCGTCCCCGCTATCTATATTTAGGTTACTATCGGGAGCTATAGTTAATAGATGCTAGCAATGCTTAATAATAGTTCGGAGTTACTTATTATAAGTGAGCGTTAGGCTAAACAACTTAGGCTACTAATAAATAGAGATATTTCCCTAGGCATATAGGGAGTGAATAGAGAGGTTGCGCTAGTAGGTACTTGCTACAATGTTATAGTAGACGCCTTCGGCATATGCTTTTCCTTTACCTTCTAGATTGCCGCCGACCTAAACACGCTAATCATTCTAGGTCGGCTATAGTCTCGTATAACTCGTAGTGTCTAGCGCAACTACGACGATAGCTCCTAGGAGGGAACTATCGCTAACTAGAAGGGCAACCGAGTCGTGTTTACTAGTTATATCGGCAATACTAGCTACAAGTCCTACGAGGATATCCTTACTGCTTCTAGACGGTCTTCGGGAAACGCTACGGCGCGGTTATAAGACCGGCAATCTGCGCTATAAGTTAGTATAGCTTAAATAGGTTATTTCTAGAAGTGCGCCGCTCCGTACGTTAAGGCAAGTTTCTAGGTTCTATACTAAGAAGACGAATGCTCGAAGCGATAGCGAGCATAATACAACGACTACCTAATATACGAGTAAAGGTAATAATGCTATCGCAAGTATTACTACCGGACGCGGGTCTACCCGAACTAACTAATTAGAGCGCGAGTCTAATGCTACCCTAGGGGTATTATTACGAATCTAACGTTTTCGCCGGCGTTATGAATTAGGACTACTAGCTGTATACGTATCGACTTAAGGAAACTTCTAAAGAAGTTTACGCGCTGTTTTGTTGCGCCAATCTCTAAGCCTAGCGATAAAGAGAGCGAGCTCGGATTCGACAATCGATTAGTGTATATACCCTATATAAGAGGGTAGCTAATAAGATCAAGCCTATAAAGGGCAGCGTATACATTACCGATAGGTCCAATCCTAGCGGGAATCCTAACTAGCGACAAAAGTGCCTTAATTAGGAGGCGACACTACTACCTAGGGATGGTCCGTACGATTAGAAGTACATTACTAAAAAGTTTTCTACTATCCCTAGGGGGTTAAGGCTAATAGAGGAGAGGCTTGCGAAAATTAAACCTAGTATCGAGCTTTCGGACCGTAAACTGGATTTGCTATACGAGCTTCTATACAATCGCGAGGCCGTATTAGTATATGATTTCACTCACCTAGGCAGAATAAATCCGGAGGTTGCCCCTCCGTAGAAGATCCGAACGATCGAGTATAAGCCTTAGGCCTACCTAGGTTTCAAGCTAAACCTAAGCCTACGAGGTATAGTTAAGGACATAATACGACAGCGTGTAAAGGCTAGTACCTTAGAACCTTCCTATGCCTCGTATCGCAATCTATACTTCCTAGTTTAAAAGAAGATAGCTCCTAGGGAACTAAAGAAGTACCGTCTAATTACTGCTATACAAAAGTTTAACGTAGTTACGATTAGAGATGCTAACCTTCCCCTAGAGACTAATAGGTTCTCGGAAGCTTTTGCTAACTGTGTTATAGCCTTACTAGTTAATGTTTTCTCGGGCTACGACTAGATCCCTCTCTATCCTAATAGTCGCGACCTTACTAGTTTCGAGACACCTCTTAGGCTATATAGACAAACTACCCTTCCCTAAGGGGCAACTAACTTAGTAGCCTAGTTCGTTCGCATTATAAACCAAGTCCTCGCGGCCTATATCTCCTATATAGCGATGCCTTTCCTCGACGATATCGGCATTAAGGGCCCTAAAACTAGGTACGACAATAAAGAAGTAGAGCCTAGCATCCGTAGGTTCTTTCTCGAATACATTTAGAACCTCGATAGTGTCCTCTACGACCTAGAGCGTACCAACCTAACGGTGTATAGGGAGAAGCTTTAGCTCCTATATAAACGAATAAACATTGTCGGGTTTGTAACTAATAAGAACGGCCGCTATCCTAATAATATACGGGTTCTAAAGATAGTGTCCTAGCCGGATCCTACCTATTAGAAGGATGTCCGAACCTAGCTTAGAGTAGTCTCCTACTTCCGTATCTAGGTCGAGAACTTTGTATTAGTATATAAGCCCTTATACGCCTTACTTAAGAAGGATGCTAAATTCGAATAGACCTCCGTTTACTAAGCGGCTAAGGACACGGTAACTAAGGCGCTCGTTAGTGCACCTGCCTTAACATCTATTAACTACTTAGAGGGTGCGGGTTTGATAATTGTTACTATCGACTCGAGCGGGGAAGGCTATAGCGAGATACTAATATAGTGTAACCGTAAGGAGCTATCCTTGCGTTATCCTATTAGGTACGACTCCGGACTATAGAAACCGATCGAGGCCCGATACGATACTAGTAAGCGAGAATGCCTTAGAGTCTATAAGGCTCTAAAGAAGTTCCGACTATAGCTCTTTAGTATATTCTTTCGCTTAGAAATCGATGCTTAGACGCTAGTCTATTAACTTAACCGTATAGCCTCCGACCTACTAAACTCTGCGATAGCTCGGTAGGTTGCCTAGATCTATTTGTTTAATTTCAATATCTTCTACGTTCCTAGTAAGAAGCACACTAGGCCGGATAGCCTTTCTAGAAGGCCCGCTATAGAAGAGGACATCGCCGAGATAATAGAAGAAGAGGATGTCGATGCGGTAATTGACCGCACCTTCTTCGCTGCCTTCTATATTAATGCTATGCTAGCGATTACTAGGCCTGCTGCCGACGACCAACCTAGTAACTAGCCCGACGAGAGCCCTACTACTAACGATAACGACTAGGCTAAAGCTAAGGCGGATAAACTAGAGAGGGATGATATCCTTAATAGGGTCTACTCCGACGACTCCTATTATATCGCCTACTTCCTAACCTATACGAAGAAAGCGCCTAGCCTATTAAAGAGTTAATACCGTCGGGTTATTCGCTATTCTCGACGATTCCTAGTTAAAGATCGAATCCTTTAGCGATAAGCGATAGTTAATGCGCCTCTCTAGCGTGTTATTAACGACCTAGCAGCCCGATAAGAGATCCTTCGTTCCGTTTACGATGAGCTCGGCTACCGGGCGGCGGAGGGTACCTTCGATGTCCTTCGTCGGCGCTACTAGTAGGATAGCGTATAGGCCGATGTCTCTCGCTACTATAAGAGCTGTCCTAAGTGCAATTTTAGGAATAGCCACCGTCGGCTAGGCGAGCTGCGTATCCCCGCTGCCTAATTAGTTAGTAAGCGATAGTACGGTGATAGGGTTTATCTAAGCCGGAATAATAGCCTCTATATTATTCGGGAAGGTCTTTCTCGATAGCCTAAAGCCTATCATTTCTATAAGGGCTGCGGCGCTATTAATGCTCGTAATATAGCTACCTTCCTATTTAAAGATCTCTTTTGCCGCTAGGGAACGCCCTACGAGATTATCTTAGATAACGCTACGAACAATATAGCTAAAGAAGTTTAAGTACTACTTGTTTCGTATAGGGCGAAGAACGTTCGTATCTCCCCGTACTATCCCTAGTCGAATACTATTATTAAGCGTAGCTATCGGTCTTTAATCGATGCCCTATCTAAGATAACTAATAGAGGGGATAGGTCCGTTCCTATCTCTACCCGCGTTCCGGCCCTTCTCTAGGCGGATCGAACTACTATTGTCAATACGACTAGACTTACGCTAGTAGAGCTTATAATTAGGAGGGACGCCGTTCTTCCTATTAAGTTATCCTATCGCACGTATAGCGTTTACGACTAGGGGTCTGTTCGTACTAGAGCAGATCTCCTTACCCTACGCGCTAAGGCTCTTAAGGATATAACTACTACTTCTTAAGAGGGTCTTACTCGACAACGGCGCCTCCGTAAAGAGGCTAAGTAGTATTTTAATAACTATAATGCTATTAATTGGGAGCCTCTAAAGGTTAGCGATATAGTTCTCCTATACCGGTCCGAGTTAGAGTACAGTTACTCCTATAAGCTAGCCTTTAAATAGAAAGGGCCTTATAGAGTGTAGGAGGTCCTTTACGATAGTTCTACGTACCGGCTTTAGGAACTTAATAGTGCTACCTTAAAGCACTCGCACCCCCGGGCTAACCTAAAGAAGGTCGTCGAGTTAAGAGAGCCTACCCGTCCTCCCCCGACCGAGGAGGAAGTTAATGCCTCTATAGACCCTCTACCGACCTTGGATGCCTATCGAGAGGAGGATCCTACCGCGATTATAGATCCTATTCTGCCCGATAACTATACGCATCCCTAGATACATCTTAGTAAGCTATTAGGAATGACTTATAAATAAAGGGAGGGTTATATACGTATTAATTGCGCGTAGAGCATTTCCGATATTGATTCCGATAGTGAACTAGACTTCTAGCTATCTAACTCTAACTCCGAGGAAGAGCTCGACTAGTCTAGCGACGAAGACCGCCTAGAATTATAGCTAGATCCCGAGACTAAATGATTGCTTACTCTTCCTTACCTCTGTCTACCTCTACTACGTTACTTCCTTGCTCTTATTAATCGTTCTCCGCGCTGTCAATGTAGTGCCGCCCTATAGCTTTAGTCCTTACTGCTTGTTCCTACGGTATTAATGCTTATAGTTATTGCCCTCTTTTGCTTTTACTTTGTCTATTGTTTTGCTCTTTAACCTTCGAGATGTTGCTATAACTTTATTCCTTTACTCTTGTTTCCTTAGATAGAACTATACGAGGCGTGTTTTCCTAATAATACCCCGGGGGTAGTATTAGGAAAACGGCCGAACCTGACCCTCTCCCTTCCTAGCTCTTAGATGGATATAGCAACCTAGGCCGATAGCCTCTAAGAATGGGGACCTTAGGCTGTTAAGCTTAGCGTTTAGAAGAAGGAAGAAGGAAGAAGGTAAACGTATAGACCACCTTTACGTACTTGCTAATATAAAAGGTAATGCTATATCTACAACGGCAGTGCTATAGGCTAACGCACTAACGAATTAGCTACGCTAGGCCTAGGCGACTTGGTCCTCGTCGCCGAGCATCTCTAGAGAAAAGCTAATGCTACCCCGGGGGTATCATTAGTCCCGCTAGCTTTACTACTATAGATTTCTACTAAGGACTCGAACTGACTAGTTATATTTCGAGTGCGCGAGAATCTACGATAGCTAAAGGTTAACAAAGGCGCGTAGTCGCTACTAGCAATTAGCTAGATCGATTGTTAAACTTTAGCCTACCCTAATAACAAAGAGGTCTCGTATATAGCTTTACTTTTACATACAGCCGTTATCCGTTTGCTTTACTAGCGCGGGACACACGGACTACGTTACCTTCGCACTATATTTAAAGCGAGCTTCCTAAGCTCCTTCTTCTACTCGATTACTAACTAACTCGCTACCGCCTAACTACCCCCCCCCTTCTATCTAAACCCTTTAATTATTATTATTAAGCAACGAATACACTTGTAAACTCGTTTACAACCTACTTCGGTCGACTATATCTTCCGGCGCCCCGAATCCGCTAGGCGCTAGTAGTAGTAACGACCTACCTACCCCTATTAACCTAAGCCTAGCTGCCCTAGTTCCGATCGAAGCCCTATCCGACAGCGCCTTAGCTGCTATAACTAGCCTCGAGCACTGCTTCTAGATCGTTACCGCCCTTAAAGACCCTTAAGAGAAGATCTAGAACGCTCGCACCCTGCTACGCGTTATTAATAGGAATATTAAGAAGGCTGCTATCTTAGTCGCGTACGGTATAAACAACTTGCGTTAGTCTATCGGTAAGCGTATCTTTAAGCGCGAGGTTCTTAACGATATAGATATCGAATAAGCCTTTCCTATCGTCTATAGCCTCGAGACGGCCGGTACCTAGATTCGTTTGCGCTTTAAGACCCTCGACTAGGCCTTCGAACATTAGGGAGGACTAAGCAGTCTTCCGAAGAGCCTTATTGACTTCGCCTACGGTAGATAAGAGCGTACTAAGTAGGTCTCTTCGTTTATTAATAAGTACAAGGTCCGTCGTTAAGGCGCCGAACACCTTTCCCGTACTATAATCTATCGCGTATCTACCGCTAGCAAGAAGGTAGGCAAGCAGCTACTTAACTTGTCCTTTACGCTTAACGACTTTACGACAGCCTACTAGAAGAAGCACTACGATGCGATTATCTAGGTCGATCTTAACGTATAGACAACTAAGGATCTACTAAAAGAGAAGGGCTGTCGCATTAATAGTGTAGGCTTTATTATTAAAGGTTAAGAGGCTCCTATCGTTAATGTCCTTAAACGTAAGGCTCTTCGCCTAGAAACCGAGGCTAATACGGCTACTAGTCTTACGCTCGCTATAGAAATGTAGGCTAAAGATCGTCGCTCGACCCGTAACCGTAAGGTCCCTTAAGAAGTTTAAGACGAGCGCGCTAAGGCCGAAGCAGCGCGTAAGAAGGCATTGTATACTCGCTAGGCCCTCCGTAAGGCTACTAAGAAATATAGCACTCCTTCTAGTACCGACTATAGTACTAACTATAGTACTGACTATAGTAACTTAGATGTTAATATACTAGATACACTACTAGAAGATGTCTCCTCCGAAGGCTCCTTTAGCGAGCGTAGAGATAGAGGCCTCTCGCCGATCCTATTAACTAAGAACATCTATAGTTCTTATAAGGGCGACTCTATTACGTACCTTATTACTAACATCGATATAGTTCCTAAAGCCGATATAGGCAAAGCTCCTACCGCCCTATCTATCTGTTAATAGCTCGACGACCTTAGCAAGCTAGATAAAGAGCGGTTTACTATATATGCTAACTATATTAAGAAGGCTGCTAAGGTCTATAGTCTCTATGCTAGTGCTAAGGCGAGTGTCCTCGTCGGTCGCCTGTTAAAGATTAGTCGCGAGGTTGCTAATTAGGATGCCTTTACTACCCTTAAGACTAGTTATGCTAACTAGTTTCCTAGACGTCCTACTACCGCCCCGACCTCCCTAGGACTCTACGCATTCAACCCTACTAGCACTGTTACTCGCGATCTTACGCTAACTAAGCGTCGCTATAAGTTGATTATTAGCATTCTCGGATAAGGCACCTCCTTCGACCGCTTTCGCTAGACTAGCAATGCTATCTTCCCTCGAGTCTTCGGTTAGATATAGTCGCCTCGTAGAGCGCACCTTCCTCTTATCGTCGACCTAATATAGGAGGAGGTTCGTATATTCTTTTAGTATATACGTAAACTGCCTAAGTCTAAGTAGGAAGGCCGCAATGCCCTTTAGACCTATAGAGTAAGCAACTAAATCGTCCGTTAGTATCCCGCTTTATAGCTCTTAGCCGTTGCCCTTCGACCTAATTACGTATACGAGCTTATCTCCGTCCCTAAGCCTACTAAGTACTTTAAGGTAGGTAATAGCGGGTATAAGAACTACCCTACTAAGGAGACTTCTCGTCTCGGATAAGATATAGTTAAGCTCGCAGCTAGTAAGGGTACTAGCTATCTGCGCATTAAGGTTTCTCTTATATCTAAAGATAAGACCGCCTATTTAACTATTGTCGAGGGCATATACGAACTAGAGGTCTTCGAGAACTAGGTTGAGAAGCTTAATGCCCGTAGCCTAGTTCTACTAAACAAGATTAGTAAGCTTACTAACAAGCACCTTACTAACGACGACCTCGGCTATATGTTCGATAGTTAGCCTAACGAAGGCGAGGCAGCTTAGTAGATCCTTAACCCTCTTAAGGAATGCGAAGTCTCTATTTAGATACTATACCTTCCGTATAGCGATCTAAAGCCCGAGAGCGACCGTATGTTAATCGACCTAGGCTACTCTCGTATTATCGACGGTACTAAGATTAAGGGCTACGACAACTTAACCGTCGCTAAGGTTGCTAAGGCGTACCGCAATCTAACCGCCCTTCTAGGTTCTAACACCTTCGTACCGTTCGCCTTCCCTACCGCTATCTTAGTCGAAGGCCTTAGTTACATTTCCGATACCCTAGTCGGTAGAATTCCTTAGTTAAGTTACGTTGTTTAGAACGAAGTTAAACAAATCCTCTAGTTTAGTAAGGAGGAGCTTAAGGACTATCTGCGCGAGTAGGAGAACGCTACATAGGAGAAGGCTGCTAATCTCCTCGTTAATTAAGCTCGCTTCGAGGTAGAGTACTTTAGTACTAATAGCTTTAACACCTACGGAGGAGTTTAGGACAGTCGACTAGCTAATAAGGTTATTGCTAGTAAGGATTACGGTGTATTAAAGCAGTAGTGAGTTAGCGTAGTGGATTGGATGCTTAGGAAGTTGTTTTTACATATTAATAGAATCTAGGAACAATGCTACCCCGGGGGTATTATTGCGGAGTCTCTAAAAAGATAGCCTTAGCTAAGATGCCTAAGGTTACTGTATAACTGTTTGTTTTTGAGCGCACAATGTAAAGCGTGTCTAGTTAGATACGAAGAAAGGGAGGGATATTAGCTAGTAACCGGCCCTACATACCTAGGCTAAGTTTTGAGCCTATATAAGAGGCCTCCTTCTATATTGTAGATAGAGCACTAACCTCGTACAGCACATTGTTTATATCACACTTCTACAATGCCTATATTGCAGGGCTCTAGTTATTAGCCTAAGCAACCGTCTTGTTATCCTATTATACTAAACATAGCTGCCTATATTGCTATAGGTTATGTTACCCTCGGTAGCCTATACTATTACTACAGGTAGTAGTAGTGGTTTTGGTTTCCGTCCTTTACTAGCGGAGTATCTTATTGTCGTTACTACCTAAGGGCGGTTGCTAGAGACTAGGAAACTAGAGGGAAGTAGTCCTAGAAGGGCGGGAGGTTAGGTTCGGCTAACTTCTACCTCCGGGGTATTATTCGGAAGTTATACCTCGTATAGTTCTTTTCTAAGGAAACACAAAAAGAGTAAAGCTATAGCAACATTAATCGAAGGCAAAAGACAAAAGAGCAAAACAACAGACAAGGTAGAAGCAAAGGAGGGCAACAACTAAGAGCATTAATATCCGTAGGAACTAGGAATAGGTAGTAAGGACTAAAGGCAAAGGGCAGCGCTGCATTAATAGCGCGGAGAATAGTTAACAGAGGCAAGGAAAGCAACGCAGTAGAGGCAGGAAAGGATATACGATTATTTAGTCTCGGGGTCGTCTAGCTATAATTCTAGGCGGTCTTTATCGCTAGACTAGTTAGGTTCCTCGGAGTTAGAGTTAGATAGCTAGAAGTCTAGTTTACTATTAGAATCGGAATTAATATCGGAAACGCTCTATATATAGTTAATCCGTATATAACCCTCCCTTTGTCCTTAAGTTATTCCTAATAGCTTACTAAGACGAATCTAGGGATAGGTATAGTTCTTAGGCAGAACAGGATCTATAATAGCGGTAGGATCCTCCTCCCGATAGGCATCTAAGGACGGTAGAGGGTCTATAGAGGCACTAACTTCCTCCTCGGTTAGCGGAGGGCGGGCAGGTTCGCGTAACTTAACGATCTTCTTTAGATTGGCCCGAGGGTAAGAGTGCTTTAAGGTAGCACTATCTAGCTCCTAAAGAAGGTATACGGAACCCGAGTAAAGGACCTCCTTTACTCTATAAGGACCCTTCCACTTAAAGGCTAGCTTATAGGAGTAACTATACTCTAGTTCGGACCGGTATAGAAGGACTATATCGCTAATCTTTAGAGGTTCCTAATTAACAGTATTACGGTTATTAAAATACTGCTTAGCTTCCTCCCGAAGGCGACGTTGTCGAGTAAGACCCTCCTAAGAAGTCGTAGTTATATCCTTAAGAGCCTTAGCCCGTAGGGTAAGAAGATCTGCCCTAGTACGAACAGACCCCTAATCGTAAACGCCGTACGTACGATAGGACAATTTAATAGGAAGAACGGCGTCCCTCCTAATTATAAGTTCCGCTAGTATAAGTCTAGTCGTGTCGACAATAGTAGTTTAGTCCGCCTAGAGAAGGGCTAGGACGCGGGTAGAAATAGGAATTAATCTGTCGCTACTATTAGTTATCTTAGATAGGGCATTAATTAACGACCGATAGCCGCGCTTAATAATAGCATTCGACTAGGGATAGTATAGGGAGATACGAACGTTCTTCGCCCCGTACGAAATAAGTAGCGCTTAAACCTCCTTAGCTATATTGTTCGTAGCGTTGTCTAAGATAACCTCGTAAGGTATTCCCTAGCGGCAAAACAGATCCTTAAATAGGAAGGTAGCTATATTACGGGCATTAATAGTACCGCAACCCTTGTAGAAATAATAGGCCTCTAGCTATCGAGAAAGACCCTCTCGAATAATATATAGGCTATTATTACGGCTAAGATAGACCCTATCGCTATACTACCGCTCCCTAACTAACTAGGCAGTAGGGATACGCAGCTCTCCTAGACGCCGGTAGCTGTTCCTAAAGTTGTACTTAGGACAGCTCTTATAGTAGCGGGAGACATTAGCCTATACGCCGTCCTACTAGTAGCGTCGACGAAGGACATCGAAGGTGCCCTCCGCCGCCCGGTAGCCGAGCTTATCGTAAACGGAACGAAGGATTTCTTGTCGGGCTACTAGATCGTTAATAATACGCTAGAGCGGTATATTAACTATAGCCTGTCGCTAAAGGATGCGATCCTTAATAAGGAACCTCCGAGAATAGCGAATAATACGGCGGTATTAACTCTTTAACAGACCGGGAGCTCTCTTCGTATAGGTAAGGAAGTAGGCGATGTTATAGGAGTCGTCGGAGTAGACCCTATTAAGGATATTATCCCTACCTAGTTCGCCCGCCTTAGCATCGTCCTAGCCCTTATCGTTAGTAGCAGGGTCTTCGTTAGGCTAGTTACTAGGTTAGTCGTCGGTAGTAGGCCTAGTAATTACTAGTATAGCATTAATATAGAAGGCAGTAAAGAAGGTGCGGTTAATAACCGCGTCGACATCCTCTTTTTCTATTATCTCGGCGATGTCCTCTTCTATAGCAGGTCTTCTAGAAAGGCTATCCGGTCTAGTATGCTTCTTGCTAGGAATATAGAAGACGTCGAAATTAAATAAATAGATCTAGGCAACCTACCGAGCTATCGTAGAGTTAGGTAGGTCGGAGGCTATACGGTTAAGTTAATAGACTAGCGTCTAAGCGTCGACTTCTAGGCGAAAGAACACTCTAAAGAGCTAAGGTCGGAACTTCTTAAGAGCCTTATAGACACTAAGGCACTCTCGCTTACTAGTATCGTATCGGGCCTCGATAGGTTTCTATAGACCGGACTCGTACCGAATAGGGTAACGTAAGGAGGGCTCCTTACGATTATACTATATTAGTATCTCGCCGTAGCCTTCCCTACTCGAGTCGATAGCAACAATTAGCAGACCTACGCCTTCCGAGTAGTTAATAGAGGTAAGCGTAGGCGCGCTAACAAGTGCCTTAGTAACCTTGTCCTTAGCGGCTTAGTAAACGGAGGTCTATTTAAACTCTACATCCTTCTTAAGTAAGGCGTATAGAGGCTTATATACTAACGCAAAGTTTTCGACCTAGATACGGAAGTAGGAGACTACTCTAAGCTAGATTTAGACATCTTTCTAATAGGTAGGGTCGGGCTAGGACACAATCTTTAGGACCCGTACATTGTTAGGATAGCGGCCGTTCTTATTAGTTACAAACCCGACAATGTTTATTCGTTTATATAGGAGCTAAAGCTTCTCCCTATATACCGTTAGGTTGGCTCGCTCTAGGTCGTAGAGGACACTATCGAGGTTCTAAATGTGTTCGAGAAAGAACCTACGGATGCTAGGCTCTACTTCTTTATTATCGTACCTAGTTTTAGGGCCCTTAATACCGATGTCGTCGAGGAAAGGCATCGCTATATAGGAGATATAGGCCGCGAGGACTTAGTTTATAATGCGAACAAACTAGGCTACGGAGTTAGTTACCCCTTAGGGAAGGGTAGTTTATCTATATAGCCTAAGAGGTATCTCGAAACTAGTAAGGTCCCGGCTATTAGGGTAGAGAGGTATCTAGTCGTAGCCCGAGAATATATTAACTAGCGAGGCTACTATATAGTTAGCAAAGGCTTCTAAGAACCTATTAGTCTCCGGAGGAAGATTAGTATCTCTAATCGTAACTGTATTAAACTTCTATATAGCGTTAATTAGCCGATACTTCTTTAGCTCCCTAGGACCTATCTTCTTCTAAACTAGGAAGTATAGATTGCGATACGAGGTATAGGAAGGCTCTAAGGTGCTAGCCTTTATACGCTGCCGTATTATATCCTTAACTATATCTCTTAGGCTTAGGTTTAGCTTAAACCCTAGGTAAGCCTAAGGCTTATACTCGATCGTTCGGATCCTCTATAGAGGGGCAACCTCCGGGTTGATCCTATCTAGATACGTAAAGTTATATACTAATACGGCTTCGCGGTTGTATAGAAGCTCGTATAGCAAATCTAGTTTAAGATCCGAAAGCTCGATGCTAGGTTTGATATTCGCTAGTCTCTCCGGCGTTAGCCTCGATCCCCTAGGAATAGCGGAGAACTTTTTAGTAATATACCTCTAGTCGTATAGACTATCCCTAGGTGTTAATATCGCTTCGCGGTTAAGGCACTTTTGTCGCTAGTTAGGATTTCCGCTAGGATTAGACCTATCGGTTATATATACGCTGCCTTTTACGGGCTTAATCTTATTAGCTACCCTCTTATATAGGGTATATATACTAACCGCTCGTAATACCCGAGCCCTCTCTCTTTAACGTTAGGCCCGGAGATTAGCGTAATAGAACAGCGCGTAAACTTTATTAGAAGTCTCCTTAAGTCGGTAGGTATATAGCTAGTAATCCTAATTTATAATTCTAGCGAAAACGTTAGATTCCTAATAATACCCCTAGGGTAGCATTAGCTCGGCGCTCTAATTAGTTAGTTCGGATTCGGGCTCGGGTAGATCCGCTTCCGGCGGCGATACCTACGATAGCATTATTACCGAGATTCGTATACTAGGTTATCGTTGCCGGGTTGTTATACTCGCTATCGCTTCGAGCATTCGCCTCCTTAGTATAGAGCCTAGAAACTTGCCTTAACGTACGGAGCGGCGCACCTCTAGATATAACCTATTTAAGCTATACTAACTTATAGCGTAGATTGCCGGTCTTACAACCGCGCTATAGCGTTTCCCGAAGAGCGCTTAGAAGTAGCAAGGATATCCTCGTAGGACTTGTAGCTAGTGTTTCCGATATAACTAGTAAACACGACTCGGTTACCCTTCTAGTTAGCGATAGTTCCTTCCTAGGAGCTATCGTCGCAGTTGCACTAGATACCCCGGGTTATGCGAGACTATAGACGACCTAGAATAATTAGCGTGTTCGGGTTAGCGGCAATCTAGAAGGTAAAGGAAAAGCATATACCGAAAGCGTCTACTATAACATTGTAGTAGGCACCTACTAGCGTAACCTCCCTATTTACTCCCTATATACTAAGGGAAATATCTCTATTTATTAGCAGTCGGAGCTATTTAGCCTAGCGCTTACTTATAATAAGTGACTCTAAACTATTATTAAGCATTGCTAGCAACTGCTAACTATAGCTTCCGATAGTAACTTAAATATAGATAGCGGGAACGATAGCAAAGGAACGGGTAACTACGGAAAGGTCTATATTATTAGGGATAGAGTAAAGTTCCTTAGGTCGAGGAGGTCCTACTCGACCGATTTATTAGCTAGTAAATCGGACAGCCTTAATAGAAACTGAAACCGAAGCAGAGTCGGTATTATTATTATCCCCTCGGCCTATCTCCTTAATCCCCTCTTCGTTAGTATTATCGATAGTCTCCTAGCTCTCGTAGGTTACTAATTCGCCTTCTGCTAACTCCTAGGCCCCTAAAAATTTAGGAAGGAACTATAGGGAAGAGACGTCGATATAGTCCTCTCGCCCCTATTTACGTCGGAGGGCTATAAGGTCTTTTATAAAGGTTACATCGTTAGGAATCCGGCTCTAAAACAGGTTAGTAGGCAAACCGTATGCTAGAAGCTCTCCTATAGACACGTTAGACTTAAGGTCTAGGAACTATAAAGCCTAGAAGAGAGCATTTGCCTTTATATCGTAAGAGTTAGTAGGCCCGGCACTATACTTCTTTATATACCTATTAAAGCGAAAGCTCTTTAGGTCGGCTAACTTTCGTTTGTAGGCCGGCGGGTTAGCTAGGCCTAGGGTACTACTAAGGTCGGTAGTATTATCCTCTATATCGATATCGGGAGTCTCTAGTACCTCCGGAGTAGCTATACTAGCTCGGGTTGTACGGTCTTCGGCTGTCTAGAGTATCTTAGTCTTAGCGACTAATTCTCGCTGTTTCTTAGCCTTATTAGCTGCCTGCTTCTTAAGTATCTTAGTAGGGGCTGCCGCACTAGGGCGGGTAGGGTTCTACGGGCTCTTACCCTTGCCCTAGGACTAGGTTTAGGACGACTAAGTTTAGGACCTTATAGCAGCGTAGATATCTATACTATTCTTAGTAACCGCGTAAACATTAGTAACTGCGTCCGGGTCCTAAGACACAAAGTTGACTTTAATAGGCTTAGTAGTACTATTACTACTCCGCTCCTTAACCTGTTTTGCCCTAACCTTCTAAGTTTCTCGTTTAGTAATAGCGGCGAGGGTACTATTCCTAGTATCCTTAAACTCGATCTTGCTACTATACTTCTTCTCTAGAAGACTCCTAAGTTAAGGTAGCTTCGGAGCTCTACGATCCTACTCGAAGTTAATCTTATCGCCGGTATCGGTATAGTAGAACCGACTATTTACTTATATAACGAGCTTCCTCTTAAGAAGCTCTTTCTAGATAGGGCAGTCTAATTAAACATATTTGAAACCGCCGTATATCTAGCACTTGCTATCTAAGTTAGAATAGATCTTCCGTATAGCGTAGACGTTAACTAAAGGGGCCTTAGGGTAGTTAGGATCGGAGACCTAGTAGACTAGTAGCATATCCTTTAGTATACTAGTATTAAGGACCTCCCTAACTCGCTATAGTGCTTTCGTATTGAGGTTGAGCTAGGCTAGGGATTTAGCTAAGTCCGTAACGTCCTAAGAATACTTAGTAATAGTAGGAGTTACGGTACTAGGACTACTTTACGATTTAGGAAGAAACTTAGGCCCTCTAGTTCCCGAGGCATCGTTCCTTACCTAGGCTAGGTTATTCCGGTCCTCGCCGTAAATAAACTTCTTTGCGTTAGCGGAGCTATTAATATCGTTCTTAATAGCCTCTAGGACCTCTTTGTACTTCCTAAAGGTCTCGGGATTGGCTTCGCTAAGCTTATAGCGACGGAAGACGCGCTTAGCCGTAGACTACGGCAACCCTTTAAGGAGTAGCCTCGTTCTCTAAGAATTCTCGAGGTCCTACTAGTCGATGCCGTCCGCTAACTTAACAAACTCGCGGACGTACTCCTTTAGGTCGTTATCTTCGGTACGCCTCTCTATATAGAGGTTCTTAAGCTACGTACGACTACCTTTAATACGACGGCTATCGCGATCCCGATACTCCCTTATAAAGGCCTACTTAAAGACCTCCTAGTCGGTATTAGACTTGTCGTCCTTTTCTAGGTAGCTAACTAGGGTTCTAAGGGTTCGGTAAAGCTTAGTAATAGTAGTCCTCGTAAGGGACCGGACCTTATACTAGTCCGACTCCTCTTCGAGTCCGTACTCGGCTAAGTTGTCCTTAAAGCGTTCTACGTACGCCGTAGCGTTCTACCCTTCGAATAAAGGGTTCCTACTGCTTCCTAGCTCTAGCGGGCGACGCCTGTTCTAACGGAGAAGGTTAGTTTGCCCTTAAATTATCTTTATAACGACATTGTAGAGGGCCTCGGGCGTAGAAGGCTCGATAGCCCCTAGTTCGATAGCGCTTATAACAACTAGTCGTCGCCTGATTTCTTCGTTAATAGGGTCCGGTAGGTTATTAGATTCCGAAGATTCCGCTAATTCGTAATACTCGCTTTCGCTAGAGCTTATTCGATTGTTATAAAGTAGTTAAAATAAAATGCTATAAGAAAGTGTTTTTAGTATATGTTATAGGTTTAGTTTGTTTCGATGTTGCTATACGAGAAAATAGTGTACTAGGCTGTTTTCTTCTAATATTACCCCCGGGGTAGTATTAGAGTTTAGCCTCCTAGGGGTCGCTTAGACACCCCTAGGAGCTTCAATTTAGTAAATTTAGATAAAAGCCGCTCGGAGGAAGGAACTGCAATCTCTATTCATACCTGGATCCGAGAAACTAGCTACTTTACTAACTATCGTTATCTCCTTTAGCTAGGTAGAGGGGGGCGGGGACCTTCTTTTTCTAGTAGAAGGCTAAGCACTGTCCGAACGAGGTAGCGAATCCCGAAGCAATCTACTCGGTTAATAGGGGAACTGTCTAGGCATCCGACCTATAATCTAGAAATTGCTATCGTATAGATAGTCTTAGCAAACTAAGCAAGGCCGATAGGTAATTAATCTATCTCCTCCTTAGGCGGGGCTTATCTCGAGTAAGCGGTACTAAATAGGTCTTCGACCCGGAGCCGAGTCCTTAGAAGCTAGCTGTTAGGACTAAAGAGGTTATACGTAATTAGCATGTAACCGGGCTCGAGTAAAGCTAGGGTCTCGATGCCTTAGGCAGGGCTTAGCGCTTAGCGTTGGGCTAACTTGCCTGCCTTCCTCCCTCTCCCCTTAGATCTCTATCGAATACTATACTGATTTACTACTACCCTATCTACCTGCTAATATACCCTTCTTATACAGTATTCGATCCACCCTTTAAGGGTAGCAGCTAGATAGTCCTTATTTCAAGCTTTTAGCGGTATAGCTACGAAAACTATCGATTTAACTATATTACGCCCGAAGAACGGGACCTATACGTACTATTCTATCGAAACAACCGTACTAATTATTAAGCAAGGCCTTCTATACGGCCTATTACACTAAGTTAAGCATACTAAGCCGATATCTACTAATTCCGCTATATCCGCATCTTAGGGGCTAACAATACATTATTAGTGTCGCCCCTTATAATAGCCGGTTTATTACGAAACAACAACCGTGCTGCCGCTAGCAGCGCCGGCAACGACAACGCTAGTAGCACAGTGCCTGCTAAAGCGCCTCCTATTGAAGTGCCTACTAAAGTGCCTCCTACTAAAGAACCTGCTACTAGGCCTGCCGAAGAACCTATAGTTCTAGGTAACGACCTAGAGTTGCCTGTTAACGATATACTCAACAACATTGTTAATCGACGATATAGCTAACTAGCCTTTAGCCCCTAGCTAGTAGCGAGACTTTAAGAAGCTACCTAAAACAGGCTTACTGCCTTGCGTTAAGAACAATAGCTAAAGGATAATCTCCTCGAGATTCGCCGCCTATAGGAAGCCTTAACAACTACTGCTAGACTAGAACCAATAGTAGGACCTTCCTCGCTACCTATCTAGAAGAAGGATGCTAAACTTAAGGACTGTACCGTGTTTGATAGCTCTAGCCGTAAGTAGTATAATAATTATATACGTAATTGTAAGTTGAACTAGCGTAATGCACCAAGGGCGCTACTAGACGACTATTCCTTAGTCGTATACGCTATGCAGTACATTAATAGCGACCTAAAACGTACATAGGATAACTATTTTGATTCCCTTTACGACTAGGCCGCTGTTTAATGGCAGGATTACAAGACCATTATGCTAAACACCCTTAGCAACCCTATATTGCGCTAGTAGCACGCCTAAGACTAATACCTACGTGCTAAGCAAAAGGCCGACTAAACCTCTCGATCCTTCGAGGCCTATCTAAAGACCCTTAAGGACGATTTGCTACCTAAGACCGACTCTATCTAGATATCTGAGATACGACCTAAACTAAGATAGGAACTAGTCCTTGAATTAGACCGCCGCCGTGTATTCGAATAGGCCAATCTTATACGCATTCAATTCATAGTTAAAGTAGAGACTATAGAGCGTATAGTATAGCTATAGCAACGGTTGGAATCTAAGATACGACTATCTACTAACCGTAGCCGCGGTAGAAACTAAGGAGGTACTCCCTAAACTAATACTGCTAACAATAGAAACAGTAACGACCAACGTAGAAGAGGCAGGGGCCGATACCGCGGTAGAAACCCCTAGCGAGGAAGAGGACAAGGAAGGGGCTTATTTCTATATACCCCTAATCGTTCATCTAATTCTAGTACTAATTCGAGCGGACCTAGCGGTGCCCTAACTAGATATAAGTGCTTCAATTGTAATAGCACTACTTATTTACTAGGCTAATGTAATAGGCCTCGAGACTAGGCCCGAGTCGATCGTGCTACCGCTAAGCACCGAAAGCACCTTTTAGTAGCTAACGCTACCCCTATAGGCCAACCTTCGAAAAAAGAATAAGCGCCGCACTAACTGTTAGCCTTGTACGGCGTAAAACCATCGACATTGTACTAGCTATTACACGTACCTATCTCGTATCGGACACGTATAGGACTAACTATAAGACTAAGGTTATACTAGATCTAGGAAATTCAGTTAGTGCCCTTATTAGCCATCGCCTAGCTAAGCAATTAGACCTTCGACAACTGCCTAGGACTAACCTACTAACCCTTGCTTGGTTTAATAACGCTCGGCACTTGACCTACGGAGCCTACTATGTCTATATAGCCCTAAGAGACGACCTCGGCAATAAGCGCCTGCTAAACTTTACTGCCTACGTAGTAGACATAGATAGCCTCCTATCTGAGATTGTTATTAGTAACCCTATTCTTAAGTACTATGCTATAGTTATAGACTTAGGCAGTCAACAATAGCGATTTAGAATCGCTAGGAAAGAGGACATTGAATATATCGATATTAGCGAGTGTCCTAATGATATTAGGGTCCTGTTTATTAGCAACCTGACTCCCGCCTCCGCTAATCTAACTGCCGACCTGCTCGGTAGTAATAACGATGAACTAGTGCCCCCTAATAGCATAGATCCTGAACAGCTTAAGCGCATACTAGAACCTATTCGAGAGACCTATATTGATGTGTTTAAACACTACTTGGTATCGACATTGCCTATATTCAAAGAGACGGATTATAAGATTGATATTATAGAGGGCAAAGAGGTCCCTTTTAGACCCCTCTATAATCTTAGTGAACGAGAGCTTGCTATATTGCGTAAGTACCTAGAGGAAAACCTAGCTAATAGCCGGATACGGTATAGTAACAGCCCTGCTAGTGCCCCTATCCTGTTCGTACTAAAGAAGGATAGTAGCCTGCGCCTCTATATCGATTATCGTAGGCTTAATGCTGTTACTATCAAAGATCGATGTCTACTTCCTCTTATTAATAAGACCCTCGATCGCCTTTCTAGTACCTACTACTATACTACATTAGACATTAAGGACGCCTATTACCGCATTCGTATTCGCAAGGGCGATAAATAGAAGACAGCCTTTCGCACTCGCTATAGCCATTTCGAGTACTTAGTTATGCTATTTAGGCTAGCTAATGCCCCTGCTATATTTCAGTCCTATATCAATCGGGCCCTATTAGGCCTATTAGATTACCTCTGTATAGTTTACCTAGATAATATCCTAGTTTATACACACTCTCCTAACATTGCGGAACACTAGGCTATAGTCCGTAAGGTACTCGATCGCCTGCAAGCCTATAGACTGTATTGCAAGCCTTCTAAATGCACCTTTACTACTAAAGAGGTATTATTCCTTAGCTTCCTTATTTCAACCGAAGGTATTAAGGCTAATCCTAATCGGATTAAAACCATTACTAAATAGCCTGTTCCTACGTCTATTAAGGAGCTTCAATCGTTCCTCGGTTTTGCTAATTTCTACCGCCGCTTTATTAAGGGCTATTTACGGCATGTGATGCCCCTAACTGAGCTTACTAAAACTAAGGCCAACCTAACTAGAGAGTTCAAATGGACTAACAGAGCACAAGCCGCTTTTAACGGTTTGAAGAAGCGATTTACTAAAGTCCCCTTATTATACTACTTCGTACTAAGCAAACTAATTCGTATTGAGACTAACGCTTCACAGTTTGCTATATTAGCTATTATGTTACAACAATCGGATAAGGACTATTATTGGCACCCGATTGCCTTCTTCTTAAGGAAAATGATCGATGCTAAGCGTCGCTACGAGACTTACGAGCAAGAGCTCCTAGCTATTGTCGAGGCCTTTAAGTACTAGAGGCACTATCTCGATAGTGCATAGCACACTATTCAGGTCTATACGGACTATAACAACCTCCGTAGAATTACGAAGGTTACTAGGGTTATAGGTCGACAGGCTAGATAGGCCGTCTACCTCGCCGGGTTCGATTTTAATATATTATATCGGCTAGGCGTAAGTAACCCTACTAATAGCCTATCGAGGCGGCCTAATTACAATAGCGAGACCTAGCACATCAATTCTTTGTTTCTAACCCTATAGTATAAGATTGCTATAGCCCGTATTGTTAATAAGCAAGCGTAGGATAAGCGGCTTACCGGACTCCGCGACGGCTTGAAGCATATTAATGCTCTTACTATATTGATAGTGCGTATTAAGGTAAGGGCTAAAGACACAGATAGGAGAAGTTATAATAACTCCCTAGTCGACATCGCAATATATAGTAACAGCGATAGTACTAATGCAGTTGATCCGGCTGCTAGTGCTATTAGATACATACAATACGTACCTCGTTTAATAGCGAGGGTACTATTAAATGACCTTGCAAATAGGGATAGTCAATCGTTTATAGATAAGCTGTTACGTGCTTAGTAGAGGGACGCCTTTGCTACGGCTCGTATAGATTAGCTTGTAAGTAGGCGAAAGACTCGATCTAGTAAGAGTAACAATTAGTCGATCGACGACAAAGGTTACTTAAGGTTCAAGGGCAGATACTATGTCCCCGCTAAACAATCGATTAGATAAGAACTTCTCAAGCGACACTATAATAGTGAGCTTGCCGGTTACTATAGTATAGAGAGGTCGCACGAGTTACTATCGCGTATATACTACTAGCTAAATAGTAAGCGGGATATAAAGGACTACGTAAATACGTATGCCGTATATTAACGAGTTAAAGCACTAAAGCACTTACTATTTAGCGAGTTGTCTTCACTCCCTGTTCTAAAGAAGCCATTTGCTAAGCTTATAATAGATTTCATTACAGGCCTCCCGCCTACTAAGCGTAGGGGCAGTAAGGATGTATATAATACTATCCTAGTTGTCGTAGATCGGTTTACTAAGGGCGCTCGTTACATTCCTGCCCGAAAGGATTAGACGGCTATTAACCTAGCTAAGTCGCTATAGAGCAACATCTTCTATAGCTATTAGGGAACCCCTAAGGGGATAGTCTCCGATCGAGGCCCGATATTCATATCTCACTATTAGAGTAAGATTTGCCTATAGCTAAGACTTAAGCATCGCCTGTCTACAGTATTCTATCTATAAACAGATAGTTAGACCGAAAGGCAGAATGCTACGCTATAGTAGTACCTGCGTAGCTACATCAATGAGAACCCTAATAACTAGGTTAACCTCCTACAACTAGCCGAATTCGTATATAATAACAGTGTCTACTCATCTACTAAGGTGTTACCTTACTTCGCTATAATAGGAAGCAACCCTACGCTGCTATAAGACCCCCTATCGCTCGAGGCCGAGCGTAAGGAAAGGGAAGCGCGTTAAGTACTAACACCTAAGACGCTAGCGGCTATTAAGAGGGTTTAAAAGATGCGAGAAATTCACGCTATAATAGCTGACAAACTAGCAAAGGCCTAGGCATATCAGAAGGCCTACTATAACAAACACTATACGCTAATGACCTTCAAGCAAGGCGACATAGTTATGCTAAGCACTAAGAACCTCCGTATCCGCAAACACCTATTACCTAATAGCAAAACAAGGCCTAAGCTTGCACCTAGATACATTAGCCTATTCCGAATCCGAGAACCGAAGGGCAATAGCTAGGCCTACTAGTTATAGCTCCTACTACACTACACTATCTATAATACCTTCTATATCTCCCTCCTTAAACTATACTACTACCGCGGAGACTCTAATAAAGAAGCCCCTACTAAATATAAAGACATACTAGCGGATAGTAAGGAACTATAGTCTATAGAACGTATTCTAAAGCACCGGACTAGGTAAGGCAAGAAGGAGTACCTGTTAAGATAGCAAGGCTATTCACCTAAATAGGACTTATAGGAGGCTAAAGACTCGTTTGAGGATATAACTAAGTTGTTAGATAAGTATTGGACTAGCGTAAAGAACACAAAGAAGGCTAAGAGCTTATAGTGCCTATAATGTCACTACTAAGCCTAGGACAATGCTACCCCCGGGGTGCTATTAGCTAACTAATTAGAGGCAAGCAATTGTTAGTAACAAAGGACAATAAGACTATACTATTATAGAATCCACCTCTTTACTAGCGCACCCTACAAGACCCTTCTCTTAGCGCCCCTCTTGTTCCTTTATTCTGTCGAGGCCCTAAGGCCTAAGCGATCGATAGGGGCGTACGCGCGTACGAATAACGGTAATAAAGACGATAGCGTCGCGCTACGAGCTAGCGAAGGACGGCGCGGCCGGCGCGGCTATATTAGTAACAGTGTTACGGAGTGTGTTGCTATTTAAGAAAGGAAGGACACCGCTATATTAGTAACGGTGTTACCGAGTTGTTATTAGTTAAAGGAGGTAAAGTTAGCGCTAAGACGACTAGCGCTGCTATTGTTAACATTACTTACTATTATCGCTACGCCTATAGACACAACCTTACCTATACTACGAGCCTAAGGCACCTTTAATTAAAACTTTAATTAAAACTTTGAGCCGCTTAAAAGATTGAGCGACTAATAGACTAACTAACTAAGGGCAAAACTATAGAGCTAAGCTAGCCGGGGTCGATCTTGCGGATAATAGGTTACTCCTCGATCTTTCCGACCCTTTAAGCGAGGCGAACCTCTACTACTGCACTTACAATAGCCTTTACCTATAGAAACTAGACGAGCTGTGTTTTTTGAAAAGATATAATTAGCTAATACTTAAAGGCTACCAAACCTAACTAATTAGGGCTAGCGAAACTACGAACAGTAATAGTCCTCGTAACAATAAGAACAACCCTCGGAACGGACAAACCCTCGGAGCGGACATTTCTAGGTCTTTTAGAGTAGACGCAAAGAACTCAAAACGACATTACTTAGAGCGGAGGCAGGGCTACAATACCTCGTACGTCTATCTATTATAGTAGGGAAGACGCGCTCGTATTGTAATTAGTCGATAGCCTTCAATTCTTGTAGCTTTATATCCCTTCACTTTATTATATATAAGGATAGCGCAGTTAGAGTTGTACATTATGTTGTTCGGAGGTAAGGTTTGATATAGTTATATAATCGGTAGTTGTACGTTCAATTTAGCGCGGACTAAGCGGCTTATTAGACCTGCTAAGTTAGCAGTAACGGAGATTAAGATTAGAATAAAGACTAGCTACGAGGGCGCGGCCTTTAGAAGGGAAGCGTATATTAGGACCAAAGAGGTTACACGTGATTAGCATATAACCGGGCTCGAGTGAAGCTAGGGTCTCGATGCCTTAGGCAGGGCTTGGCGCTTAGCGTTAGGCCAACTTGCCTGCCTTCCTCCCTCTCCCCTTAGATCTCTATCGAATACTATACTGATTTACTACTACCCTATCTACCTGCTAATATACCCTTCTTATACAAGCTATAGTTATAGACTAGGCCCTAAGCTGTAACAGTCCTAAGGGTTTGTAGCTTTTCGGGGTTAAAGCGATGCCCTCGTTAAGAGGTTTCTCTACTTGTCGTAACGGCCCCTTAAGATACTTCGGTATCGTCCGTATCGTAGGCTCTTATCGTACCCTCGCTTCGGTTATAGCTATTCGTGCCTAGAGACTACCTTTAACATACCCGAACCTGTTAGATATAAAGAGATAGCCCTACCTTCGGCTCTAATAAAGGACGGAAACTAATACTACTACTACTACTCGTAGTAATAGTATAGGCTACCGAGGGTAATATAACCTATAGCAATATAGGCAGCTATGTTTAGCAAGATAGGATAACGAGACTATCGCTTAGGCTAATAACTAGAGCCCTGCAATATAGGCATTATAGAAGTGTAATATAAACAATGTACTATACGAGGTTGATAATCTGTCTACTCTATAGAAGGAGGCCTCTTATATAGGCTTAAAACTGCCCTATAGGTGTAGGGCCGGTTACTAGCTAATACTAGGTTATATTTACTATACTCTATTACCGT
The DNA here is from genome assembly GCF_000340215.1 of Pseudocercospora fijiensis CIRAD86. Taxonomy (NCBI): domain Eukaryota; kingdom Fungi; phylum Ascomycota; class Dothideomycetes; order Mycosphaerellales; family Mycosphaerellaceae; genus Pseudocercospora; species Pseudocercospora fijiensis. The sequence continues at coordinate 374,377 of NW_006921546.1, forward strand.
TACTAGGGCGTAGTTGCCGTTACTAGAGCGTAGTTGCCGTTGCTAGGGCGTAGTTGCCGTAGTTACGAAAGCTTACCTATATAACGTTATATAGGCGGTAACAATTAGGGCTTCGCGATATTCTTATATCTTTTAACTTCTTCCTCTATACCTATACCGATAATAACTACTATACGCTACGCCCCTGCCCCTTTTCCTTATAATAGTAAGAGAGAAGCGCGCCGCGCGCTAAATAGAAGATAGAACTAAAGACCGCGAGTTTGTTTTGCCTAAGTATCTACGTTACGAAAACTTCTTTTCCGATCGCGACGATCCTATCGATCCTAGCGATCGCGAGCGATCGCGAGCGATCCCGAGCGATCCTAAGCTATCCTAGAACGATAAATAGGTAACTTATAAAAGTTAGACTTTTGCCTAATACTATACTAAAAAAAGAACATTTTTGTCATATATTACTAAGCCGTAAACCTTCTAGATAAAAAGATATAAAGGAAAGAAAATCGCTTTTCTAGACATTTTGCTTCTAATTTATCTTTTTTTCTAGTAGGTTTATAGCTTAGTAATATAGTAAAAAGATACTCTATTTTTAGTATATTATTTTAAAAAAATATAAAATTTATAGATTTTCTACGAAACTAAAGCTAGGGAACAGAAATAAGCAATATAGTATTTTGGCTTTTCTAAGTTATACTTTACTATTTTTAGAATTTTAAAAAATAGAACTTAAAGTTCTATCTACTAATAAGAGTATTAAAAATTTTCAAGTCTTAATACCTAGTAGTTATCTTAGAATCTAGAAAAGAATCTCGAGTGTTTCGAGTGTACTTTTTTTCAAAGTTCTGCTTATTAAGCGTCGGCTTTTAAAAGAAACCTTAACGAAATATCGGCTGCATTTAACGAAACCTCAACGAAAAAAATTTATTTATAAAAAAAACCTACGAAACCGCTAAATTTGACCTATATTAGTGCGTAATACCCCTAAATACCTCGTAGTACTAGTAGTAGTAGTAGTAGTCGGGCTCTAACTTGTCCCGCGTCCTTTACGTTCCTCGGCCTCGAATTTCGGGACGGCCCGTCCCGAAATTTGCGATCGCGAGGATCCTGTCGATAGGATCGCGGCCCCGCGATCCCGAGCGATCCTATCCGATAAGATCTTTAACGTACGATCCCGAGGATCCTAAGGATCCTAAGGATCCTAAGCGATCCTAAGCGATCCTATCGACAGGATCGTCGCGATCGGAAAAAAAGTTTTCGTAACGTAACTAAAAAGCGTAAGACTAAAGAGGAGTACTCTACGAAGAAGAATTCCGTACGAGACCGCGAGAGAAAGGAGAAGATAGATAAGGATAAAAGAGCTAAGGATAAAAGAAGAAAGGCGCGGAATAAGGCATTCTATCGATAGCTAGCGCCTATAGAAAAAAGTAAAGGTTAGAATAAGAAGACAACCTAAGAGAAGGCTAAGAGGAGGAAAGAATTACGGCTAGTTTTCGAGCGCGAAGTTCTAGTAGCGTAAGTTAATCTAGCTAGCAGCCGTAGCTAGTAGCTATAGCCGGTAGCTATAGCCGGTAGCTATACCCGGCAGCTATAGCCGGTATATTTTTCTTTAAGACGTTAACTAATAGCATTTAGACCTATAGCCGCTACCTCTATCGATACGACCGATAGTAACGGAGATATTTAGATAGCCGATAATAATAATACTAGAGTTTAGGATGCCGCGATAGAGCTTAATACTACGAATAAAGAGACTAAAAAAAGCGAGGAGATACTATACGTCGATCTAGTAATAGGTATAGTCTAAGGGCCTAACGCTATAGACGATAAGCGCTAGGAGTAGATCGAGTATAGTTAAAGAGACGAGATACTAGTAAAGAGCTAAGGTATAAGTCCTATTAATCTAGAAAATTATAGTTAAAGCTACTACGAAAAGCTTATAAGGATTAGAATCGAGGCTAGTCGTCTTTATATCCTCGATATAGAGTAGAACTGTAGAAGTTTCTTTACTAGTATTAGAGCGAAGCCTTTACGTCTATAAAGGCAAAGTAGCTTACGATTAATACGATCGGGGATAGGTATCTAGAGACGGTAGAAGTGTTACTAAAGGAGGAAGGGGTATAGGTAATTATTCTATACTCGGTATATATAGCCGGCGTTCGTAGCTAGTAGATACTAATAGTTAAATAGAAAGCGTTTCTTCGAAGGTAGAGTACTACTACTATATAAAATCTTTACTAAGGTAGAGAGGGCTTATATCCGGAATCTAAGCTACTAGTAGAATAGGTTAGCGTTAAAATTCTCTAAATCTCTATATAAGCCTCCGAAGGATTACCTATTTTAGCAATATAGCTTTATCTCGACTGCTTCGTAGGTACCCGACGAAGCTCGAGCGCTCTTTAAGGTTTTTACTAAGAAGCGGAAGGAGTTCGAGGATTAGGATTAGTTAATAGAGCTATTAGTTAGTTTTAGGTTTCGTAGTTAGACTCGGCCTAAGCATTTGCTTATCGAGTATCTTATACCGAAAGAGGATAGATTAAGACTAAAAACGAGCTTAGATTCGTTAGGTATAGTAGCTCGGTTCCGTTAGTAGGAGAGAGCTACCGTATAGAAGGCAAAATTTAGGTAGTTAGGGTAGCTAGGAAAGAAATTCTAGTAGTTAGGCTAGCTAGGGTAGCTAGGAAAAAAAAAGCTAGTAGTTAGGTAGCTAGAAAACAAAAAAAAAGGTAGCTAGCTATTTACTACCTAGCTATTTCTAACGATACGATACTATAAAAGAAAGGGTGTTTCCCTATAGCTACTAGTATATATCTACTACTCCTAAGTCCTTACCTTACTATACGAAACTTTAAAACATGCCGACCGATATTATATATATACTAGGCGCTATACTAGGAAGGGTAATAACGAGACGATAGTCGAAACAGTCTAGTATACGAGCGAGATTACGATAACGTCGAGAGGAGGTCGTATACTTACCTTCGAGCCTATCGAGTCCTAGACGACGGTTAGGGCTAGATTTATCCTCTCCGAATCCTAGTAGTAGGAATTTATTATAGGGTACTACTACCTAGTCCTTACCTTTACGGAGTCTAAGTAGAAGGTTATTCGGAGATATAAGAATATCGAGTATTAACCTAGATATCTTCGAAAAGGCTAGCTAGGCGTATCTTTAGAAACCTAAGTATACCGAGCAGTTTAATTAATAGGTCTATAAGATATAGTTCCCTTTATATTTACGTTCGAAGGAGTATAAACTCCGGAAGTACTCGATACGATAGGGTAGTAAGGAGCGAATAGATACATTCTAGAAGTTCTTTATAGAGGGGGTATTATACCTTTATACGACTTCTCGACTTAAAGGTTAACTAGTAATTATCTGCAACTTCTACGATTTAATCTTAAAATACCCGAAACTAGGGGATAGGAACTTATCGCCTACGAACTATCTCTATTCTAAATAGTATCGGGAATCTTAAGAAGAGAGGAGGGTTAATATAGATATAGCGTTCTAGAAAGAGGTACGTCTTCTAATACACCGGCTATAGCTGCCGGCTACTTTTATTAACCGTAGAGATCTAGCTAATTATTATAGGCTACGCTTAAGGAAGCTCTAGGATTAAAGGCTACCGATTTCTCCCCTAAAGACTTTAAGTAACTAGCAAACGAAATGCTAGCTATAAACGGTCTTCCGGAAGACTTCTACGAAAGGGAGTCTATATAGAAGATATACCTATATCTTATAAACTACCCTCCCCTATTTCTCGGCGCGACAACCTAGCGTATTATATTCGAAAAGAACAAAGAGGCTACGTTAGACGATATTCGGGAGATCCTCCGTAATACTCGCCGAGTAGCTATTACTATTAATAGCTAGTTAAGCCGGACTATAAGAGCCTCCTTCCTCTCGATTATACTATACTTTATTAATTCGGATTAGAAACTCTAGGAACTTATAATCGGATTCCCTAAAATTCTAGGTTCCTATACTAGTAAGGATATAGCGAAGCTTATCTATATAGTAATAGATAGGGTTAGCGTAATAACGAAACTAATCTCGATTACTATAGATAACGCTAGTAATAATCGAATATTATATAAGGCGTTATATATATAATTCACTTATATATATCTTTAAAATTACTAATTATATCGATAGGGTCGAGTACGTAGAGGAGATTATAAGGTCTACAATCTAGCTTAATCTTCCGAATGTTAAGCTCGCTACGATTCCGGATACGTACGATAATACGTACGATAATAATAATAAAGAGGAGCCTAGTAATAGCCCTAGCCCTATTAAATCGGAGCCGACGTCGTTGCTAGTTACATCCCTATATAAGTTTCCCTATCTCGCTTATATAGTTTAAATCGCGATCTAAGCCCTCTTTAAGACGCTTAAAATTATACTATTAAACGACGACTAATAGAAGATCCTAGATAAGGATAAAGCAAAGTCGAAAGTCGAGAAACTCGTTATAGTAATAAAACGGGATAAGGCCGAGAGCCTCGCTCTCGTATAATATAAGGTATAACTTTTGTCCGTAGCCGGCACCTATAGCCGGCAACCTAGTATAGTTCTAACTTTTTTTTCTCTAGCGTCGTCGTCTAGCAATCTATACGAACTCGAGCTTATAAAGATATAACCGATTTAAGGCTATTTAAAAGAACCTAATCGAGCGCCCTAAAACCGATACCTAGAATATCGTATAGAATAAGCGATAGCAAAAGCGGCCTCTTTAGCGCCTACTCTGTTTTACCTAAGACGTTAAGACCCGGTTTAATTCGACTTTCTATATAGTTATAAGGGGATATACTTTACGTACCGCTCTCGAGATCTATTAGAGTTCCGAGGGTATTAAGTAGCTCGGCCTTACCGCCGCTAAATAGCGCTAAGTAGAGTATCTCGTCGATATTAGTAAGCATTACGCGAAGGTTACTACTACGATTAGAAGAACCTAAGGACCGACAATCTACCTTATCTTTACATACTATAACTAGCTCTTTAACGAGCTCGACGAAACCGTAGCTAAGCTAGCTAAAAAGAGCGTTCCCTAGAAAGTAGCTATAACGAAAGCTATAGACACCTCCTATACTAAGTTCTATAAATATTATAGTGCTACCTTTAAGTCGTTCGGGGATATCTATAGCGTTACTTACTTACTTAACCTAGTAGAAAAGGATATATACTAGTAGAGGCCGGAATAGAAGGCGGACGAGGTATAGCCGAAGTATTACTAGACTATTCTAGAAAAGATATTCTACGAGCGTCGGAAAGAAACTAGTCTAAATACAGCTCCTATTAAGAAAAAGAAGGTTTAGAAGGCTCCGATATTATACCTATTTCGTAGGGAGGAAGTAGAGGCAGAAGAGGAAGCAACTACTAAAGTAAATAAAGAAGAGTTCTATCTCTATCGGCGCGCGAGTAAGTATAAACCTATAGGCTCGGAAAGAGGGCTAATAATCTCTAGATCTTACCGGTCTTCTAGACGAATTCGGAGACGATATTCTCGCTATATAGTAGCGGTTAGAGCCTAAGTTTCTAACGATAGCGTCGGTCGCTCGGGACGTCCTCGCTATACTAAGCGTAGGTATAGGCTATAAGAGGTCTTTTAGTATCGCTCGTTACTAGGGCCGCTTTAATCGAATATACTCGCCTACTACCTTCGAATCTATTATAGTATTCCGATACTATCTCCTCTACTAGAGTCGCTAAGGTAGGTTACTAAAGATTATACTAAAGGAGTTAATCGAGGAATTAGAAAACCTTAAGATCGAAGAAACCTAGGAGCGCGAAGAGAATACGAAATTTAGTCTAAGCGAAACCCTAATTAGCGATAACGAAGAGGAGGAGGGCGGAGGTAGAAGGCGATACCGGGTCGAGAAGGAGAAGCGTATATAGGCTTAGAGTAGCTTTAAGAAGACGAAGCGTTTACGTAGAAGGTAATATAGCCGGTATATATAGCCGGTATATATCCGAAATATGTTTTAAATTCCTAGGACCTAAATAGACTAGTTACTATAGCAACCTACCCCGCTTACCTATAGACTATTTCTAATTCTCTATTCGCTCTTCCTCTCCTTCTTCCCTTTCCCTATATTCTTAAAGACAAATATATCTTAAGGATTCGGCTCTTCGGGCCTTCCTAAGCTAGCTACCTCCTCTTCCTTAAGCGACTATCTTTTGTACGAATCTAACGATAACCTGCTAAAGCGGTTTAAGAGAAGACTTTTTATTCTAGAAGGCAAGAAGCACAAATATCTCCTTATAATTATAGGCTTATTAATTTTCTAGGTCCTACCGATATATCCTCGTCGCCTAAACGTATAGATAAATATCTTTAGAGCCTAAAGGGCAAGGGTAAATCAAGCTAGATATAGGGAGACTATAGCGAGAACGAGATATCGGAAGAGCAAGACTCTCCGTAGTATATACGAAGGAAAGGGGTTCCTCGGAAAATAGTACCGAAAAATAAGAAGGCTTTAGGTAGATAGGAGACAGCTAAAAAGAGTAGATAGACGAAGGCTATTACGAAGAAAAGTTATCTTTCTATTAAAAAAAAGGGAATAAGGTAGGACTCGACGATAAAGAAGCGGCGCTTTAAACTAGATACTATTACTCTTCGCTAGATCCGGCTTTTCTAAAACAAAAGAGGGACCGAGCTTTTAATCCCTAAGACTCCCTTCTAGCGACTCGTCTAAGAAATTATATTAGATTTTCGGTCTAGTATACGATTTACGGCTAAGGCGATTAGTACTCTTTAGGAAGCTACGGAGGTATTTCTCGTAACCGAGCTTAAGCTTTTAAACCTACTTGCTATTTATACGAAGCGGGTTACTCTTTAAAATAAAGATATATAGCTTATAGCTAAAATTCGGCGTCGGTTTATAGCGGATTAGTTAGAAATTGTATTTAGTCGGTAGATTAACCTAGGAGGAGGCCTATTTTCGTATCCTTTTACCGGCTATAGGTACCGGCTATATTTCTAATTTTATCTCCGCGCCGTCCCTAAATCTAAGGTACGAAGTAGAAACCTAGCGCTCTATATTTACCCGGCTATTATAGAGACGAGCTATATTTAGATTAGTTTCTTTATATATCGCAACCTAACGGATAGTAAGCGAAAGGGCGATAGAACGTTTATAATGCGTCTCTATTTAGACCTAAAACACAAAGGTCCTAAGGAGCCCTAGTATCCTAACTATAAGGAGATTCTTTAGTATTAGCACTTTAATCCTCTATACTACGAGGTAGATAGTAAGCCTACGAGAGAGAAACTTTAACGAGAAATTCTCTATAATACGTAGCGCTATTATATAGCTATAGATACGTACTAAGTCCGGCAACTCGAAGAAGAATTAAGATAGCGTATTAGCGACCGAGGAGGAGATCGATAGTATACTAGTAGAGTCGAGGTCTTATAAGCGAAGTACGAGATAATATAGGCTCTTAGTCGTATAGAGTAACGTACTATATAAATAACTAGGCGTACTACTCTTATTTACTTACGACCTATATCCTAGGATACTCTTCTCGTACTTTTTATACTCTTTTCTAATACCTTACCTATAATCGCTCCGCGATAACCGAGTAAATATAAGCTATAGGATTTCCGCTCGGTACCTTAGCCTTCGAGATACGGCGGAGTGAATTCTCTATAATACGTAGCGCTATTATATAGCTATAGATACGTACTAAGTCCGGCAACTCGAAGAAGAATTAAGACAGCGTATTAGCGACCGAGGAGGAGATCGATAGTATACTAGTAGAGTCGAGGTCTTATAAGCGAAGTACGAGATAATATAGGCTCTTAGTCGTATAGAGTAACGTACTATATAAATAACTAGGCGTACTACTCTTATTTACTTACGACCTATATCCTAGGATACTCTTCTCGTACTTTTTATACTCTTTTCTAATACCTTACCTATAAGCGCTCCGCGACAACCGAGTAAATATAAGCTATAGGGTTTCCGCTCGGTACCTTAGCCTCCGAGATAGGGCGGAGTTGAATTTAGAGCGATAGCCGGCACTCGTAGCCGGTATATAGAGACGGTAGTAGGCCTTTTCCTACTAAATAACTAGCTTGTTTAGTATAGCCTACCTAATATTTCTTATATTTACTAGTAATAGGCCTAGGTTACTTATAAGATTACTATAGCTAGTAAAGGCATTACGAAAGAATATCTATACTATAGTAGGATACTATTATTACGCCGGCTATTTATTAAAAGGAGGCTTTCGCCTATTACTATACCGGCTATATATACCGGCTATATTTCAAAGTTTACCGTACCTGCCCTTTTTAGCCGTACCTGCCTTTTTTAGCCGTGCCTGCCTTCTTTCCTTGCTCTAACGTTACTATAATATAGGCTTGCGCGACGCTTACTCTATTGCCTAGCGATACCGCGATACTACCTCTCTCGCTATATTTAACCTTCGTATCGATACCTGTACCTCTACGCTCTATATCTACTATCTCCGTAATACCCTCGCTCCGCGCGCGCTTTCGTATACCTTCGTAACGTACTTTTTTCCTTAATTCGACGACTTTTATAATACCGAGTCTACTTAACTAAGTTACGACGCCTCGTAAGAAGGGTCCTACTGCTTCTACGGGTCGTAATAAGACCGGAAATAGTAGAACGAGTATAGTATATTAACGTAAGAAGGCTGCTACTACTGCCGCTAGATCCGGTACTAGAAAGGGCGTCGCGAGTAAGGCTCCGTATAAGATAACGGTAGGCAAGGCTCTACGTAAGACGACGACTAGCGCTTCTACTACTAGTAGCAATAATCGTACGAAGCGTCGATAGCGCCTAGGAAGTAAGTCCTATCTATAGCCGGCAGCGTAGCCGGTAGCGTAGCCGGTATTCTTACTGTCTTTTTACTAATCCTTCTTTAGCCGTAACCCGCCGTAAGATTCGGAAGTATTAGAAGAGTTCTAATCTCCTAATCCGTAAAGCTCCTTTCTAACGACTTATTCGCGAAATTGCCTAGGATTATAGAACGGACCTTCGCTTCTAAGCCTCCGCGATAGGCGCCCTTTAAGAGGCTATAGAAGCCTACCTAGTTCGTATCTTCGAATATATATTTCTCTTCTACCTCTTTTCGGACTATACTAATACTATTTTAGCGGTTAACCTTATAGCTATCTACGCGAAGCGTATAACGATTATAGACAAGGATTTTAAAGCACTCGATTAGATTCTAAAAGGCTAGGATATCTATATTCGAGATAGTACTAGGTAGGATAGATATTCTAGTAGGAAGGATATTCGTAGTATCGTCTGTAAGCCTTTCTATATACGAAATAAGCCGCTATTATACGGCGCTATATACCGCGCTCGAAATACTCTCTAAGTATATATATATAGTATAGTATGCTTTATTAGCTATACGGAATAGAAGTCTTCGAGAATCCCGTTAGTTCTAAGGAGTAAAAAGGCCGGCTACGCTGCCGGCTACGCTACCGGCTACGCTACTAGTTTTTTTAAAGAACTAAAAGAAGATATACATTCCGGTTAATTTATATAAGTTTAGATTTTTATAAAAAGAAAATAGGGAGAAGTAGGGAAGGTTAAAGAGCCTAATGCTTAGAGTTGTGGGTATTATCCCTGTTTTCTAGACTATATTATATACCTGCCTTCGCAACTCTACCTAATGCTCCCTCTAAATATCCTTATACTCTACCTACTGGAAATTTAACTGGGTACCTAGACCTATAGCTGCCTCTATATCTTTTACTATCTTCTGTAGGTTAAAGGACTCCTCTATAGTAGCCTCTACCTCCTTATATAATACGAAGTTACTACCTACCCTATCCTTAATATCTCCTAAATAACTAGGAGTTCTAAGGAACGAACTAGTATTCGGCCTTAGTATAGCGAGTAACTAGTAGAACGTTCTATAGAGCTGCCTTATAGCTCTTTTATATACTATACCGATACCGAGGGAGGAGCTATCCTAGTACTTGATATTAGAGAATGGTTTAGTTAGAAAGTATTCGAACTTCTTAAGGAGGGCTTCTAGGGAAATCGATAAGTTCTACCTAGATCTAGATAATAATATTCTACCGAGCAGTTAGGGAATTAAATAGCGAGCGAAAGGATGAAATTTATACCTAATAAGTATAGTTTCTAAACTAAACTATAATAGCTTATATATATATATACTTTTAATTAGTTAGTGCCCTTAGCTAATTGTCTATAGATTTAGGGTTATATAAGTACCTTCCTATAACTGAAAAATGCCGGCTACGCTATAGGCTACACTCTCGTATCTTATAAAGGGCTTGCTTCGAGTTACGTAGACATTCTTACACTTCTTAGAAACCGATAAATTCTATAGTTCGAACTAGCTAATCCTGTAGTTGCTTAGTAAACCAACCTAAACCAAACTAGATCTTCGGCTTAGCAAACTAAACTAAACCAACCCGAACTACTGCGGGGTCTATATAAGCCGCCGCTACTTACGGGAAAGCTATAGAGGATCGCCGTAAGAACGACATTACTAATAGCCCTTCGTTCTTTAGGAATTACCTAGACCTCTAGAATATCCGAGGTAATACCGATTATACCGTAAAAGAGATAGCTCTAGTCTTTAGGCTATAGAAGGATAGAAAACTTAATAACTAAACAAACTTTAAGAACGTTAGCTAGGTTACCGAATTTTAGCTAGTTCTTCGTATTCTAAGTAATTACTTATACCGTCGAACACTTAGAGTAAGATAGGGACAGGCAGATATTAATACTATTACTATTACCGCTAAGGATTGCGTAGTAGATAAGGAGACGAAGACGATACTCGTAAAGAGGGTAAGAATAAGTTCTTCCCCTAGAAGACGGAGACTAGTAAAGCAAAACTTAAGGCTATTAGTATTCGAATTAGCTAATACGAAGGCCCTCCTATAATTGCTATTACTTCCGACGGGCGCCCTTTTCCGAGACCGCTAGGTAGCTTCGTTAAAGGCACCGCGTCTAGGACCCTAGGACTTAATATCCCTCGGTCCTATATAGGTATATACGAGCGGATTAGTATACCTATTAGATTACTAGTTATATACGACCCGGCTAGCGACCCTCTAGCTAGTTTAAATAACTAGTAGCTATTACCCGCTCGCCCTACTTAGCCTATCGGCTCTCGATAAAACACGCCTCTATAACGCGATACGACTCGCCCTAATCTCCTAGTCGAAAACTCTACTTTACTACCTAATAGAACTAGTAGTAGGGGTAGTAATAGCAGCCTTGCTCTAGGGGCTCTACCTACTCGTCGAATTCGGACTACTATACCTATCCCCCCTCTAGGTAGAACCCGTAGATCGAATAGACTTAATAAACCGAGTAGAGATCTTACTATACCCCTCGAGGAGAACCTAATAGACGACCTCGATACCTTAGGACCTAAGTAGGGAGGCACTATATACTATAAGGAGCTAACCTATAATAAAGACACTTAAATTAGAAACAACTTAGCTAACTGTAGCTATAATAGATTTTCTAAAGCCGACCGTAGTACGTTAATATAGTACGATAGTAAATCTAATAACGCTATATAAGGGAGAGCGATTGCCCTTATTATAACTACTCCTTACCCGCCTTGCTATACTTATACCTACTACCTATTTAGAATAGTAGTCGGGTTCCGAGGAAAGATTAGTCGGGATTAGATAATAGAAACCTTATATAGCCCTAGATATAAGTACCGCAACGACCTTTTCTACCTTCGGAATAAGCGACTAGACCTATTTCGGAAAACTCGCCTCCCTCCTATCCCTAGCGACTACCTTAGACTATATCGTTTCTTCCCTAAGGCCTATAGCTACGAGAGCAAGATATATAGCCCTATAACTATCGAACGCGTTACCCTAGCGATCGCTACTAAGATTCGTAAGGCCTTTTCCTATATAGGAGTAATAACTAAGGCTAGCTAAGACGCCTAGGTAAGAGATAGTACTATTACCTTAGATAGTATTACGAGCGATAAGGGCTCTACTAAGCTATATAGAGCGGCTGTCTTTAGTTAGTACGATAATAAGAAAGTCGAAGTCGCCGTAGCCCCTCTACCTTTCGGAAAGATATCCCTATCTAACTAGTTTAAGCTAGAGGCTATAATATACTTATAGTACTAGCGTAAGGTTAACGGAGTTTTAAATAAGAGTTAGCTTCGAACCGCCTTCTATTCTAGGTTCTAGTAGATCTACCGAGGAGACCCCGTCTACTAGCTCCTCTACGGCCTTACCCGCCCTAACTACGCTCTTAACCTAATCTCCTACCCGTACTACGCTAAGATAACTTAACCTAGTAATAGTAGCTCGACCGAGTTTACCTATATTAACTAATACCCTCTCGATCTCTAAGAAGGCATTGCTATAAACTAAGTTTAAGGTTCCGTATCCTTCCTTCCTAAAACTAAAGCCTCCTACGAAGATATTACTAAGTTGTTAAATAAGTATTAGACTAGTATAAAGAACAAGAAGAAGGCTAAGGGCCTATAATGTCGCTAGAAAGGCCTAGGAACAATGCTACCCCCGGGGTGCTATTAGCTAACTAATTAGAGGCAAGCAATTGTTAGTAACAAAGGACAATAAGACTATACTACTATAGTAAACGCGCGCCGAGTGTTAATAAGCGCGCTACGACGCGTCAATTAGTTACTGCTCTTTTAAGAACTCTACCTCTTATTTATTTATTCTATAGAGCCTTAAAGCCTAGACATTCGGCGATACGCGCGCGCGTACGAATAATAGTAATAAAGATAATAGTATCGCGCTACGAGCTAGTAGTATACCGGCGGCCGGCGCGGCTATATTAGTAACGGTATTACTAAGTGTATTGCTAGAGAAAGAAGGAAATTAGAAGAAGGTAAAGTTAGCGCTAAGGCGGCTAGCGCTCCTATTATTAATATTACTTGCTATTATTACTACGCCTATAGGCACAACCTTACCTATACTACGAGCCTAAAGCACTATACTAACTAAGTTAAAAGCTTAAACCTGCCGAGGGTTTAATTAAAACTTTAAGCCGCTTAAAAGATTAAGTTAATAGGCTAACTAAGGGCAAAACTATAGAGCTAAGCTAGCCGGGGTCGATCTTGCGGATAATAGGTTACTCCTCGATCTTTCCGACCCTTTAAGTAAGGCGGACCTCTACTATTATACTTATAATAGCCTTTACCTATAGAAACTAGACGAACTGTGTTTTTAGAGAAAAGATTAATAATTAAAGGCTACTAAACCTAACTAATTAGGGCTAGCGAAACTATAATAGTAAATAGCCCTCGGAAATAACGGAAACAAGCCCTCGAAACGAACATTGCTAGGTCTTTTAGAGTAGACGCAAAGAACTCGGAACGATATTACTTAGAACGGAGGCAGTACTATAATACCTCGTACGCCTACCTATTATAGTAGGGAAGGCGCGCTCGTATTATAATTAGTCGATAGTCCTCAATTCTATTAGTTATATATTACTTTATTATATATAAGGATAGCGGAGTTAGAGTTAGATATTATATTAGAAGGTAAGGTTTAATATAGTTATATAATTAGGTAGTTAAGTGTTTAATTTAGCGCGGCTAAGCAGCTTCTTGGATTTGCTAAGTTAGTAGTAATAGAGGTTAAGATTAGAATATAGACCGGCTACGAGGGCGCGGCCTTTAGAAGGGAAGCGTATATTAGGACTAAAGAGGTTATACGTAATTAGTATATAACTAGGCTCGAGTAAAGCTAGGGTCTTAATGCCTTAGGCAGGGCTTAGCGCTTAGCAATAGGCTAACTCTCCTACCTTCCTCCCTCTCCTCCTAGAGCCTTATTAAATACTACTTATACCTACTACTACCCTATCTACCTGCTAATATAACCCTTCTTACATAAGCGCCGTAACTGCCTATATAAACGACTTCCTATCGAAAACGTAGCTCGGAATAACCGCCGCCATTACCGCTAGTACGTAATACTTTAGAAAGGAAAACCGTCTAATATCGGAGAGTAGGTAGTCTAGATCCGGAAGCACTATTAAGAGGCTAGCGATAGTCTAACGCTATATTATACTAAACTTACTACCTAGCGTTTCCTACGATTATAGGCGAGCTATTACCTTAAGCGATTCTAAGTTAGATCTATCTACCTTATCGGCTAGGGGTAGCGGTACTAAGCTTACTACTAGGGTCTTGTCGATACGACTACGACCTAGGAATAACGGTACGTATCGCTATAACTATTATCGCCTAGCCTCTATTAGTTCGTAGTATAGCTCTATATCTAATCTGTCCTTAGTAAATATTAGGAATAGTCGTACGTACCTATATTCGGTAGCGCGGGTTAATACTATCTAGACGTAGCTAGCGCTTAGGCTACCGTTAGTAGAGATAAGCGATAGAGCCTTAACGAAGATCTATCGAAGGTTGCCCTCTACTATAGCGAGGATCGTAAAGCCCTCTAGCGTCTACGCTAGATTAGTACTAGTTTCTTCTAGCTACGCGGCGTCGTCTATCTCCTTATAATACTAACCGATCTAGTCCGCTAGTAGGTCTTCCCTATCTATCTACTTATCTAGCTCGGGCGCGAGCGTACGTCCCTCGATAGTAGTATCTATCGCTATATCTTCCTTACCTATCGGATTCTCTATCGGATTCTTTAAATTCTATAGCTTAGGCGTAGCCGTACGTTTCTTAACCGTAGTATCTAGCGTTCTATCTACTTTACTCGTTATATTCTCTAGCTTAGGCGCGGCCGTACGACTCTCGACTATAGTACCTAACGCTATATCCTCTTTACTCGTTATATTCTCTAGCTTAGGCGTAGACGTTAAGCCGGTAACAAATAAGGACTATCTAGGATATTCTAAACCGTCTAATAGTAGCGGATCCTTACGAGGAGCGTTAGTCTTACTATCTCTTATCGCAGTATCCTATAGGTCCTAATCCTCGCTTCTACGATATTCCTTAGCTATCGCTTCTTAGAGGAGGTCGAATACGATAGCCTTACGGTATAGGCGAGACGTACGTTATAAATTAGACTCGAATAGCGTAACGTCTAGGCACTTACGCCGCGATCGGTACTATAGGATTTTTCGCTAAAAGGCTACCGCTTTACGTTCCTTGCGACGGACGCGCTTCTCGTAATCGAGGGCTATTTAAAATTTCTATTCTTCGTTAGTAATTACTAGAAAGCTCTCTTCTAGTAGAATACCGGAAAGATAGCGGTAGTCGGAAACGATACTAAATAAGGGATACTCCGCGTCTACGTATAATAGTTGCCTAAGTAACGTATATATAATAACGATATAAGAGTACGACTAGGTAGATTACGAGTCTAAAGAAGAAGTCGCGCTATAGAGTTATATCGATTTGCGACGAACTACGAGAGACTATCTAGCCTCGCCTTTATCGGCGGAGCTAGCAACCTCCAAAAAAGGCTAGCGAGATCTTATCCGCTTTACTACTCTATAGAGGGTACGGGATAGTAGGGCTTCCTCTAGAGGATAGGCGTTATTATAGACTTTACGTAAATCGTCCGCGCTAGTTAAATCGTTAGTATCGTACTATATATTATAAGCGCTCCTATACCCCTTCTACTTTACTAGGTATTAGAGAACAGGCTAGCCTCTTCGGACGACAGTCCTTCGCCCGCAAAAGCGCTTAATTTTGTAAGAATTACCCTCGTTACTAGAACCTAGACTATCCTTAGCTATAATAGGTAGGGGCTCGTAATTAATAGTTCTCTTAAAAGGATCTAGTTCTTTAGGAGATTTTTCTAACTACGAAACCGATATTACTAGGTAGATACGTGTTACCGGCGGCAACTCGAGATAGTAGGCTAGTCGTCCGACTCTCTCGAGAACTATAAAGGGCCTACTAAAACGGTAGCTAAACTTATACGACTAACCTAGTACCTTATAGCTATAGTATAGGCAAAGTATAATACGGTCGCCTAGCTTAAGGAAAAGAGGCTTATACCTACTATTATACTATTTTTTTATATTTACGTTTGCCTAAGTAATCGCGTCCTAGACTTCCTTCTAGATACGGCTACGCGCTATAGCCCTATTATACGGATAGTCGTAAAGTACGTCGAGCAAGTCGAGATTCGTCCTTATACCTATAGCAACCTTATTCGGCGACTAGCTAGTAGTCGTATTATAGGAATTATTAAGCGTAGCCTATAACTATAGAATAAACATCGACTAATCCTCGCTAGGGTAATCTACTAACTAGTAATAGATTGCCGTCTCGACTATTTAGTTAGTTCGCTCGGATTAACTATCGGTCTAAGGGTAGTAGGTAGTAAACGTAGCTAGCTTCGTACGTAGGCGCGAAAAAACGCCCTTAAAGAAGTCGCTTAGCTAGCGAGGATTACGATTAGCGATAAGTACCGCTAGTATACTTATATCTATTAAGTAAAGCCTATCGATTAAAATAACGCCTTAGTCGTAGGCCTTCTAGTTCTCTTTACCTAGGACGACTGCTATCCGCTTAGACGTCTTATAAGTAATTATATATAACATATTAAATCTATCGGTTGTAACCGGTAAAGCGGTTACGAGATCTATCGTTATAGTATAGTATAGGCCCTCTATATTCTAGATCGGGTAAAGTTCGCTATAAGGGGCGTATCGGAGAGTACGTAAAAGGAGATACTAATAATAATGATCTAAATAAAGGCAGAGATAGCGAGCGAGCCGATATATAAAAAAGGAAGCCTAAATACGGTCGAGAACGCGCTAAAAGCCTTAGTAGTAACGATCGTCGTAAGTCTATTCGAAAATCTCGCCTATTAAGGCCTAAGGGATATAGAGTCGCTCCTACCCTAAGAATTAGTCGTAGAAATATAAGAGACTATCTCTCTCGACGAACTAAATACTAAGCGGACTATTAAACTTATTACCTACGAATAGCTCCGGATTTTTGCTACTCTTATACCGAACTAACGTCTTCGTTACCGAAGGTATATTAGCTCTCTACGAATAGAGACGCTCTAGAGCACTCTGCGCCTATACTTATTAGACAAGTCGTAAAACCCTAGACTAATACTTATCGTTATCGTAAGCTCGGTTTAATCGTTATTAGAATTCCGGATCTAGCTCTACTAGTATAGTATAAAAGTAAGCTACGTCCTCTAGATTAGTCGAAGAGGGCGTAACGTTAGTATAGTAGGAGAGCGGATCTAAGTTCTCTTCGTCTAGCGTTAGCTTAGGCGACTCTATATCCTATAGAAGCCGACTAAGGGTATCTAGAGCTAGGTGTATTCGCCCCGGACGGTATACTATATCGACTCGATATTAGGGAAGGAATATCGACGCTCTTACTAATTTTAGGTTCTACTTGCCTATATCGGTAGTCGCAGTTATCGATACCGAGTTAGTAAGACCGACCGCGGTATAGTAGTTTAGAAAGATAGTCGTCGGCTTTAATAAAGCATATATTAAATAGCCTACCTTCCTTACTATCTATACGATTCCCGAGTATTCGAGCTCTATTAGCTAATATCGCGTCTCTATCTAAGTTAGGCCTCGGCTTAAGAACAAAATAGGTTAAACCTTATAGTAAGGAAACAATAGTACCTTTCCCTTAGATAGGATCGGATTTAGATCCCTATCGATATAGTAGAGCACTACGCTATAGCTAAACTCCTTCGAGGAATCTATATTAGCGTATAGGCGATAGTTAGAGTCGAAATAGTATAGGAAGAAGGGCTCGTAGAATATTAATTATAATAAGCGAAACGCTTTTACTAATTCGCTACGATACTAATCGTTCTTACCTAACGTTATAATAGCGATATGCCGGCGACAACTATTACTAGTAGCTAGCGCCCCTTTTAATAAGCGTGTCTTCTCTACTTATAGAGGCGCTGCTATCTACGCGTAGTATAGGATATATTATCGTAACTAATTAGTTAAACCGAGATAATATTCTAGTTTCTATACGCTTTCCGGGAACTAAAGCGAAGTAATCGCTACGATCTTTTCCTTACTCGTAGCTAAACCGAGGCCGCTAACGTACTACCCTAAAAGGGTCGTAGAGGGGAAGCCTAAGGCCGTCTTCTTCGGACTATTACTAATCCTTACTACGTCTAATCTCTAGAAGACCGCTTTTAGATATTCGAGATACTTAGGCAACGTCTAAGAAAATACTACGATATCGTCGATATAGGCTCGCGTAAAGGTACGATAGTCGCGTAGGATTTGATCTAACTTCCGCTATACGAAGGAGATACTATTCGAATATCCTATAATAGCGACCTTATACTACTCCTAGCCGCAATAAGTATTAATCGTTAATTTATAACAATCCTCCGGCTTTATATCCTATTAGTAGAAGAAGATTAGACAATCTATATTACTAATATACTAACATCCTACTAATTATATAAAAAGGTCCGCCTAGAGCGGTATCTAGTCGCTATTAGGGTTCGTTACCTTATTTAGGGCGTAGATATCGACTACCGCCCGCGGCTTATTAACTATACTACCTTTACCGTTAGTAACCCGCTTCTAAACTACGAATACTAGAAAGCCGAAGGGCGTAGGTTCGGTTATATACTATATTTTCCCTTAGCGGTATAGATCGTTATATATCTTGTTTATAACTTTACGATCCCTCTTACCTAGATTAATTATATAGGGAGGCGGTAGCAAATCTAAGTAATTCGGCACTATTAGGATAGGTATATAATCGTACTTAGGAATATCAACTACTATTTAGCGATCTGTAAAAAGCTCCGGGTACCGCTCGACTATCGTAGTAATTTAGTCGGCCTAGTTATCGTTACTATATATCGTTACGCCTAAAGTATACTAATATTCCCGCTACGTATTTAGTATATCCCGTATAGCCGTAAAGGCGTTAGGACTTAATCCTACTAATCTATAGTCGGCTACGTCGATATAGTAGGCTCTAGCGATAGTCCTATTACTTAACTAACCGAGTAACTACCTAGCTCGGACCGTTACCGGAGTCGTCGTATCGTTACGAATATATATATAAGAAAGGTTAGCGTCTACGACCTAGTTATATGCCGTTACTAGCGGTAGAGCTTATAACGACAATCCTTAGGCGTTACTAGTTAGTTAGGCTAAGAAACTAGCGTTAAGAATAAAATCCCGGCTCTTAGGGAGGTTACCGCTATACTTAACTAGCGCGAGGCCGACTGTACGTAGCGCTAATATTACGTCTTCTACTAGCCTTACGGGGCGCTAGACTAACTTCCCTTTCTTACGTTTAATAGCAACCTTAAAGTAGGCGTTATCTTAACTAGCTATAGTAACCGTCCGGGCGGGAATATCGATTTTTATTCCTTCTAGGGCGATCGTATCTATACCGACTAGGATTTTTGCCTTTAGTTTAGGGACTAGGTAAACCTTACGAGTTATCCGTACTAGGAAGACCGTACCGTCCGTCTTCGCTACTAGGATAAATATATCTAATAAGATATATTCTCTAGAGCGATATATGCTAGTAATACTACCGATCTCGATCGGTTTACGTAGCTTACGTATCTCTACGTCTAGGCGATAGCTTAAAATAAAGTCCTTTTCCGTAATAGTAAGCGTATAGCTAGTATCTAGGTAGACCTATACGAACGCGCCGAATAGCGATAACCGAAGAGAGAAGGTTATATATTACTAATTCTAGAATACGTAACCCTATTAGGCCGATAGAGGCGCTTTCGACTAAATTACTTCTAGATTTCTAGATATATACTCGATAATCGTAGATAGCGTCGTCGCCTCTATATACTCCTAATAAATATACTAGTATAGAAGATTACCTAATCTAAATCGCCGCCTATAGATCTTATAAGTATACTTAGTAGAGGCAAATAGTTAAATTGCCGCTAGTAGAGACGCTTTAGCCTAAACTACCGAGTTTAATACTAATAGTAAGTAGTTGCCTATGCCTATAAAGTAGGCTCCTAAGCCTAGATCGGAATCGTATAGATCGGTAAAGTAGTCGGCCTCTTCTCTAGCGTTACCGAAATAGCCTTAATTACTAGCGTCGCCTATCCTATCGTCCTTCTAACTATCCTCTTAATAGTAGTTATTAGCTTAGTTAGTATTATTTACTATATCTTATACTTTTATACTACTATTAGCAAACTTAGCTTACTTACGAGCTCGATTGTTACGCTTCCTTATCCTATCGATTAAATAGCCGCGAGTTAACTAGCTTTAGATCTCTCGGAAGGAAGGTACGGCTACTATTCTTCGACTATCCTTTACTATTTCTTACCGGCGGTAGACGATTCTACTAGTAGGCGTTAGTAGGGCGAGGTAGGTTAGGTCGATCGAGGTCGCGATTCTAGGTATTCGGGAGCGCTCTTACTAGAGTATAACTTACTAGGACGTAAGAGGCATTCCCTTTAAACCGGCTTTATAAGGTAACCTTACTAGTACGGCTATTATCTCTAGTCGTAGGAGCTTAGCGACGATTCGGCGAGGACGAGAGTATATACTCCTAAATTAATACCTGCTTCTTATAGTAAGTAACCTATCTATCGACTTTTATATAGACATTTAGTTCGTCGATATTAAGCTAAAGTCGTAGATCTATCCGACGGTAAGCCTCGAGGAGCCGGTTAGACTTCCTTATACTAGTATCCTTAGTAAGGCGTACTGTCTTAACAATAAAGCCCTTTACCGAGCGTCTAGCGGCGATATCCTACTAGTCGTATCGCTACTTATCGAGGAGATCTATCGCCTTTATTAGGGGAACCTTCTATTTCTTACCTAGATAACGCTCCTAGCGCTTTAAACCGTACCTACCGCGTAGCTTAGCTCGGTTACGGCTCGAAAGGTAACTATAATACTAACTAAGCGTAACTCCTTAGAGGTATAAAGAGAGGTTAAAGCGAACCGTCTCTCGCCCTATAATATAAGTATAATCCTTAGCCGGCGCTTTAATAAAAGTATATACTAAACGATATATTATCTTATTCCCGACTAAGGTATAGTTACTCTCGCCGTAATATACGACGCTAAGTAGAGAATCGAAGAAGCCGAGGTATACTAGATTAAACTATAGCTACTAAGGGCAGGCGTAGTAGCTATAAATATAACTCACTTTAGAGACCGGCGTTTCTACGACGTAGTCCTAATAATACTAATAGTATCTACGACGTCGAGCGCGTCTATAATAGCTATTATTAGAGAAGCTATTATTATCTAACGAAGATTAATAAGAGTCGACTAAATCCTTACTATCTAACGAGGATCTATTCTTACTTTAAAGATTACCTCGATATCGATAGGGCTTCTAGCGATACTTCTTACTTTCCTATAGTAGTCCCTATAAGTCTAATAGCGGAACGGGCAAAGGCTAATCCTACGTCGGCTTACGAGAGGAATCGCCTAGATTAAAGTTATTTAGAGGATCGACCGAAGAATTACTAGGGGGATTACTAGTAGGACTACTAGGAGGATTGCTAGGTAGATTGCCTAGTATAAAGGTACTACGACGTAAACGGCTATATCTACGGGCATTTATATACGCGTCTACCCTCTACTAGTAATCGTATTAGCCTAGGTTCTACTATAGTAGACTCTACTAGGGCGGACTTAGCTTACGCGTAGCCGATAGCGGTAAAATATCCTATTCTATTAGAAAGTCGAGTATAACTTTATTAAGATATACGCCTCTCTATCTAGCTAATTCGCGAAGATAATTACAGTGCTAACGGTTTTATTATATAGTAATATTCGCTCTATCAATTTCCTCGGTTATCTACGAGGTATCTATAGGAGTATAAAATTAGTAATAGCTACGCGGCTCGTTAGCCTATAGGTCGGCAAGGCCGTCGTTTATTAGAGGCAACTAGTATAGTAGGGAAACCCGGCTTAGCACTTGTATATACACTTGTACCCCCTCTCCTTGTTTTTATACCCTAGAGGACACACAGCTACCTTTATAATTAGAGAACACATACATACACCCAATACAAGGAGATACAGCTACGACAATATACAGCAAGAAAGATATAGGAAATGTACCTAATCTAGCTACAATGTAGCCCTCCCTACGGCTATTCTCTTCTCTTTAATATTTACAACGCCTTCCCTTCGAAGTATATAATGCTACGCCGACCCCTCGCAGTTACCTAAGAGATACTAAGTACTAGGCCTATAGTATACAGTTCCCTATATATATACCTCTACCTACGACCTACTCATCCCGCCTATGTTTTCTAGAGCCGAAGGTAGGGCTATCTTTATTCATTTAAAGGTGCAGGTATATATATAGTTAAGAAGAAACGTTTACAGCCTTCGCCTAGAGCGAGGACTATACTACTAATGTAATACTACCGCTAAAAAGACCTTAGTAGTATCGAGACGTCCTACTACTAATAAACCGTTACCGACTTAAAGCAAAAGGAATACCGTTACCGACTTAAAGCAAAAGGAAATACTGTTTACGAATGTTACGACTCCCTACCTATCTATAGTAGGCGGGACCTTATAAGAAACGATCTATATAGAAAGAAACCTAAGAGCCCGCTATAAGAAACTAGAGATAGGGATACGAAGAACCCCGAAAAGTCGATAGCCCCCTATCCCTTCCGCTAATCGGCGCGAGCCTAACTTAAAACTTCCTTCTAGGCTATTACGACCTTTCCGCGGTACCGTAATCGGCATACTACGAGTTAATAGAAATTAATAGAGAGGAACAAAGGGGGCCTAGAACGGGTATAGTAGGTATGCTAGCTAGCTAGCTAGGTAATATTCGCCGCCCCCTTTATTCTATATATATACGGACTACCGCCTACCCTCCTCTTACTTCGAGGATATAGACGCGATACGTACTACAAAGTACGCTATAGCCCGTCTACGCTCCCTCCTTACCTTAAGTATACCTAGCAACCTATCTAATTTTATCGATACTATATCCTTCCTATTTATTCTAATCGCTTATCGTCTTCTATAAATTGTTTGTTCTATCGACGAGATAAGCTCCTAAGAAAACAATAACAACCCTACCCCGACAGAGCCGCCTTTATAGGCCCCCTCTAATACCGGTACCTACCGAGACCTACCTCTAAACTTTATTTGCAACTACCTCGATACTAACTCTAATACCGAGAGGACTACGGCCTCGGGAAGCGATAAGGATACAGTGATACTAGTATAGAAAATAGCGAAGCGGCTTAAGGAGGCACTGCCTAGGAGGGTAGTACTCGAGAAGTTCCCTAGTAGCTTACCTAGGCAACCGGAGGGCTATCCCCTTAACTTCTCTAAGGTCTTCTTTAGGCCTTCTCGGACTTAAAGCTATAGATACCCCTCTTAGGGACCGTTAAGAACCCCCTCTTTACTAGAGAAAACGCTACTAACTTTGTTAAAAGGTTTTCTACTATCCTTAAGCGATACTATCTAAGGGCTAAAACGGCTACTACGGTAAAGCTCCTTATAGCTAATTATAAAACTAGTATCCGACCCCGAGTTGCTCGGCTCCTAGGTAGTAAGCCTCTTGCATAGGAAGCCTTCTTAAAGAAGTTCAAGCGCGAGTTTACTAACTAGGATATCGCGGTTCGGCTAAACTCCCGCAAATACCTTAAACAGCTATACACTAGACAAACGGCTAAGAGTAATACCCTTCGCTTTTGCTAGGACTTCTATAGTATCGCTAAAGGGATACCGAGGAGGCTTCTTAACAATATTACGAGGAGCCGTCTGTTTCTAAAGGGCTTAGGAGGCTCTATACCTACTATTATACCTCGGATCTACGAAAAATGTAGCATCTACCCTTACGATAAAGAATCCTA
Organism: Pseudocercospora fijiensis CIRAD86; assembly: GCF_000340215.1. Taxonomy (NCBI): domain Eukaryota; kingdom Fungi; phylum Ascomycota; class Dothideomycetes; order Mycosphaerellales; family Mycosphaerellaceae; genus Pseudocercospora; species Pseudocercospora fijiensis. The sequence goes on from NW_006921546.1 coordinate 398,130, forward strand.
TACCGACTTCGAATAGATTTATCGTACTAGGTACGACCTAGCTCGTAGCCGATAGAGCTTCTCGCTCCTTACTAGTAACGATAGTAGCTATTTAAAAGAGCTACGAGAGACAGTTAAGAAAAGAATACTAAGTATACGCCCTACCCTAGATGTCTAGCGATAGGGGGTAGCCCTTAAGCTAGTTACGGACCCCGGTATCGACGACCTTATTAAGCAGTTCTAAGACCTAAAACTTTACGTCCTCTCTAGAGACAATTAGAAGGGCCCTACTATAGGTCCGGTTAATACTAATGCCGATTCGTATACCCTATCGCGCCTCTATCCCCTCTAGAGCGACAATACCCCTATAACTTAGATATATAATAACTAGTTTGTATAAGGGCTAACTATCGATGCCTTTGCCTTTCAATCTATCCCTAGTATAGAGGGTCGCTATTACTATTACGGAGCTAAAGGCTACCTTCGTCTAAACTGTAGGCCCTACCGGTATATATAAGACTAAGGGTTCTACTATATCCGAGACCGTACGTAGTACTTCGGGCCCCTAGGTATACTATATACTACCCTATTCCGCTTCCGTAATAGTCCTACCCTCCTAAAGCTCGCTATTATACTTCCTCTCCTCGAGGCCTATTACTAGTAGGAGATTGTTTTCCTACCTAAATTTAGAATAGAAGCCCTTCGAAAGCAATTTAACTATCCTTCTTAACAACTAAGGCGAACTGCAGCCCCTAGTACTATAGCTTAACTAGGCCCTCGAGTTCCGACTCCTCGAGCCCTAGCTCCGATAATTCCTTCTACTCTTCCCCCTCTACCTTTAAGGTCTCCGGGAAATCCCTACGGAGGGATCGCTTTAAACGATGCTCGAAACGGCCTTCCTACCCCTACTACTGCCCCTACTACTACTCGGCGGGTTATACTATATTAAAGGCCCTACGATCTAGGTATAGTCGAGGAGGCCGATAAAGAGCTAGATTTTAGCGACTACGAGGCGGCTATAGTTATAGATACCCTTGCCTATACTCGTAGCTAGGACGCTCCGCTTAGGAATAGTCTTCCCGTTACCGCTATCGCCGATACGAATCGAATTCGGAAGGCTACTACTAAGTAGAGGGGTGCTATAAAGACTAAGGGCATTCGTAACGTAGTTTAAGGGCTTAGTATTCGTAAAGCAGAGGAGGCAATTCGAAAACAAACCTAGCCTCGAAGAGCTACTTAAAGGTCCCCGAGCCTACTACCTCTAAGAGCAAGAACCTAGTCTAAGGAAACGGTTAGCCGTAACCCCCCTACTACTAGCCCTTCTAGTACCTATAGGCAACCTACGGCTGAATCCTTAAATAGTAACGCTAGCCTACCTAAGGATAGTAATTAGGAAATAGATAACGTACTACCGCCTATCCCGAAGCCTGCCGCTAAAGAACTATCGAAGGGGGTAAACCCTCCGAGCCGGTAGAGAGCTACGCGGAAAGAGCCTAAGACAACTAACATTATAAAGAATCTTTAGAAACACTATAAGAACCCCGACTTTTAGGTAAAGAAATTCCTTAGTAGGAACGGTATATAGCTTAGCAATGCTAAGGCCCTCGCCTATATTCTAGAGTATTAAAAGCTCGTTATACGCTAGCTAAACGACAACGCGCTTGCTATAAGAATTCGGAAGCTAGAAAAGGATAAAACCGACAAGATCCCCTACTAGATTATAGAAATAGCAGGTAGGGTAGCTACCTTAGCTGCTAGGAAAGGTAGATCTAGGCGGCCTAAAGACTACCCTATTCTAGTCCTTACCTCCGCCCGGGAGTTCTTTACTAGCCTTAACGAGGAAGAAAGCTACGAGGAATACGAGGCCGCTAACGAAGAGGTTATCCGGGACCCTAATTCGATTAGCCGGAGAAACAGACTTAATTGCTATATAGTATAGGTTATTCTATCCGGGGTAGACGCCCTTCCTAACGAGATGCTTTATATCGACCCTAGCTAGATTCGCCTCTTATTAGTCGACGATAACTTCGCCCTTGTTCCTAGCCCGTATATTACTATTACTATTAATAGGTGCCTTAAAATCCGCGCTCTTATTAATAAAGGCTCCGAGGGGAATATACTAAACGCGAAGTTCCTATAGCGAGCTAGCCTTGCCCTTTTAAAAGGTCTTATTCTAAATATACGAGGAGCTAGAGGAAGGGCTAAATTTATCGGCATTAGCACTTCCGTTCCTGTCTCTACCTTTAATGTCGAGTATGAAACCGACTTCCTTATTATACCCCTAGGGGATAACGACCTCCCTATTATTCTTAGTCGGCCGTAGGCTCGTAAGAACTACCTTATCGCTCGAAACATAGACGACGGCTCCTAGGAAGGAACTATTTCTACGCGCGGGGGCCGCTCTACTACCTTTACTACCCTTACTAGCTCTAAGAATTGTATCCTGCTTAAGGAGCTCCTTAGTCGTAATAATACCTAGTAGTTAAAAAACTAGGTAGTAGACGAGAAACTAGCGTCGAGTCCGCCCCTTTTTCGAAACCGCTAGGTAGGGATATTATACGCACCGTTGCGACCTATTGTTTAATAAGAAATGCTATTATAGGGTTGTATAGCAAAAAGGATAGTAACCCTAGGATATACTAGCTAGCTAGCTAGGGTACATTAATTAGTCTAGCAGTCGGCCCGCCCCCGCTCCCGCTACCTTTTCCGACCTCGCTTAGACTAGCCCCGGCTTGTCCTAGCATTCCCGGCGGCCCCGGCATTCTCGCGTCCCCGTAACTGCCCTCTAGTAGCAACCTATATAAAAGCCGCCTAGCTAGGCACTATATCTAGGAGCGGGTATACGACGACGTACCGGTCCTAGCTATATAGCGCTAGTCCTTTCTCGAAGATCCTTCCTAGCTATATCCGACGATTAGCCTTACCCGGCTCGGGCGTATAGAGGCGATTCTCGAGCCTACAACCCGTAACGACTAGGCGGCAATCCTTTAGTAGTCGGAAGCGAACAGGTTTTATAACTAGCATAAGCGGTATTATAGGTTTTAGAGCTTTCGAAGGTTCCCTACCTAGCTGCTATCTATTAAGAAAATGCTTAAGGAAGATTCGGATACTAGCCGTACGGTCGGAGTTTATAGTATATATAAGAAAAAGGCAGATAAGGTAAGACCTATAGAAGCTAGCACTACGATAACCGGGAGTGTAACGACCGGTAGTAACCCTTACTAGAAAAAGAAACGGCTTGCTCGAGAAGCGTTACTTCTACCTAGAACCGGGCTATATAACTAGAAGTACCTAATGCTACGCGGCTCGCGCCTAACTAAGGAAAGGAAAGCAAAGCTTCTTATTAGAATGGAACTTCTTCCTAAGGAGCTAGATCTATTCTACGAAATGCTTTATAATAGGGAGAAAGCCCTTACCTAGAGCTTTACCGAAATTAGAAGGGTCGACGCGGATATAGTACCTCTCTAATAGATCCGAACAATTCCTTATAAACCCTAGAGAAAACCAACCTTCCGCCTCTAGCCTAGCTTAGTAAACATTGTAGAAGAAATAATCCGAGAGCGAGTTGCGAATAGGGTACTTAAAGTTAGCGAAGGAGTATACCGGAACCTATAGTTCTTAGTCTAAAAGAAAGGAACTAAGAAATATCGCTTAATTAACGCTACTATAGAGCTAAACCGCTATATAATATAGGACGGAAACCTTCCTCCTAATACTAATAGCTTTACCGAGGATTTTGCTAACTATACTATCTCGTCTCTAATCGATTTCTTTTCTAGATACGACTAAGTCCCGCTTTACGAGGCCGATCGAGATATAACTGCCTTTAATACCCCGCTTAGCCTTATACGAATAACTACCCTTCCGCAAGGAGCGACAAACTCCGTTACCTAGTTTGTCCGAGTAGTAATAAGAATCCTTTTTAACTACATTTCCTACCGTACGAGACCGTTTATCGACGACATTAGTATTAAGGGCCCGAAGACCCGATATAATAATAAAGAGGTCGAACCTAGCCTAAGAAGATTCGTTACTAAGTACATTTAATAGATAGATAGTATTCTTACAAACATTAAGCGTACTAGGTATACTGTTTTAGGTCTGAAATCTTAGTTCCTCTATAAAAAGCTAAAATGTGTCGGCTACGTTATTAATATTTCCGGAAGATACCCTAATATAGAGAAAGTTGCAAAGATTGTCGTATAGCTAGTACCTAAGAACTACTCTAGCGTACGGGCCTTCCTTAGGGTTTGTGTCTACTACCGTATCTAGATCGAGAGCTTCGCAATAATAGTAAGACTACTCTTCTACCTCCTAAAGGCCGATATCGAATTCTTATAGGGACCGGATTAGCAAGTCGCTATAGATACCTTAAAGGCTGCGCTAACTACTACCCCTACTCTTGTCTCGATCGATTATACTAAGGGTACTAGGTTAATTGTCCTTCTATTAGACGCGAGTAGATCCGGATATAGTAGTAGCCTAAACTAGTACGAAAGGGACAATGTAAAGAAGCGTTACCCTATTCGGTACGAAAGCGGTCTTTAGACCGAAAGTGAAGCCCGATATAATACTAGTAAACGAGAGTGCCTTACCGTGCTTAAACTGCTAAAGAAGTTTAAGAAGTATCTCGTTAGGTAGTACTTTCGGATCGAAATCAATGCTACTACCCTTGTCTACTAGCTTAACAAATCCGCCTCGGACCTCCCTAACTCGGTAATAGCTCGCTAGGTAGCCTAGATCCGACTATTCGACTTCGAAGTTAAGTATGTCTCTAGGCGGAAGCACTCTACGGCTAATAGTCTATCCCGTCGAGACCCTACTAAAGAAGATATCGTCGAACGAGATAACTAAATCGACGACGATAATATAATCGATAACGACTTCTTTTATAGTATAGTATAGACTAAGCCTATCGATCCCCTAGCTAAGTCTAGCTTCCTTAACGAGGACGAATATTAGTCTCGAGAATCGCTTCTTATCGGATACTTTAAGTCGACTCTTCGCTTTCTATAAGGCATCTCTCGAAGCGAAGCCCGAAGGGTTCGACGTACTACCTAGAAGTATATTATTAAGGATCGGCTCCTTTTCTACTAGCGTTATCCGAATTGTCCCCTTTAACGAGTAATTAATAGCGAAAAGGCTAGGGAGGTATAAGAAGGGTTATATTAGTAGGTAGATAGGGTAGTAGTGAATTAGTATAGTATTCGATAGAGATCTAGGAGGAAAGGGAGGAAGGCAGGAGAGTTAGCCTAACGCTAAGCGCTAAGCCCTACCTAAGGCACTAAGACCCTAGCTTTACTTAGCCTAGTTATATGCTAATTACGTATAGCCTCTTTAGCCCTAATATACGCTTCCCTTCTAAAGGCCGCGCCCTCGTAGCCTATCTATATTCTACGACCTCTATTGCTACTAACTTAGCAAGTCTAATAAGCTGCTTAGCCCGCGCTAAATTGAACACTTAACTACCTAATTATGTAACTATATTAAACCTCACCTCTAAACAATATAATGTACAACTCTAACTACGCTATCTCTATATATAATAAACTATAAAGTGATATATATCTATAAGAACTAAAGGCCTTCGACCAATTACAATACGAGCGCGTCTTCCCTACTATAATAGGTAGACGTACGAGGTATTGTAGCACTGCCTCCGTTCTAAGTAATGTCGTATCGAGTTCTTTACGTCTACTCTTAAAAGACCTAGCAATGTCCGCTTCCGAGGGTTTGTCCGCTTCCGAGGGTTATTGTTCTTATTATTCGTAGTTTCGCTAGCCTCAATTAGCTAGGTTTAGCAGCCTTCAAGTATTAATCTTATCTTATCTTTTTAAAAAACATAGCTCGTCTAGTTTCTATAGGTAAAGGCTATTATAAGTATAGTAGTAGAGGTTCGCCTCGCTTAAAGGGTTAGATAGATCGAGAAGTAACCTATTGTCCGCAAGATCGACCCCGGCTAGCTTAGCTCTATAGTTTTGCCCTTAGTTAGTCTATTAGTCGCTTAATCTTTTAGGCGGCTTAAAGTTTTAACTTAGCCTTAAAGTTTTGATTAAAGTTTTAATTAAGGTGCCTTAGGCTCGTAGTGCAAGTAAGGTTGTATCTATAGGCGCAGCGACAATAGCAAGTAATGTCGACAATAGCGGCGCTAGTCGTCTTAGCGCTAACTTTACCTTGCTTTCGATTTCCTTCTTCGACTAATAATACACTCCGTAACACCGTTACTAATATAGCCGCGCCGGCCGTATCGCCCTTTAGTACGAGCGTAACGCCGTCGTTACTATTATTATTACTAATACTATTCGCCTACGCGCGCGCGCGCCTCTATCGACCGCCTAGGCCTTAGGGTCCCGATAGGACGTAGAAATAAGAGGGGCGTTAAGAGGAGGACCTTATAGGGTACGCTAGTAAGGAGGTAGGCTCTTTAAAAGAGTAGGCGATTAGTTGATAGTTATAGTGCGCTCGTTAGTACTCGTTGCGCGTTCGTTATCGTAGTATAGTCTTGTTATCCTTTACTAACAATTGCTTGCCTCTAATTAGTTAGCTTAATAGCACCCCGGGGGTAGCATTGTTCTTAGGCGACATTATAGCCCTTAGCCTTCTTCTTGTTCTTTACACTAGTCTAATACTTATCTAACAACTTAGTTATGTCTTTAAAAGAGTCTTTAGCTTCCTACGAGTCCTATTTAGGTAAATAGCCTTGCTATCTTAGTAGGTACTCCTTCTTGCCTTGCCTAGTACGATGCTATAGGATACGTTCTATAGACTACAGCTCCTTACTATCCGCTAGTATGTCTTCGTATTCTATAGGGGCTTCATCCCCTTCGCGTAGGTAGTACGGCTTAAGGAGTAATACATAGAAGGTGTTATAGATAGTGTAATAAGGTAGGAGCTATAACTAATAGGCCTATATGCCCTTAGCCTCTCGGATACGGAATAGGCTAATGTATCTTAGTACGAGCTTAGGCCTTGTTTTGCTATTAGGTAATAGGTGTTTGCGGATACGGAGGTTCTTTATACTAAGCATAACTATATCGCCTTACTTAAAAGTCATTAGTGTATAGCGCTTATCGTAGTAGGTCTTTTAGTACTCTTAAGCCTTTGTCAACTTCTCGGCTATCTTAGTATAGATTTCTCGCATCTTCTAAACCCTCTTAATAGCCGCTAGTGTTTCGGGTACTTGACGCGCTTCCCTTTCCTTACGCTCGGCCTCGAGCGATAGTAGGTCTTATAGCATAGCAGCATTCTAGCCTATTATAGCTATATAGGGCGAGATCTTAGTTAATAAATGTATACTGTTGTTATATACGAATTCTATAGGCTATAGGAGGTTAACCCAATCCTCGGGGTTCTTATTAATATAGCTGCGTAGGTACTACTATAGGGTAGCATTCTGCCTCTCTATTTGACCGTTAGTCTGTAGATAGAAGGCTATTAATAGCCGATGCTTTAGTCTTAGCTATAAGCAAATCTCGCTCTAATAGTAAGATATGAATATCGAGCCCCTATCGGAGACTATCCCCTTAGGGGTTCCCTAATAGGTATAGAAGATGTCACTCTACAGCGCCTCTACTATATTAATAGTAGTCTAGTCTTTCCGCGCCGGGATATATCGAGCGCCTTTAGTAAATCGATCTACTATAATAAGGATAGCATTATACACGTCCTTGCTACCCCTACGCCTAGCAGGTAGAAGGCCTATAATAAAGTCTATTATTAGCTTAGCAAATGGCTTCTTTAGAACAGGGAGCGAAGACAACTCGCCGAACGGCAAGTGCTTCGGTGCTTTAACTCGCTAGTATACTACATAGGTCTATATATACTCCTTTATATGCCGCTTACTATTTAGCTAGTAGTATATACGCGATAGTAACTCGTGCGACCTCTCTATACTATAGTAACTAGCGAGCTTACTATTATAGTGCCTCTTTAAAAGCTCTTATCTAATCGATTGTTTAGCGGGGATATAGTATCTACCCTTAAACTTTAAGTAACCTTTGTCGTCGATCGACTAATTACTCTTACTAGATCGAGTCGTTCGCCTACTTACAAGCCTATTAATACGGTTAACAGTAAAGGCGTCCCTCTACTAAGCCTGTAAAAGCTTATCTATAAACGATTAACTATCCCTATTTGTAAGGTTATTTAATAGCACCCTCGCTATTAAACGAGGTACGTATTATATACATCTAATAGCACTAGTAGCTAGAACTACTACAACCTCTTCTATAGTGCTATCGCTGTATAGACTATTACTATAGATAGCAATGTCCTTAATCGAGTTATTATAGCTCGAGCGATCTACGTCCTTCTTAACGTATACTAGAAGAACGACAACTCCGCTATAGTATTTGTTGCCGCCGCGGGGTCCGGAAGTCCGCTTATCCTACGCTTGCTTATTAACAATACGGGCTATAGCAATCTTATACTATAGGGTTGGAAACAATGAATTAATGTACTAAGTCTCGCTGTCGTAATTAGGTCGCCTCGATAGGCTATTAGCAGGGTTACTTACGCCTAGCCGATGTAATACATTAAAATTAAACCCGGCGAGGTAGACGGCCTATCTAGCCTATCGACCTATAACCCTTGTAACCTTAGTAATGCCACGTAGGTTGTTATAGTCTGTATAGACCTGAATTGTGTGCTAAGCACTATTAAGATAGTAGCGCTAATGCTTAAAGGCTTCTACGATTGCTAAGAGCTCTTGCTCGTAGGTCTTATATCGACGTTCTATATCGATTATCTTTCGTAAAAAGAAGGCAATCGGGTGCTAGTAATAGTTATTATCTAATTGCTATAACATAATAGCCGATATAGCGAACTGTAAAGCGTTAGTCTCAATTCGGATCTACTTGCTTAGCACGAAATAGTGCAATAAGGGGACATTAGTAAAGCGTTACTTTAGGCCGTTAAAAGCGGCTTGTAATCTATTAGTCTATTTGAACTCTCTAGTTAGGTTAGCCTTGGTTTTAGTAAGCTTAGTTAGGGGCATTACATGCCGTAAATAGCCCTTAATAAAGCGGCGATAGAAATTAGCGAAGCCGAGGAACGACTATAGTTCCTTAATTAACGTAGGAATAGGCCATTTAGTAATGGTTTTGATCCGATTAGGATTAGCCTTAACACCCTTAGTTAACACGAGGAAGCTAAGGAAGGATACCTCCTTAGTAGCAAAGGTGTATTTAGAAGGTTTGCAATATAGTCTATAGGCCCGTAGGCGGTCGAGCACCTTACGCACTATAGCCTAGTGCTCTACAATGTTAGGTGAATAGGTATAGACTAGGATGTTATCTAGGTAAACTATACAGAGGTGATCTAATAGGCCTAATAGGGCCTAATTAATGTAGGACTAGAATATAGCAGGGGCATTAGCTAGCCTAAATAGTATAACTAAGTACTCGAAATAGCTATAGCGGGTGCGGAAGGCTGTTTTCTATTTATTACCCTTACGGATGCGGATGCGATAGTACGCATCCTTAATGTCTAATATAATATAGTAGTAAGCGCTAGAAAGGCGATCGAGGGTCTTATTAATAAGGGGGAGTAGACAGCGGTCTTTAATAGTAACAGCGTTAAGCCTACGATAGTCGATATATAGGCGTAGGCTACTATCCTTCTTTAGTACGAACAGGATAGGTGCACTAGCAGGGCTGTTACTATACCGAATTCGACTATTAGCTAGGTTTTCCTCTAGGTACTTACGCAATATAGCAAGCTCTCGCTTACTAAGGTTGTAGAGGGGGCTAAAAGGAACCTCCTTGCCCTCTATAATATTAATCTTATAATCCGTCTCCTTGAATATAGGCAATGTCGATGCTAGGTAGTGTTCAAACACATTAATATAGGTCTCTCGGATAGGCTCTAGTATGCGAGCAAGCTAATTAGGATTATTAGGGGGCACAGGTTCGTCGTTATTACTACCGAGCAGGTCGGTAGTCGGATTAGCTAAGGCAGGTGTTAGGTTGCTAATAAATAGGACCCTAATATCGTTAGGGCACTCGCTAATATTAATGTATTTAATGTCCTCTTTCCTAGCGATCCTAAATCGCTACTTCTAGAGGCCTAGGTCTATAGCTATAGCGTAGTACTTGAGAACAGGGTTGCTAATAACAATAGTAGCTCCCCTATGCAGGTTGTCTATATCTACTGCGTAGGTAGTAAAGTCTAGTAGGCGTTTATTTCCGAGGTCGTCCTTTAGAGCTATAGGAATATAGTAGGCCCTATAGGTTAAGTACCGAGCGTTATTAAACTAAGCAAGGGTTAGTAGGTTAGTCTTCGGCAGTTGTCGAAGGTCTAATTGCTTGGCTAGGCGATAGCTAATAAGGGCACTGACTAAATTTCCTAGATCTAGTATAACCTTAGTTTAATAGGTAGTGCCCTTCGTGTCCTATACAAGGCAGGAGCGTGTTATAGCTAGCACAATGTCGATAGTCTTACGCCGTACGAGGCTAACAGTTAGTGCGGCGCTTACTCTTTTTTCGAAGGTTGGCCTATAGGGGTAGCGTTAGCCGCTAAGAGGTGCTTTCGGTATTTAGCGGAAGTACGGTTAATTCGGGCCTAGTCCTTAGGTTTGTCGCATTGGCCTAGTAGATAGCTAGTGCTATTACAATTAAAGCACTTCAACCCGGTTAGTAGACTACCGTAGCTATTGTTATTAGTTGAGCGGTTAGTACTATAGGGATACGAGCCCCTTCTACGGCCCCTATCGCGGCCTCCTCTATATAGCCGCCGGCTACGGCCTCTTCTACGATCGTTACTATTCCTATTGTTAGTATTGTTGTCCTAGTAGGAACCTTAGTTTCCTCCGCGGCTACTACGGTTGCTACGGTTAGTACTAGCTAGTCGGATCCTTGATTCTAGTCGTTGCTAAAGCTAAACAGCTCGTTCGGCTGTTTCTACTTCGACTATAAATTGAATGCGTATTAGGTTGGCTTGTTCGAATACGCGGCGACGGTCCTATTCGAGGATAAGTTCCTATCGCAATTTAGGGCGTATTTCGGAAATCTAGATAGAGTCGGTCTTAGCTAGCAAATCGTCCTTAAGGGTCTTTAAATAGGCCTTAAATAAGCGAGCCGATTAATTAGTCTTTTGTTTAGCTCGAAGGTATTAGTCCTAAGCGTGTTATTGCCTTAGTATAGGGTTTCTAAGGGTGTCTAGCATAATAGTCTTATAGTCTTGCTACTAAACAGCGGTCTAATTAGTAAGGGAGTCGAAATAGTTATCCTAGGTGCGCTTTAGATCGCTATTAATATACTGTATAGCGTAGACAACTAGTGAATAGTTATCTAGAAGGGCCCTCGGCGCATTTCGTTAGTTAAGCTTATAATCGCGTATGTAATTATTGTATTGCTTGCGACTAGAGCCGTCAAATACGGTACAGTCCTTAAGCTTAGTATCCTTCTTTTAGACAGGGACGGGTAGTAAGGAAGGCCCTGCTGTCGGCTTAGTATTAGTTGTTAGGGCTTCCTATAGACGGCGAATCTCGAGGAGATTATCCTTTAGCTGTTGTTCTTAACATAGGGTAGTAAGTCTGTTTTAAGTAGCTTCTTGAAATCTCCCTACTAGTTAAGGGCTAAAGGCTAGCTAGCTATATCGTCGATTAACAATGTTGTTAAGAATGTCGTTAACAGGTAATTCTAGATTATTACCTAGAATTGTAGGTTCTTCTTTAACAGGCTCTCCGGTAGGCTCTTTAGTAGGAGGCACTTTAGTAGGCACTTTAGCGGGAACTATGCTACTAGCGTTGTTATTGCTAGCGCTGCTAGCGGCAGCACGGTTGTTATTGCTTCGTAATAAGCCGGCTATTGTAATAGGGGGTAACACTAATAATGTATTGTTAGCCCCTAAGATGCGGATATAGCGGAATTAGTAGATATAGGTCTAGTACGATTAACTCAGTATAATAGGCCGTATAGAAGGCCTTAATTAATAATTGGTACGGTTGCTTCGATAGAATAGTACGTGTAGGTCCCGTTCTTCGGGCGCAATATAGTTAGATTAGTCTTATTCGTAGCTATACCGCTAAAAGCTTGAAATAAGGACTATCTAGCTGCTGCCCTTAAAGGGTGGATCGAATACTGTATAAGAAGGGTTATGTTAGCAGGTAGATAGGGTAGTAGTGAATTAGTATAGTATTCGATAGAGATCTAGGAGGAGAGGGAGGAAGGCAGGAGAGTTAGCCTAACGCTAAGCGCTAAGCCCTGCCTAAGGCACTAAGACCCTAGCTTTACTTAGCCTAGTTACATGCCAATTACGTATAGCCTCTTTAGCCCTAATAGGAGGAAATTATCTAATTACTTTACGAGGATTATAGCTATAAAGGCCGGGAGGCAATATACTATCTAGCCTCGAAAAGGTACTTCTAGTATAGGATATAGTCCTAAATCGCTATATAGGTTCGGTCCTATCGTATATACCGGATACGAGAAGGATATAAGATTGCTAGGACGCTTTACCCTACCTATATTCGAGTTGTTAGCCGTCGCTAGGTTGCCGATATGCTTTATATCGACAATAAGGGGTCTATTACCTTAGCGCGTAAGGTTGTTAGCGGCTAGGTAGAGGGGAGGATATTTAACTGCTCGGACAAGTCGGTTAGTATACACTAAATAGCTAAGTTCCTATACGAAGAGGTCTATTACCGATATAGCTATCCGGATAAATTCGTTATAGATAACGGATCTAAGAATCGGAAGGACACTAAGGAATTGCTTAAGCGAATAGCTACGTACCGGATACGGATTTCCCTATACTATCCGAAGGCAAATAGTTAAATCGAAGTTAGAAACCGACCTATCCTAGCTACCCTTTCTAAACTAACGAACGGTACTATAAAGGGTTAGAGAAAACACGTCCTACCTATCCTATAGGCCGACTAAACGATATACCGACGAACGACTAGAAAAACGCCTACGGAAGTTATATATAGAGGGGCCGACGTTATCCTTCCTATCGAGAATGCCTACCGAACCTTCTAAAAAGTCGACTAGGATACTATACGCGATACTGCCTCGTTACTTATATACCGTACTTAGCAACTAGTATATATACCTAACGATAACGAAGAGGCGGCCCTTCGGCTAAAGAGGACTCGCGAGGAGAATACTCGCTAGTACGACGAAAAGGGAGTAGTATCTAACGCTCCCCTTAAGATTAGATCCCTTATACTTATTACTAGGAGCGAAATCGAGTACTCGAGGTCTAGTAAGCTTACCTTTCGCTAGAAAGGCCCCTTTCGTATTACGGGGATTACTACCTCTAGGACCTCGTACTACCTTACGGAACTTAATAGGGCTAATCTAGCTATTACCTTTCTACGCGATCGACTAAAAGAAGTACCTCCGTTCCGACCTAACCGGATCTCGGGTAAAAACGCTACTACGACGGACAACGAACCTATTAATAAAGAAGTCGAGGCAGATAGAGATAGCTAGTCTAAGTCCTCCGAATCTAGGGACGATAGCTAGTCTAATACTAGGTCCGGTAAAGAAAGGGATATAGACGTCTATACGATTATATCCCTTCCTAGGGAGGAGTAAAAGCGAGCCTTTTAAGCCTATACTATAGCTATATACCGAGTCGACCCTAAAGTTAATCCTATCTCTTAGATTAACAACCTAATACGAGACCTTCTTAGCGTACCCCTTATAGAAGATTATTCGAATAACTGTCTCTTCTTTAATAGCTCGACCGAGCCTAATAGTTTTCTAGCTTTCAATTACCTAGCCCTATTTACCTAGGGAAAGGTAACCTAGCCTTTAGCTTAATACTATAGATTCGGCTAGATAGCAATTCTATATAGAAGGTAGGACCTATACGAACAAGCCTACTACGTTAGCGCTCTTCCGAGGCTTACCTAGGACCCTAGCTTTCGACTAGTACTATAGCGAGACCCTAGCTAGTAGACGACCTAGAGAGTCTAGGTCTACGACGAGATAAACATATTAAAGTTCGAACACAACCTATATCTCCTTAAGGCCCTAGTAGAGACTAGCCTTGCTGCCCTAGTATATACTAACCTATATAGGCGGCGAGGCATTAGATTTCTCGCCTAGGAGGCTATAGATAATATTGCGAACTAGGGAGACAACGAATATAGGCTGTCCTTAATAAGAATACGAGACAGGCTGCGGCTTACCTAGATCGAATAAGAGGAGCTCCGCTATACCGCTAACTCTAAGGGCCTAGGCTTAAACCCCGGAGCTTTTAACGAACCCTTAGAAGCGGAGTAGGCTATAGAATACAACGAAAATGGACTACTACTACCTTAGTAGGCCCGATAAACCTATAACTACTCGCGTATAGCCTCCCTTTTGCTCCTATTCACTCGCCTTATACCGAATTTTTCACTCGCTAGTACCCTTATTCGCGTATTTAAACGGATTATCGACGTATACTAGGATCGATTGTCCCTTTATATATTAGCAGCCGGATAGAGTACTACTACTAGAGCCTTATCGTTGCTTCTTTTCCTTTATACTACTACCGACGAGGGTAGGGGCTTTAGTAAGGAGCCCCTATCCTTAATAATATCCCTAGACCTGCTCCCCGGGGTAGTCTAAGTACTAGCCTACCCGCGGAGCGAGTAAATAATTTTAACTCGGAAAAAGGGGACCTACTAGAAGCTCTACGTTACGCCTAGCTTACTAAAACCGAAGCCTACCCTACGGAGTAAGCCTAGGAAAACCTTACCTAACCTTAAAGATTTCCTTTGTTTAAAAACCTTTCTTTTATATTATTTCTATAGCCTACGCCGGCCGATATATCGAGATTTCTAAGAATCCCGGGAGCTCCCGCCTATAGTAGCTAGCTAGCTAGGATATATTACGACTACTACTACTACCCCTATACTGCCCGGAGGAGCCCTTATAACTGTGCCTTAATGCGGTAGGGGTTGAAGCGGAGGGGTTAGTACGTTATATAATGCCTAACTCCCTAGATCTAAGTGCTCTAGTCCTACGCCCTCGAATCTCGCTACTACGCGAATTACCTAGGCCTCTAGAAATGTCGCCGCTGCCTACTACTAACCCTTTACTTCCTTTAGGATACGTACCTTACTTTCGGATTTATATACAAACGCGCGTATACGCGTAAGGTAGGTGCCTCCCGTCCCTTCCCGCGTACCCGCGCTATTGCTACGATAAAAAGGCGATCTTTCTCGCGCCTAAACTTCTTTATAAATAAACATACCTATACCGCCCTTCCCTCGACAAAGCGATAGGCGCTTATAGCAAACACTACCCTCCTTAATTAACTATTAAAGACCGGCAAACCCCTACCTCCTCTACGCGACCCGATACGCAAAACCCTCTCTACCGCCTCGCAAGCGCGTAATAGTAGAAACCTCTAGTCGAGACCTTATTACGAGCGTAGCCTATAGCGGCATTTCCTACCTTCCTTCCGACTAGCGACTAAGCAATTATAATACCCTACTCGAATAGGTGCAATATCTTTAATCCGCTAACCTATCCTACTAAACTAAAGTAGATATAATCTACGACAACCTAGGAAGTGTTAATAACTTTATTAAAGGTACCGAGCTAACCTATTATCGGCTTAAGGAGGCGCTCTTTAAAGGACTGCCGAAAGAAATAGGAGATGTTCTTCGTACCCGAGGATCTACTATAGTATAGGCCCTCGAGTAGTATATAGGTAACGAATTTGCTACCCTATAAGCCGCCGCTACTCGTAGGAAGGCTACGGAAGATCGCCGTAAGAACGATATTGCTAATAGCCCTATATTCTTTAGGAACTACCTAGACCTCTATAATGTCCGAGGTAATACCGTAAAAGAAATAGCTCGAGTCTTTAGGCTATAGAAGGATAGAAAGCTTAACAACTACGTAAACTTTAAGGACGCTAGCTAGGTTTCCGAAATTTAGCTTATTCTTCGCATCCTAAGTAATTACCTATACCGCCGAACGCTTAGGGCGAGGTAGGGACGGGCAGATATTAATACCGTTACTATTACTACTAAGGACTACGTAGTAGATAAGGAGGACGACACTCGTAAGGAGGGTAAGAATAAATTCTTCCCCTAGAGAACGGAGGCTAGCAAGGCGAAACTTAAGGCTGTCGGTATTCGAATTAGCTAATACGAAGGCCCTCCTATAATTGCTATTACTCCCGACGGGCGCCCTTTTTCGAGACCGCTAGGTAGCTACATTAAAGGCACTGCTTCTAGGACCCTAGGGCTTAATATCCCTCGATCCCGTATAGGTATATATAAGCGAATTAGTATACCTATTAGATTACTAGTTATATACAACCTAGCTAGCGACCCTCTAGCTAGATAGGATAACTAGTAGCGGTTACCCGCTCGCCCTACTTAGCCTATCGGCTCTCGCTAAAATACGCCTCTATAACGTAATACGACTCGCCCTAATCTCCTAGTCGAAAACTCTACTTTACTACCCGATCGGACTAGTAGTAGGAGCGGTAGTAATAGCCTTGCTCTAGGGGCTCCGCCTACTCGTTAAATTCGGACTACTACGCCTATCCCCTCTCTAGGAGGGACCCGCAGATCGAATAGAATTAACAAGCCGAGTAGAGATCTTACTATACCCCTCGAGGAGAACCTAACCGACGACCTTAATACCTTAGGACCTAAGCGGGGAGGCACTATATACTACAAGGAACTAACCCCCGATAAGGACACTTAAATTAGAAACAGCCTAGCCTACTATAGCTGTAATAGATTCTCGGAAGCCGACCGCAGTGCTTTAATATAGTACGATAGTAAATCTAATAACACTACGTAGGGAAGAGCAATTGCCCTTATAGTAACTGCCCCTTACCCGCCTTACTATACTTATACCCGCTACCTGTTTAGGACAATAGTTAGGTTTCGAGGAAAGGTTAGTCGAGAGCAGATAATAGAAACCTTAAGTAGCCCTAGATACGAGTACCGGAACGACCTTCTCCGCCTTTAAAATAAGAGACCTAACCTGTTTTAGAAAACTCGCCGTCCTCCTATCCCTAGCGACTACCTTAGACTATATCGCTTTTTCCCTAAGGCCTATAGTTACGAGAGTAAGACATACAACCCTTCGACTATTAAACGCGTTACCCTAGCGATTGCTACTAAGATTCGTAAGGCCTTCTCCCGTATAGGAGTAATAACAAAGGCTAGCTAGGATGCCTAGGCAAGATATAGTACTATTACCTTAGATAGCATTACGAGCGACAAAGGCTCTACTAAACTATATAGAGCGGCCGTCTTTAGTTAGTGTAATAATAAGAAAGTCGAAGTCGCCGCGGCCCCCCTGCCCTTCGGAAAGATATCCCTATCTAACTAGTTTAAACTAGAGGCTGCAATATACCTTTAGTATTAGCGTATAGTTAACGGAGTTTCGAATAAAGGTTAGCTTCGAACCGCCTTCTATTCTAGGTTCTAGCAAATCTGCCGAGGAGACCCTATCTACTAGCTCCTCTACGGCCTTACCCGCCCTAACTACGCTCTTAACCTAATCTCCTACCCGTACTACGCTAAGATAACTCAACCTAGTAACGGCGGTTCGACCGAGTTTGCCTATATTAACTAGTACCCTCTCGATCTCTAAGAAGGCATTACTATAAGCTAAGTTTAAGGCTCCGTATCCTTCCTTCCTAAAACGGTAGAGACTACTACGAAGATCTTCGCTAGGATCTACTAACTAGAAGTCTTTAATAAATAGTATAAGGAACTTAAGATCCTTCGCTAGGAAAAGGGCCCTACGTACGCCCCTCGGGGCTACATTCTCTCTATTAACTATAATACACATTGCCTAAACACTAAGATAGAGAATACCCTTAATAACTTTATTAAGAACGAGCTAAAAGGCAAGTATCGAAATGTAGGCTAGGAGTAGTGCCCGGTCGGTGCCCTTAGAGTACGCCTAACCCTTCCCTACCTTCTATACGGCGCTTAGGCATTACCGAAGAACACTAAGAGGATAACTATGCTCCCCTAGTTCTACCGATACGACTTAGTAACTAGAAAGCTCGATTACGAAGCTAGAGGTACGTTTTAGGAACTCGCCGCTATCTATCGAGACCTTCTTCCTAGCCCTACCTCGCCCTCTAGTCTTATAAACAAGTACGGTGCCCCTCCGTACGCGTTCCCGGCTACAGTGCGCCTACGTAATAACAACCTAATCTCGGAAGCCCTCGTCGGTCGATTAAAGTAGGACGATACTATAGTATAGCAATATATTCGAAGACTCCTTCGTAACCTTAACTAAGAAGGCTCCTTATATATACTCGAGAACTATTTAAAGCAGTATCGTAAGGATATAGCGTCGACATACTCTAAGATATTAAGTAAGGTTATTCGGCTCGAGTAGGAACGTTTCGGGGAGAAATCATTCTTTAAGGCTCTTATATGGTCTTTAAAAGACTAGAGTTGCATTCTAAACAATAGCGAAGATCGGTATATACGCCTAAACTAGGATAATTTCTACTAATATTAGCCTACGCCTAACACTAGGGAGGAGTTTAATTAGGGAGGCTAGGGATTTATATACTAATAGGAACCTAGTAAGGCAGACCTTCCTACTAACTAGCGGCAGTCTAGCGCCCCTTTAGCGAAACCTACTACCTACGCTTCGAAAGTCTCTACTCCTAGTAGAGTACTCCCGAACGTTAACTCCTAGTAGCTTAGTACCCCTAAGAAACAGCCTCCTTAGCTATCTTCTTTAAAGCAGCCTACGAACCCTATAGCTAATCCGAATAAGCGATAGACCCGCTAGGACATATAGGCTAAGGCGACGCGGACCTAGGCTCTTATCGACTAATTTAACTAGTAGGGGCGAGGAGGCAATTATAGCGGCTAGGGCCGTAGAGGTAACTATAGTAGACTAGCGACTCGTAGTAGAAAGAAATAAGTAATAGGGTATAGTAGCTAGCTAGCTAGGATACCGTTATAGGATAGTTAGTTTGGTTTCTTTACGTATTTAAGGTTTTTTAGTCCGGGAGGTAAGGAAGCGTTAGTCTAAGGGCAGACTTCTTAGTCTAGGAGGGAAAATATAGTAGGGAAACCCGGCTTAGTACTTGTATATACACTTGTACCCCCTCTCCTTGTTTTTGTACCCTAGAGGATATACAGCTACCTTTATAATTAGAGAATACACATACACACCTAATATAAGGAGATATAGCTACGATAACACATAGCAAGAAAGACATAGGAAATATACCTAATCTAGCTGCAATATAGCCCTCTCTACGGCTATTCTCTTCTCTTTAATATTTACAACGCCTTCCCTTTAAAGTATACAATGCTACGCCGACCCCTCGTAGTTACCTAAGAGACACTAAGTACTAGGCCTATAGTATACAGTTCCCTATATATGTACCTCTACCTACGACCTACTTATCCCGCCTATACTAGCCGCGACCGATATCCTAGAATAGTAACGTTAATAGATCGGAAAGCCTAGGCGACGGTTCCTTAGGCGACGAATTAGGCAGATACTCCCTTAGTTTTTAAGGATTCTCGTCGGCCGGGTATCGTAGCTTAAGTAGCCTTTATAAGAAAACCGATTTAAGCAAGCTCTTAGGCGAACTAGGTCGTTATTCTACTAGTACGGCTAAGTATTAACGTATAGTTCCTACTATAGAGAGAGGTAGAACTATAGGACGCTCTAGAACTTAAGCCGGCCGGGCCGGTAGACGATGCTCTACTACCGCTAGTAGACAGATTTCTAGGTAGAAGTAACGGTAATAGCGTAAATCGCGTACCGTAGGGAGCGTAGCTTTAAGCTCCTTAACCGATTTAGTTAAAATTCCTTTATCTACTACCTACTACCCTAGGAAGTTGTAACTGTTAAAGGCGTTTAGATAGAGCTCCTCTATTTTAGCCTATAGCGGCGGCGGATTTCCTACGAGCGGGTAATAGTATAAAACATATAAGGCGAGCAAGTCGATCCGGCCGTACTTTGCCTTAAGCTAGGTCGCGAAGTTCTCGCTATAAGCGACGTAGTTCTAAATATAGGAATAGATACGTAGGATATAAGGCTCTATACCTAGTAATCCGAGATCGTAGTACTAGGGCAGCGGTTAAACCGCTAGCTTAGCTAATTTCGAGGCTTTTATTAGAATTAGAAGCGAGTCCGAAAGGCCTACGGTAAGTAGGTAAACTATTAGTAAGAGGGTAAAGGCGAGGTAGTCTCTAGAAGAAGAATAGTAATAGAAAACCGACTAAAGGCGAAGGAGCGTAGCTTATCGGGGTAGGTCCTCCTTAGGAAAGTAGCTACCCCTAGATCTAGGTATAGGAGGTAATTACTACTAAAAGTTAAAATACTATAGTCTCCGCGGTATACTTATAGGATTGCCGATAGGGCGCTCGCGCGCGGTCGCTAGTATATAGTACGGAAGGGTAGTAAATCGAATAGATACCGTCGTAACGGATAGGAGTTAAATCGTAGTAATCGGCGGAAGATCGGTAGGACCTATAGCTAATCGCGTCGATTCTCGTTGTAACTTTAATATTTAGGGTCGATTTAGGTAGAGGACGAGTACTTAGTATAGAAGCTAACTAATTGTTAAGCGAAGCTACTAAGTTGCTAGGCATACGGTTATAGTACGAAGGTATCGTAACGGTTATACGATATAAAGTTAATATATTCTCTAAAGTACCGCGAGGTAGGCTATCTATATAATATACCTACTATTAGTAGTAATAGCGACCGTAGCGGTTAATAGTAACCGCTGCCTACTATCTTATATAGAATACTATCGTATCGTAATACTATAGCCTCTAAGAATAGGGACCTTAGGCTATTAAGCTTAGTATCTAGAAAAAGGAAGAAGAAAGTAAACGTACGGACTACATTTACGTACTCGCTACTATAAAAGGTAATACTATATCGATAACGGTAGTACTATAAGCTAATATACTAATAAATTAGCTACGCTAGGCCTAGGCAACTTGCTCCTCGTTACCGAGTATCTCTAGCGAAAAGCTAATACTAACCTAGGGGTATTATTAGTCCCGCTAGCCTTACTACTATAGATTTCTACTAGGGACTCGAACTAACTAGTTAGGTTTCGAGTGCGCGAGAATCTATAAGGACTAAAGGTTAATAAAGGCGCGTAGTCGCTACTAGCAATTAGCTAGATCGATTATTAAACTTTAGCCTACCCTAATAATAAAGAAGTCTCGTATATAGCTTTACTTTTTATATATAGCTATTATCCGTTTGCTTTACTAGCGTAGAACGTATAGACTACGTTACCTTCGTACCTTATTTAAGGCGAGCCTCCTAAGCTCTTTCTTCTACTCGAATACTAACTAACTCGCTACCGCCTAACCGACTACCTCCCCTTCCTATCTAAGCCTATTAATTAATATTATTAAGTAACGAATACGTTTTGCAACT
Source organism: Pseudocercospora fijiensis CIRAD86 (assembly GCF_000340215.1). Taxonomy (NCBI): domain Eukaryota; kingdom Fungi; phylum Ascomycota; class Dothideomycetes; order Mycosphaerellales; family Mycosphaerellaceae; genus Pseudocercospora; species Pseudocercospora fijiensis. Next base: position 419,471 of record NW_006921546.1, read on the forward strand.
CGTTTCTAACCTAATTCCGCCTCGGTTAACTAGATATCTTCTAGCGCCTCGAACCCGCTTAGCGCTAGTAGTAGCGGCGACCTACCGGCTTTCCTTAACCTAAACCTAGCCGCTCTAGTCCCGATCGAAGCCCCTTTCGATAGCGCTTTAGCTGCTATAACTAGCCTCGAGCACTGTTTTTAGATTATTACCGCTATTAAAGACCCCTAAGAGAAGATCGAGAACGCTCGTACCCTACTACGCGTTATTAATAGAAATATTAAGAAGGCTACTATCTTAGTAGCGTACGGTATAAACAACTTACGCTAGTCTATCGGTAAGCGCAACTTTAAGCGCGACGTTCTTTAGGATATAGAGCTTTATTAAGCCTTTCCTATCGTCTATAGCCTCGAGATAGCTAGTACCTAGATTCGCTTACGCTTTAATACTCTTAAGTAGGCCTTCGAGTAATAGGGAGGCCTAAGTAGTCTTCCTAAGAGCCTTATTAACTTCGCCTACGATAGATAAGAGCGTACTAAGTAGGTCGCTTCGTTCGTTAATAAGTATCTAGTCTGTCGTAAGGGTGCCGAGTATCTTTCCTATACTATAATCTATCGGATATCTACCGCTAGGCTTAAGTAGTTTATAGTGTTTAAGCTTAAAATAGCTAGTATTTAAGTCTAGAAGATTGCCGAACGTCTTAATATAGCTCGGGGTATATATTATACTATAGAATTTCGGTATATTAAAGTGCCCTTCTATTTGTATTATTATTAGCTCGTTAGCTTCGTCGTCCTCGTTAGTTATAACCGTATCGTCGTTATTTAAATCGTTCGTTCTTCCCGTAGTAGCCTTCGCCTCCCGCTAGGCCCTCTTCTATACCTTTATTGCCCTATATAGGCGAAATATATTCTTCTATTCGTTTATCCAGTATAATACTATCCTTAGATACTTAACTATTTCGTCGTTATAGTATCTATATATCGCTAGAACGGTAAAGTCTACTAGTATACGTAGAAATCTTATCGCCTACGATTAATATACCTCTTCGAGTAGTAGTACAAATACGGCTAATAAGACTCGTAGAACGCTTTACTACTCTTAGCCTATCTACTAAGTAACTGCTAAGTAGTAGTAGAACTTACGAAGATTAGTATATATAGGTATATACGCGAACCGTCTATCTACTATTATATCGATAATCCCTTATACTACTATTTTCCCTAGCTTTCTTATTTTAGTAGATAGGCCCCTACTTAGGGTAGAGTTAGTAACTAGTCGGTATCTCCTCGTTTTTATATAGCTTATCTTATCTACTAGTAGGTCCGTAGTTTATTAGATTACGTATATTAGCACTCCTTTTAGTAGCTAGTATAGTGTATCTACTACTAAAGACCGGTAAATATCGACGTGTTTCTAGCGCTATATAAAGTAATCGATATCGTAGACGCTCTACGGATCCTTCGCTATATATTCGCCTTTACGTTACCCTAGATATCGCTACTTCGTAGAGTCGTATGACCGCTATTCTACTATAATATCGAGGTATTCTCGTTCTATCGGGTTTACTAGGCAACTTAGATAATATATGTTTGTCTTAACTCCGGTAATTATAACTTGCTCTTTATAGACTACTAATATTACTACTAAGATTAGAAAGCACCTACGCGTTCCGCTATCTACGTAATTAATATCCTAGCCCTCGCCGTTAGCCGCTTTTATAGTAGAGCGAAAGATATACGCTATAAATATATAATATATACTGTTTTTAGTAAAACTATCGCTATCCTTAACGACCGGTAGTAGTCCTAGTAAGATCGTGCCGGGTCTGTTATTTGCGTTACGTACTCGTACGTATACGTTTCTAATAGTAAGGTATATAGGGTATACTATTAAGTTATCCTAGGAGTTAGTTATCTGCGTTTTATCGGTTAATATAATTAGAGGTATAATCGTTGCGCCGTCTATGTTTATCTTACTCTAGGTATCCTACTAATAGTCTACTAACGCTATATTAGAGTAGATTCGCCGTAGTAGGTCGTTAGTTATCTACGCTCGATATAGCTTATATACTAGATTATTCCTAAGGCTACTATAACCTATTAAGAACATTACTACTTTCTTAACGGATCGGTATCGTAGTACTAGTTCTATACTACTATAATCCGTTCGACTTAATAGAAGGTATAGCTTTCGAATTTTTATTCTACCTTATACCTTCGATAGTAGTATACTACCGGCTCGTAGTTTCGACGTTATAACCTTTACGCCTTTCTAGCTTAGTAGATCGTTTAGTAGTACTAGCCTCTCGTCTTCGAAAAGCCTCGTAATTATATATCCGGATATTCTTTCTCTTATTAGGAATTATATAAAGCTTATATCGAATAGTAACTTCAATGTTCCGTATCCGCTAGAAGTATCTTATATCCGTACTTTAACGCTATTTAGGGATTAGGCGCTTGTATTTACTCTATTATAGTAAACTATAATTATACTATACCTAGCTATAGGCTTACTAGCGGCACGGCTGGTATATTTAGTAAATATATTAATATCGTCCGTAATATAGTAGCCGTTTAGTATTAGCTGTAATCTTATTAACTTCTAGCTTCCTAGCGTTATTATCGTTCTAGCTACAGTTACCTATACGCTCTCTATTTCGTCTTCGTCCGCTAGGCTATTCTATATAATTTAAGATATCTATCCTATTTAATACTATCTATACTTCCTTTGTCCTCTTATAGCGCTAGTACTATTAGCGTTAATATTATTACTAGAATAGCTTCTATTATGCCTTCTTTATTTACGTCTTGCTATATACCTTCTAGTATCGATCTATCGTCGGCTTATTCGGCGCTCTAGTCGCTACCTTAGATCGTATATAAGTTAAGTCGGGCTCGCTTTATAGTATTATTTATAGCAGAATCGTACTCGGCAAATTCTTTTAGTACGACGCGTTTCTCGTACTTGTTTCTATACTACTTATAGCTATAGGAGCTTTTAAGTAGCCGGTTATACAACCTGTATTTAATATAGTAAGATATTACTATATATATAGCTAGCTTTTAGTAATAGGCGCTATTATTATAGCTAGTATAGGTTTATCGTATATCGACGTCTAAGAAGTTACTAAGGCTCCTTAGCCCTACTATAAGTATAGTATTTAGCAAATCCCCCGTACTACTACGAAGTTAGGCCTAAGTCGGGGTCCGACTCGATATCGACTTATAGCCTATAGATTCGGTAAAGACTCGGATTTATCCCGTTCGATTATAACTTAAGGTTACTCTACTAGCGCCTCTTACGATAATATCTAAATACTAATTTATACGCCGACTCGCCGTCCGACTCGGTTATTAGTTAGAACTAATCGGAAAATTAATACTAAATATAAACGACCGTACTATATTTCGACTAGATTTCTACGTAACTCCTAACGCCCTAAGGCCTATATATTATACTTTAAAATGCGTTGTACGTGTTTAATTCTATATACGTATAGAATTAGCATTACTCCGGTTTAATACTACCCTATAGTATTACTAATTACGTTAAATTCGCCCGGTACTACCAAGGCTTACTCTAGTTATATCCTAGCTAGATTGTATTCCTAAGCAAAGTAAACGAATAGCGCTCGAGTAACTAAGTATTACCTAGACGACTTAGTAACGACGTCGTTTAAGGCGGTATCTAATAGGCGGTTTAGGTTAAATCTAAGGCCTCTAAGACTCGTAGCAGTTACGACTACCCTATCGGTACGCCTATTAAATAGAAGTATAAAGCCTTATCCTATCGACTCTATTTGATTTTTTTATAATAAATATACTATTATATAGACCTATATACCGACTTATTAAAATTAACCTATATCTTAACCTCTAGCGTAGCTAAGTATTGGGTCTCGTATCGCTCTAGGGATAGTACGCTAGTTATCCGCTCCCTAGCTAATAGCACTATTTTATTAGCTAGAGCCCGCGGCTCTAACCCGCTTTAGGGTTTAAGGTATTAAGGTCGGCGAGGTATGTTTCCGGTTGGGGTCGAATTGCCCTTATACTAGACTATATCTTCGACGTAGCGAGATCTAGACTCCTAGAGCTAATCGTATCGATATAGGTACTTTAGCCGGGTATTACCTACTCGCTCGCCTATACTTAATAGGATATTATAGGTTATAACTTAGAGTAGATCGGCTTTATATACTAGTAGGCTAGAGAGGGTAATAACACTTCTACTACTTTCTAGTCGGCAGCAATTATACTACTACTACTGCCTCTTTCTATTTTATAGGCTAGTTCGCTAATAAGGATTTGCTACTCGATCGCTCGTACCTAGAAGACTAGTTTGTATACCTCCTCTACGATCTAGTTCTAGCTAATACTAAGCTTGCCGACTATATTATATTTCCGGACGGAAGTATATTAGACTAGGACGCTAGTAAGGCTCGTACTATTACTATAGTCCGCGGCGTAGCTAGGTAGTATATTAATAGTATCTAGATAAGTACGTTTTACTATAATTTAAATGTTTAGCTACCGCTAACCCTAAGTAGTATAATAAACGTTTGCTATAGTCGGCTTAAGGCAGTATTATATACTATCGTAAGTTAGCGTACGAGCATTACTAGCCTAGTACAGATATATATATTATTTATATATAGGGTTTTTAAGTTTAGGGTCGATTAATAATTTAGGGGTAGATTAATACTACGACTCGTTATCTTAGAGTTAGCCTATACCTTTCGGTAATACTACTAATATATTAATCTAATATTCTTCTATATTACGATGCCCTTTTCTAGTATTACCGTCTTCGTATTAGACGCTCGGTTAGCGCCGGACTAACCTATATCCTATATACTAGCGGCAACTATACCTTCGCGGATTGTCGAATTACCTAGAAGTAAATATTCCGGTATATATAGCGACTAATTTGATTATAGGTACGTATTCCTATAAATTTTATCGCGATAGGCCTTAATATAGTTTAATACAGTGCCTAAGAGTTTAGCTACTACTAGTTTAAATTATTGTCTTAGCTACTACCCTAGTATTCTACTACTACTACTACTACTACTACTACTACTACTACTACTACTACTACTACTACTACTACTACTACTACTAACTCGCTATAGATAGCCTACTTAGCCTCGATGCGTATAAGTTCCGTACTGCTTAACTTCCCGTTATCTAGTTCCTTATCCGATCTAGCCTCCCGGCTACTAGATCTATATCCTACTACTACGGCTACTACTACCGACTCGCTATAGATAGCCTACTTAGCCTCGATTCGTATAAGTTCCGTACTACTTAACTTCCCGTTATCTAGTTTCCTTGTCCTATCTAGCCTCCTAGCTACTAGATCTATATCCTACTACTACTATTACTACTACTAACTCGCTACGGATATCCTACTCGGCCTCGATTCGTATAAGTTCCGATATGCTTTACTTCTCGCTATCTAGTTTCTTTATCCTATCTAGCCTCTCGGCTACTAGATCTATATCCTATTACTACCGCTACTAGCCCTAACTCGCGGCGGATAGCCTAATTAGTCTCGACTTGTACGATTTATATACTACTTTAGGTCCCGCTATCTAGTTTCTTATCTTTTATAGTATCTCGTTATAATTCTCGGTAGAAGTACTATATAGGTTTCGTCGCCGTCGAAGTTATACTATAGTTAACGAAAGTCGAGGCTAATAACGCCGTAGGCTCGGATCTAGTACTAGTATATTAAAAGGGCGTATAAGGCTATAATTGTTATTAAGTACCTAATCCCTTTGTTATAGGCGAAGGCAGACAGCTCTACCTATAACGAAGAGATTAGCTATTTAATTATAATTCTAGCCTTATACGCCCTTTTAATATACTAGTACTAGATCCGAGCCTATAGCGTTATTAGTTTTATATCTAGTTCGGGCGCCGGATTACTAATATATATATCTAGTATAGGTAAATACGGCCTTAGTCGTATAGCTAAAGATATTATAGTAGTAGTATATAAATTGCTAAAGTTTATTCTCCTAATATTAACTTCTTCTTCTTCTTCTTCTTCTACTAGACGAGACTACTCTTATCCGGCGTTAAAAACCTAATAATAGCTACTATAACTCTTAGCTAGAACGCTAAACAAATAGGTATAGCTACGCTCGCAAAGGAGGTTAGGCTACGTAGTATACTAGTAGACAGATAGATATAGCCTTTATTATACGGCTAGATAGGTAGTAGGTTACTATCTTAATTATTAAAGTTTATCCGCCTTAAAATTAATTTCGTCTTTTATAACTAGTAGTTAGCGGGTCGTGCTCTACCTTAAAGTCCTAAATGTACCTATAGCTAAACCCTATATAGATCTTGTTAGCGATACTATAGTCGACGACTATACCCGCGAGTAGGTTCTAAAAATTATTCTATATATCCTGCCTACGAGTCGGGTAGAAGGGAGTATAATAAGGCTTACTAACGATAATTACGGTTATCCTCGGTTACTTCTCCTTACTACTATAGAGCTTTATAAAGGCCTTTTATTAGGGCTAAAGAGGCTATACGTAATTAGTATATAACTAGGCCGAGTAAAGCTAGGGTCTTAATGCCTTAGGTAGGGCTTAGCGCTTAGTATTAGGCTAACTTACCTGCCTTCCTCCCTCTCCTCCTAGACCCTTATCGAATACTACTCGTACCTACTACTACCCTACCTACCTACTAATATAACCATTCTTATACCTTTTTAGGACTACCTAGGTTCCTATATAGTATATTGCCTCGATTGCTCTTACGGTTAATAACTAGGACCGACTACTTATTAAATTTTCTAGGTCTAGTAAACATAACGCTCTATAAGTTCTAGTAGTCCTTCTACGGTATATTAGGTTTCGAATTCGAACTATAGCCTACGCGAGAAGTATCTAGGATACGGCCGGGCACTATAATTATACTAGTACCTACCGAGAAGCTAAATAGCTTTACGGAAGTTAACTAATAATTACTAGTAGGATTGGTAAGACGGAAGAGCCGCGGACTATTCCTAAGCCTAGTACCGGGAGTTCCGGTAATAGATATAGCATTAAGCTTTAGAAATATAGCTACGAATTTAAGTATCTTAGAGGTCTAGTTGCTACTAAGTAGGCGTCGATAAGGCTAACTAGGACGGACTATATATAGCTCGGTAGGTAGGTATTAGGGATTAGCGCGTATACTAACGTTAATTGCCGGACTATCTAGGTATCTAGGGGTAATTCCGTAATATTAACGGAAGTAATTATTTATAGTAATCTATCGCGTTATAGTATTCGGAATACTATAGTCGGTAAGGTAGAATCTAACCTAGTTAGTATTACTAAAACACTAAACCTAGATCTTATCGGTAGCCTTCGCGAAGCCGATAATAGGCCTAATCTTAACTCTAAACGGCTTTTGCTCGCTATCTTTTATATAGGCTATATCGACTTTTAATATACGGAAGAAAGCTTTAGGCTTATTAAGATTGTCGATACGTACTTCGTCCTAGTTCTATATAATAACTTTAATCGTTTTTTGTTATAATCTCCCTACGCGTACTAAATATATTAGCTTATATATAGGCCGTAAAACCTCCTCGATTGTCCCTATAATCGAGTGCCCGTAGCGAACGGGCTATTTTAGTAGTTAAGGTCGTTCTAGACCCGGCTAGCGTTCTACTTAAGCTTAGAGTCGATGCTTCTCGTAAGTCTACGTACTCTATTTAAAAGTTAGACCGTATTATCGGAGGAGTACTTTCGTATTTTCCTATCTACGTCTAGGGCGCCTACTTCCTTATCGTCGAACCTAGTCTCGAAAGCGAGACAACCTCCTTAGCCTATATTAAAAATTTTATTATCTTAATTAAAACCGACTAAAAGTCTCTCTCTTTTCGAGTATACGTCCCTCTCGGTATATATATCGAAATAGTCTTAGCTAAGCGAAGCTTCGCCTTCTATATCGACGAGATAAGATTTTCTACTATATAAGTCTAAAGTCTATATCTAGAGAGTATAGAGGGCCGAAAGTATAATCTCCGTATTCTAGCTCGTATAGAGGAGGATATAATTACTAAGTAGCGGCTATAGTAGAAAGATAGATAGGAGACGTTTAATTTAGAGAAGGCAGACTATCTATAGGCTAAAGTTAGTAAGATAGTACCTTAGATAGATACCGTTAGGTTAGAGAATAAGGGACCGTTTATTCGGCTAGAGGGCTATAAGGAAGCTTAGGGCTCGAAGTGCTAGAGATTCCCTTTTAGTAGTTATTTCGCTAGTTTATACGCGTCGAAGGATAATATAGCGAGAATAAGAAAAGATATAGTTATAGGATACTCCGAGAGTAAGTAAGGTAACTTAGTAGTAGTTAAGATCTAAATTATCCCGAAGCAAACTATTATTAGCTAGTAACCAGCCCTATATATATAGGCTAGGGTTTAAGCCTACAAAAGAGGCCTCCTTCTATATAGTAGATATACTATTAACCTCGTATAGTATATTATTTATATTAAGCTTCTATAATGCCTATATTATAGAGCTCTAGTTATTAGCCTAAGCGACAGTCTTGTTATCCTATCTTATTAAATATAGCTACCTATATTGTTATAGGTTATATTACTCTCGGTTGCCTATACTATTACTACTACTAGTAGTAGTAGTAGTATTAGTTTCCGTCCTTTATTAGAGCCGAAGGTAGGGCTATCTCTTTATATCTAATAGGTATAGGTATATCGAAGGTAGTCTTAGGGTACGAATAGCTATAACTAGAGCGAGGGTACGATAAAAGCCTACGATATAGACGATATAGACGTATCTCGAGGGGCTATTATAATAAGCAAAGAACCTCTTAACGAGGGCATCGCTTTAACCTCGAAAAGCTACAAACCCTTAGGACTATTATAGCTTAGGGCCTAGTCTACTACTATAGCTAGCTTCTAAGGACTCGGCTCTAGGTCGAAGACCTATTACGTACCGCTCGCTCGAGATAAGCCCCGCCTAAGGAGGAGATAGATTAATTACCTATCGACCTTACTAGGTCCCGCTAAGACTATCGATAGATAGCAAATTCTAAAATCTAGATTATAGGTCGGATAGCCGGGGAGTCTCTCTATTAATCGGGTAGATTGTTCCTAGATTCGTAGCCTCGCTTAGATAGTGCTTAGCCTTCTACTAAGAAAAGAAGGTTACCGCCCCCCTACGTTACTAAAGGAGATAACGATAGTTAGTAAAGGAGCTAGTTTCTAGGATCTAGGTATAAATAGAGATTATAGTCCCTTCCTCTAAGCGGCTTTCGTCTAAGTTTACTAAGTTTACTAAATTAAGCTCCTAGAGGTGTTTAAGCGACCCCTAGGAGGCTAAATCCTAATACTACCCTAGGGGTAATATTAGAAGAGAAACAGCCTAGTATACTATTTTCTCGCGTAGCAATATCGAAACTAAATATACTAAAACCACCTTTATATAGCATTTTATTTTAACTATTTTATAAACAATCGAATAAGCTCTAGCGAAAACGAGTATTAAGAATTAGCGGAATCTTCTAAATCCGAAAACGCCCCTACTCCTATTAACAAGGAAATTAGGTAGCGACTAGTTAATATAAGCGCTACCTAACTAGGAGAGCCTCCTAGGCCCTCTACGCTAGAGGTACTCTATAATGTCCTTATAAAGATAATAGAGAAGCAAACTAAGCTCCTCCGTTAAAATAGGCGTCGCCTACCTAAGCTAGGAAGCGGTAGAAACCCTTTATTCGAAGGGTAGAACGCTATAGCGTACGTAGAACGTTTCAAGAATAGCTTAGTTAAGTACGAACTCGATAAGGAATCCGACTAGTATAAGATCTAGTCCCTTATAAGGACTACTACTACTAAGCTTTACCGAACCCTTAGAACCCTAGTTAGCTACCTAGAAAAGGACGACAAGTCTAATACCGACTAGGAGACCTTTAAGTAGGCCTTTCTAAGGGAGTATCGGGAGCGCGATAGCTGTCGTATTAAAGGTAGTCGCACGTAGCTCGAGGCCCTCTACTTAGTAAGGCGCCCTAAGGATAATAACCTAAAGGAGTATATCCGCGAATTTGTTAAGTTAGCGGAAGGTATCGACTAGAAGGACCTCGAAAATTCTTAGAGAACGAGGCTACTCCTCTAGGGGTTGCCGTAGCCTACGGCTTAGCGTATCTTCCGTCGCTATAAGCTTAGCAAGGCCGATCCTAAGAGCTTTAGGAGGTATAAAGAGGTCCTAGTATATATTAAGGCTAATATCGATAGCTCCGCCGATACGAGGAAGTTTATCTACGGCGAAGATAGGAATAACCTAGTATAGGTTAGAAACGAAGCTATAGGAAATAGGGGACCTAAGTTCCTTCCTAAATCGCAAAGCGGTCCTAAGACCGTAACGCCTACTATAACTAAACACTCTTAGGACGTTACGGACTTAGCTAAATCCCTAGCCTAGCTTAACCTTAATAAGAAAGTATTATATCGAGTTAGGGAGGTTATTAATACTAGTATACTAGGGGATATACCACTAGTCTACTAGATTTCCGATCCTAACTATCCTAAAGCCCCTTTAGTTAATATCTACGCTATATAGAAGATCTATTCTAACTTAGATAGCAAGTGCTAGATATATAGCGGGTTTAAATATATCTAATCGGCCTGCCCTATCTAGAAAGATCTTCTTAATAGGAAGCTTGTTATATAAGTAAATAGTCGGTTCTACTATATAGACACCGGCGACAAGATTAACTTTAAATAGAATCGGAGAGCCCTAAAGCTACCTTAACTAAGGAACCTTCTAGAGAAGAAGTATAGTAGTAAGATCGAGTTTAAGGAAGCTAGAAGTAGTACCCTCGCCGCTATTGCTAAACGGGAAACTTAGAAGGTTAGGGCTAAATAGGTTAAGGAGCGAAGTAGTAATAGTACTACTAAGGCCGTTAAAGTTAACTCTGTTTCTTAGGACTAGGACGCAGTCGCTAACGTTTACGCGGTTACGAAGAATAGCGTAGGTACCTACGCTACTACGAGGTCCTAAACCTAGTCCTAAGCTAAGGGCAAAGGCCCGTAGAACCCTACTCGCCCTAGTACGGCAGCCCCTACTAGGATACTAAAAAGCAAGGCAGCCGATAAGGCTAAGTAATAGCGAGAGTTAACCGCTAAACTAAGACTCTCTAGATAGCTAGAGACCGCGCTACCCGAGCTAGCACTATATCTATAGAGAGCCTAGCTATCCTAGAGACTCTAGAGGTTGATATAGAAGATAATACTACCGATATTAGTAGTACCCTAGGTCTAGCTAACCTACCGGCCTATAAGCGGAAGTTAGCCGACCCTAAGAGCTTTCGCTTTAATAGGTATATAAAGAAGTATAGTACTAGCCCTACTAACTCTTTAGATATAAAGGCAAACGCGCTCTTCTAAGCTTTATAGTTGTTAGACCTTAAGTCTAACGTATCTATAGGAGAGCTACTAGTATACGGTTTACCTACTAACCTATTCTAGAGTAGAATCCCTAACGATACTACCTTTATAAAAGACCTCGCTATCTTCTAAAGAAAATAGAGACGAGAAGACTATATCGATATCTCTTCCCTATAGTTCCTCCCTAAATTTTAAGGTACCCTAGAGTTAGTAGGAGACGAATCGGTAATCTTTAAGAACTAGAAGACTATCGATAATACTAACGAAGAGGGGGTTAAGGAGATAGGCCGAGGTAATAGTAATAATACCTCGGACTCTGCTTTAGTTTTAGTTTCTATTAAGGCTGTCCGATTTACTAGCTAATAAATCGGTCGAGTAGGACCTCCTCGACCTAATAAACTTTACTCTATCCCTAATAATATAGACCTTTCCGTAGTTACCCGTTCCTTCGCCGTCGTCCCTACTATCTATATTTAAGTTACTATCGGAAGCTATAGTTAGTAGATACTAGCAATACTTAATAATAGTTCGGAGTTACTTATTATAAGTAAGCGTTAGGCTAAATAGCTTAAGCTACTAATAAATAGAGACATTTCCCTCGGTATATAGGGAGTAAATAGGGAGGTTGCGCTAGTAGGTACCTACTATAATATTATAGTAGACGCCTTCGGTATATACTTTTCCTTTACCTTCTAGATTACTGCCGACCTAAATACGCTAATTATTCTAGGTCGACTATAGTTGTTAGGGCTAAAGAGGCTATACGTAATTGGTATGTAACTAGGCCGAGTAAAGCTAGGGTCTTAGTGCCTTAGGCAGGGCTTAGCGCTTAGTAATAGGCTAACTCTCCTACCTTCCTCCCTCTCCTCTTAGATCCTTATCGAATACTACCTGTTCCTACTACTACCCTATCCACCTGCTAATATAACCCTTCTTATATAGTATTCGATCTACCCTTTAAGGGCAGTAGCTAGATAGTCCTTATTTTAAGCTTTTAGCGGTATAGCCCCGAAAATCGTTAATCTAACTATATTACGCCCGAAGAACGGGACCTATACGTACTATTCTATTAAAACAACCGTACTAATTATTAAGCAAGGCCTTCTATACGGTCTATTATACCGAGTTAATCGTATTAGGCCGATATCTACTAATTCCGCTATATCCGTACTATAAGGGGCTACAATATATTATCGGTGCTACCCCTTATTATAATAGCCGGCTTATTACGAAGCAACAACAACCGCGGCGCCGCTAGCAGCGCTAGTAATAATAACACTAGTAGTATATAGCCTATTAAGGAGCCTATAGTTCTAGGCGATAATCTAGAATTGCCCGTTAACGACATTCTTAATAACATTATTAATCGTCGATATAGCTAACTAGCCTTTAGCCCTTAACTAGTAGGGAGACTTTAAGAAGCTACTTAAAGCAGGCTTACTGCCTTACGTTAAGAGCAATAGCTAAAGGATAACCTCCTCGAGCTTCGCCGCCTTTAGGAAGCCCTAACAACTACTACTAAACTAATAGTAGGACCTTCTTTACTACCTATTTAAAAGAAGGATGCTAAACTTAAGGACTATACTATATTTAACGGCTCTAGTCGAAAGCAATACAACGACTACATTCGTAACTATAAGCTTAATTAGCGAAACGTACTAAGGGCCCTTCTAGACGACTACTCGTTAGTCGTCTATGCTATACAGTATATTAATAGAGACCTAAAGCGCACCTAGGACGACTATATTAACTCCCTCGGTAATTAGACTGCTGTCTAGCAGCAAACCTATAAAACTATTATACTAGACACCCTTAGAAACTCTATACTAAGGCAATAACACGCTTAGGACCTATATCTTCGAGCTAAACAAAAGACTAATTAATCGGCTCGCTTATTTAAGGCCTATTTAAAGACCCTCGAGGATAACCTTCCGGCTAAGACTAATTCTATATAGATTTCCGAGATACGCCTAAAACTTAGATAGGAGCTTATTCTCGAATTAGACCGCCGCCGTGTGTTTGAATAGGCTAACCTAATACGCATTCAATTTATAGTCGAGGTAGAAACAGCTAAACGAGCTGTCTAGCTCTAGTAACGACTAGAATTAAGGATCCGACCTACTAGTACTAACTATAGCAACCGTAGCAGCGGAGGAAACTAAGGTTCCTACTAAGACAATAATGCTAATAATAGGAATAGTAACAACGATCGTAGAAGAGGCCGTAGCCGACGGCTATATAGAGGAGGCCGTAATAGAGGCCGTAGAAGGGGCTCGTATCCCTATAGTGCTAACCGCTCTGCTAACAACAATAATAGCAGCTATAGCAATCTCCCTACTAGACTGAAATGCTTTAACTATAATAGCACTAGCTATCTACTAGGCTAATACGACAAACCTAGGGATTAGGCCCGAATCGACCGTACTACCGCTAATTACCGAAAGCACCTTTTAGTAGCTAACGCTACCCCTATAGGCTAACCTTCTAACTAGTCGAAAAAAGATTAGGCGCCGCACTAACTATTAGCCTCGTGCGGCGTAAGACTATCGATATTGTGCTAGCTATTATACGTACCTATCTCGTATCGGACTCGTATAGCACTAATTATAAGACTAAGGTTATACTAGATCTAGGAAATTCAGTTAGTACCCTTATTAGCTATCGCCTAGCTAAGTAATTAGACCTTCGACAATTGCCTAGGACTAACCTACTAACCCTTGCTTAGTTTAATAACGCTCGGCACTTAACCTATAGAGCCTACTATGTTTATATAGTACTAAGAGACGACCTTAGTAATAAGCGCCTTCTAGATTTTACTACCTACGTAGTAGACATAGATAGCCTTCTATCCGATATTGTTATTAGCAACCCTATCCTTAAGCACTACGCTATAGCTATAGACTTAGGCAGTTAGTAATAGCGATTTAGAATCGCTAGGAAAGAGGATATTAAACACATTAATGTTAGCGAGTGCCCTAACGATATTAGGGTCCTATTTATTAGCAACCTAACCCTAGCGGACCCGACTACCGACCTGCTCGGTAGTAATAACGATAAACTAGTGCCCCCTAATAGTATAGACCCTAAATAGCTTACTCGTATACTAGAGCCTATTCGAGAGACCTATATCGACGTGTTTAAACACTACCTAGTATCGACGTTGCCTATATTTAAAGAGACGGATTATAAGATTAATATTATAGAGGGTAAAGAGGTTCCTTTTAGACTACTCTACAACCTTAGTAAGCGTAAACTCGCTATATTGCGTGAATATCTAGATAAGAACCTAGCTAATAGTCGAATTCGATATAGCAATAGCCCTACTATTGCACTAATCCTATTTGCTCTAAAGAAGGATAGTAGCCTACGCCTATATATTAATTACCGTAGACTTAATGCTATTACTATTAAAGACCGCTGTCTACTTCCGCTTATTAATAAGACCCTCGATCGCCTTTCTAGTACCTACTACTACACTATATTAGATATTAAGGATGCGTACTACCGTATCTGTATTCGTAAGGGCGATAAATAGAAAACAGCCTTCTATACTCGCTATAGCTATTTCGAGTACTTAGTTATACTATTTAGGCTAGCTAATGCCCCTACTACATTCTAGTCCTATATTAATCGGGCCCTTTTAGGCCTATTAGACTACCTCTGTATAGTTTACCTAGATAATATCCTAGTCTATACCTATTTACCTAATATTATAGAACACTAGGCTATAGTACGCAAGGTGCTCGACTGCCTACGGGCCTATAGACTATATTGCAAGCCTTCTAAATGTACCTTTACTGCTAAAGAGGTAGCCTTCCTTAGCTTCCTCGTATTAACCGAGGGTATTAAGGCTAATCCTAATCGGATTAAGACTATTACTAAGTAGCTAATACCTACTAGCATTAAGGAACTCTAATTATTCCTAGGTTTTGCTAACTTCTATCGTCGCTTTATTAAGAGCTATTTACGGCATATAATGCCCCTAACTAAGCTTACTAAAACTAAGACTAACCTATCTAGGGAATTTAAATAGACTAACAAAACACAAGCCGCTTTTAACGGTCTAAAGAAACGATTTACTAAAGTCCCCTTATTATACTATTTCGTACTAAGCAAGCAGATCCGAATTGAGACTAACGCTTTACAGTTCGCTATATTAGCTATTATGTTATAACAGGCTAATAACACCTACTAGCACCTAATTGCCTTCTTCTTACGGAAGATAATCGATATAGAACGTCGATACGAGACCTACGAGTAAGAGCTCTTAGCAATCGTAGAAGCCTTTAAGTACTAGCGCTACTATCTCGATAGTGTATAGTATACTATTTAGGTCTATACGGACTATAACAACCTGCGTAGTATTACTAAGGTTATAAGAGTTATAGGTCGATAGGCTAGATAGGCCGTCTACCTCGCTAGGTTCGATTTTAATATATTATACTAGCTAGGCGTAAGTAACCCTACCGATAGCCTATCGAGGCGACCTAATTACGACAGCGAGACTTAGTATATTAATTTATTGTTTCTAACCCTATAGCATAAGATTGCTATAGCCCGTATTATTAATAAGCAAGCGTAGGATAAGCGGACTTCCGGACCCCGCGGCGGCAACAAATACTATAGCGGAGTTGTCGTTCTTCTAGTACGCGTTAGAAAGGACGTAGATCGCTCGAGCTATAATAACTCGATTAAAGACATTGCTATCTATAGTAATAGCCTATATAGCGATAGTACTATAGAAGAGGTTGTAGTAGTTCCGGCTGCTAGTGCTATTAGATACATATAATACGTACCTCGTTTAATAGCGAGGGTGCTATTAAATAACCTTACGAATAGGGATAGTTAATCGTTTTATAGACGAGCTGTTATAGGCTTAGTAGAGGGACGCCTTTGCTATTAAACGTATTAATAGGCTTATAAGTAGACGGGCGACTCGATCTAGTAAGAGTAACAATTAGTCGATCGACGACAAAGGTTACTTAAAGTTTAAGGGTAGATACTATATTCCC
This sequence comes from Pseudocercospora fijiensis CIRAD86, assembly GCF_000340215.1. Classification (NCBI taxonomy): domain Eukaryota; kingdom Fungi; phylum Ascomycota; class Dothideomycetes; order Mycosphaerellales; family Mycosphaerellaceae; genus Pseudocercospora; species Pseudocercospora fijiensis. The sequence goes on from NW_006921546.1 coordinate 435,877, forward strand.
GCTAAACAATCGATTAGATAAGAGCTTTTAAAGAGGCACTATAATAGTAAGCTCGCTAGTTACTATAGTATAGAGAGGTCGCACGAGTTACTATCGCGTATATACTACTAGCTAAATAGTAAGCGGCATATAAAGGAGTATATACAGACCTATATAGTATACTAGCGAGTTAAAGCACTAAAGCACTTACTATTTAGCGAGTTGTCTTTACTCCCTATTCTAAAGAAGCCATTTGCTAAGCTTATAATAGATTTTATTATAGGCCTTCTGCCTGCTAAGCGTAGGGGCAGCAAGGATATATATAATACTATCCTTATTATAGTAGATCGATTTACTAAAGGCGCTCGATATATCCCGGCGCGCAAAGATTAGACTGCTATTAATATAGCAGAGGCGCTATAGACTAATATCTTCTATACCTATTAGGGAACCCCTAAGGGGATAGTATCCGATCGTAGATCGATACTAATATCGCACTATTAGAGCGAAATATACCTGCAGCTAAGACTAAAGCATCGGCTATTAACAGCCTTCTATTTATAGACTAACGGTTAAACAGAGAGGTAGAATGCTACCCTATAGCAGTACCTACGCAGCTATATTAATAAGAATCCCGAGGATTGGGTTAACCTCCTACAACTAGCTAAATTTGTATATAATAATAGTGTCTACTTATTAACTAAGGTGTTACTATATATAGCTATAATAGGCTAGAACGCTACTATGCTACAAGACCTACTACCGCTCGAGGCCGAGCGTAAGGAAAGGAAAGCGCGTTAAGTACCTAAGACACTAGCAGCTATTAAGAGGGTTTAAAAGATGCGAGAAATTCACTCTAAAATAGCTAACAAACTAGCAAAGGCCTAGGCCTATTAGAAGGCCTATTATAATAGGCACTATATGCTAATAACCTTTAAGCAAGGCGACATAGTTATACTTAGTACGAAGAACCTCCGTATCCGCAAACACCTATCCCCTAATAGTAAAACAAGGCCTAAGCTCGTACTAAGATATATTAGCCTATTCCGCATCCGAGAACCGAAGGGCATATAGGCCTACTAGTTATAGCTTCCTCCTTATTATACTATCTATAACACCTTCTACGTATCCCTCCTTAAACTATATTACTAGCGCGAAGGCGACGAAGCGCCTACTAAGCTAGAAGAAGTCTTAGCCGATAGGGAAGAGCTATAGTCTATAGAACGCATTCTAAAGCACCGGACTAGGTAAGGCAAGAAGGAATACCTATTAAGATAGCAAGGCTATTCGCCCAAATAGGACTCGTAGGAAGCTAAGGGTTCTTTTAAGAATATAACTAAGTTGCTAGATAAGTATTAGACTAGTATAAAGAATAAGAAGAAGACTAAGGGCCTATAATGTTACTAGAAAGGCCTAGGATTAATGCTACCCCTAGGGTGCTATTAGCTAACTAATTAGAGGCAAGCAATTGTTAGTAATAAGGGACAATAAGACTATACTACTATAGAATCTACCTCTCTACTAGCGTACCCTATAAGACCCTTCTCTTAGCGGCCCCTTTTATTCCTTTATTCTACCGAGGCCCTAAGGCCTAAGCGATCGATAAGGGCGATGCGCGCGCGCGTGCGAATAACGATAATAAAGATAATAGTATCGCGCTACGAGCTAGCAGTATACTAGCGGCCGGCGCGGCTATGTTAGTAATAGTATTGCGGAGTGTATTACTACTTAAAGAAGGAAGGATACGGCTATATTAGTAACGGTATTACCGAGTTGTTATTAGTTAAAGAAGGAAATTAGAAGCAAGGTAAAGTCGGCGCTAAGACGGCTAGCGCCGCTATTATTAACATTACCTACTATTATCGCTATACCTGCGAGGGCAACCTTATCTATACTACGAGCCTAAGGCACTATACTAGGTTAAAAGATTAAGTATATTAAAGGGTTAATTAAAACTTTAAGGCTAAGTTAAAATACTAAGAGCCGCTTAAAAGATTAAGTAGCTTAATAGACTAACTAACTAAGGGCAAAAACTATAGAGCTAAGCTAGCTAGGGTCGATCTTACGGACAATAGGTTACTCCTCGATCTTTCCGACCCTTTAAGCGAGGCGAACCTTAACTATTGCACTTATAATAGCCTTTACTTATAGAAACTAGACGAACTGTGTTTTTTGAAAAGATAAGATAAGATTAACAATTAAAGGCTACTAAACCTAACTAATTAGGGCTAGCGAAACTACGATAGTAAATAATAGCCCTCGTAACAATAAGAACAACCCTTAGAAGCGGACATTTCTAGGTCTTTTAAGAGTAGACGTAAAGAACTCGGTACGACATTACTTAGAACAGAGGTAGTACTATAATACCTCGTACGCCTACCTATTATAGTAGGGGAAACGCGCTCGTATTATAATTAGTCGATAGTCCTCAATTCTCGTAGATATATATTACTTTATTATATATAAGAATAGCGCAGTTAGAGTTAGATATAGTATTAGAAGGTAAGGTTTAACAATAGTTATATAATTAGGTAGTTAAGTGTTTAATTTAGCGCGGCTAAGCAGCTTATTAGACTTGCTAAGTTAGTAGTAATAGAGGTCGAGGTTAGAATATAGATAGGCTACGAGGGCGCGGCCTTTAGAAGGGAAGCGTATATTAGGGCTAAAGAGGCTATACGTAATTAGTATATAACTAGGCCGAGTAAAGCTAGGGTCTTAGTGCCTTAGGCAGGGCTTGGCGCTTAGTAATAGGCTAACTCTCCTACCTTCCTCCCTCTCCTCCTAGATCCTTATCGAATACTACCTATTCCTACTACTACCCTATCTACCTACTAATATAACCCTTCTTATAATAGTCTCGTATAACCCGGGGTATCTAGCGTAACTACGACGATAGCTCCTAGGAAGGAACTATCGCTAACTAGAAGAGTAACCGAGTCGTATTTACTAGTTATATCGGAAACACTAGCTATAGGTCCTACGAGGATATCCTTGCTACTTCTAAGCGATCTTCGGGAAACGCTATAGCGCGGTTATAAGACCGGTAATCTACGCTTTAAGTTAGTATAGCTTAAATAGGTTATATCTAGAAGTGCGCCGCTCTATACGTTAAGGCAAGTTTCTAGGTTCTATACTAAGAAGACGAATGCTCGAAGCGGTAGCGAGTATAATATAACGACTACCTAGTATACGAGTTAGAGTAATAATACTATCTTATATATCGTCGCTAGAGGCATCGTCGCCGGAGACAGGTCTAGCCGAGGTAACTAATTAGAGCGCGAATCTAATACTATCCTAGGGGTATTATTACGAATCTAACGATTTCGCCGGTATTATAAATTAGGACTACTAGCTATATACCTATAGACTTAGGGAGACTTCTAAAGAAGTTTACGCGCTGTTTTATTACGCTAATCTCTAGGGCTAGCGATAAAGAGAGAGAGCTCGGGTTCTACGAGCGATTAGTATATATACCCTATATAAGAGGGTAGCTAATAAGATTAAGCCTATAAAGGGTAGCGTATATATTACCGATAGGTCTAATCCTAGGGGAAATCCTAACTAGCAATAAAAGTGCCTTAACTAGGAAGCAATATTACTACCTAGGGATAGTCCGTACGACTAGAGATATATTACTAAAAAGTTCTCTACTATCCCTAGGGGGTTAAGGCTAATAGAGGAGAGGCTTACGAAGATTAAACCTAGTATAGAGCTTTTAGATCGTAAGCTTAACCTGCTATACGAGCTTCTATATAAGAGGGATTTCGCCGCGCCTTCTAATGCCGCTCTAGGTGCCGCTCTAGCCCCTAATATAGCCTAGTATAGCCTAATAAGGAAGTAAATAGTACGCGTATACGTATTACCTTTAGCTGCCGCTCTAGCGCTAGAGCGGCCGCTCTAGTACTAGATTAGGTTGCTAAGTAAGTAAATATAGCTTAGCGTAGTAGAATTAGCCGCAGGTGCTAAGCTCGGGCTTCTAGCCTTCTACGTATCGCGTCGACTATCGCTATAAGATAAATTAGTATATTAATTGCTAGCAATTATGTCTTACGAGAATAGCTTCTTAAGGCTCTCGTCGGTCGCCTCTACGCCTATTTCCTAGTCTCTAACCCCTACGCCGATTCTATAACCGCCGAGCGCTATTTAGCTACCTAGTAATAGTATCGATTTCGACTATTTCTATAGACCTCCTAGCTAGCTTATCTATAATAAGCGTAGTAAACTAGTCGCTTAGTCGACTAAGCGACGGACAACAATATCTTAACCTATTCCTTAGTATCTTGCCGCCCTTCGAGGTAAGATGCCTCTACTAAATACGCCGTAGCCGCTTAACCGCAAGGCGAGTAAATCCGCTCGAAGGAAGGCGAGGTTAGCGGCTTAATTAGAAGCCGATTAAGCGGCTACTAGCATAGTCGATAAAGAGGCGCTACGAGCGAGTTAGCCTATAGGCTCTTCTAGTCTTACTAACTATTAGAAGGTCGTGCTTAGCAAGGTAGTGTTTAAGCATATAACAATGCTTAGTTAGCCTAAAATATAGGATACTATTAGCCTAGCATTCGCAAGAGAGACCGGATTCACTTACAGAAGCTTAAAGAAGGTGTTTAAGGCAATACTAAAGGTCTATAACTAATAGCGCGACCCTAAGCAAGGCGGCACCTATATAGACTCCGGTACTAAATTTAACAACGAATATACTAATCGGCTTAGTAAGATAAAGGCGGCGATTGCTAAGAAGCAACAGTTAGCTAAAGACAAGGCGAAGGCCGCTAAGAAGAAGGAAGATAAGGCTATTAATGCTTAGCGAGTAAGACTAAACCTTACTAAAAGCTAGAAGGACAAGGGGAAGAAGAAAGCGCCCTTACTAGACCCCGAGTCTAGTAGTAGCAGTAAGTCTAATACTTATATTAATAAAGAAGAAGATAAGATAGACGAGGAAGCGGAGCGGAATAAGATTAATCTACTAGAAACAGTCTATTCGGAGGCCGACTTCGATAAAGAGGCGGTCTATAATTTATAGACTCTAGCGGCTTCTCGTTCTTTAGTAACGCCGGCTTCTCGTTCTTTAGTAACGCTACGGCTAGTCGATAAGAAGGCCTCTAAGAAGCGCAAGACAAGGCGGGAGTTAGCTAAAGAACCTCCGACAATAGAAGCTAGTATAGCGGCGTTAGTACGGTCGTTAAATAGTAGCGAAGTAAACGATAAGAGTAAGCGTAAGCTAAAGAGGCTAAAGAGCGATGTTAGTGCGCTTAAGGCCTAGAATAACACTATTCTGTCGCTCTTAAAGAACATAGCTAGCTAGTAGGAACAGGGCTCTAACTAGGCAAATTTAGTAAAGGAAAGCACTCCGGCAGTTGCCGGGGATATAGAGGTCGACCTAACCTATAAATAATTAATTAGAAGTACTTATAGTAAAGCAGAGCTATAGGAGTATATAGTAGCGGGCGTAGATCCATTCGATCCGATAGTAGATCTGTCGTAGTTTAAGGGCTAATAAAATAGCATATTTGTCGCTTCTACTATATAGCTATAAAATAGTTAATTTTAGTTATATTAAGTCGCGCAAAAAATATATTATAGCTACGATATATACGATAAAGCGCTTGTATAGTAATTCATAGGTATTAGTATTGCGTTGTAGTAAAATGTAGTGCTAAAGGTTATAGCTTAGTATATATATACATTTCGGCTAAGATAAAGTTTACCTCCGCGGACCTCCGCGGACCTCCTATATAGAACCTTCTCAACCATTACTAAATGTTAACTGCCCGCCTATATCTTCGCTTTCGTATATGTATTCGCTATAGATAGACAGGCTCGTCTAGAATAGGTATATTGCCGTATAGATAGAGATATTCCGTAGTAGAGGGAGGTCTTGTCTTAAAGCGCGTATTATAGTAATTGCTACCTCGTAGGCAGGTGTATACGTTTGTAAGCAAAGTAGCCGTTAGATAATAAGACGAGACAGGCTAGTTGCTAATATATGATTGCTTAGTAAGGCCCGGATATCCCTATAACTGCAAGGTCTTTCTAAAGGCGTATTCTATCTCTATTCTTGCCCTTAATATACGAGTATTAAATGCTTGTTTTAATAGCGGCAGAGGCTTGCTAGGCTATAGACAGATAATACTATAAGTATAATAGTATACTAGATCGCTATAGAGATAGAGTATTGTCCGTTTTTCTATAAGATAGCGTATTCGCTTAGGAACCGGGGATTCTTACTAGATAGACTAGTTATTAGATCTGCCTTCGAATAGGCCGATAAGAGACGACAGTATACCGTCGGGGGTAACAATGCCTTAGAATTTGTAGCTATGCTTCTTCTTATACCCCGTATAGTAGATTCGTTAGTCGTAGGTAGACCGAAGAGGCCTTATAGTGCTACGGAATGTACTAGTAATAAAACCCCAAAAATTACCTAGATATCTAGCTCTTTTAATACTGCGTACAAAGCCCCTTATAATATAATATCGTCTTAATCGTAGGTGCTACCGGACAAGGCTTCCGAATTGCTCCTTAATATAGAGTATCGTGTCCGAGAAGATTGCCGATATAAAGCACTTTAGTCGGCTAAAATAGTTAGTTAGGTCCTTCTAGCGACACGGATACGATAGTCGCCGATATATAATACAGAATGCTAGCTCCGGCTCGTAGACGTAACGATTAGACTAGTATATAGTATCGATTCGCAATATAATAGCTAGGAAGCGAATCTCTGCCTTGCTAAACCTATTACCGCGGTAATTAGCTAAGCGTAGTAGTAGTGAGGTCTATCTAACCTTCTAACCTTCTAAAATATATACTAACTATTAATAATAATAACAACCTCTAAAAACGGCGATATACCTAAATTTATCTTCTACCTTTATATCGATATAATCGTCTAGACTCTATGCCTTCCTTATATACGGAATTGTCGGCCGCGAGCGGAAACTACGGTCTCTACGCTTCGTATACACCTAAGCGATTAATATAACGACGATTGCTAGCAAGCGCGACCTTACTACCTTAACGACTACTATTTTGCCTATACTATATACGCGCTACGCGCTCGGAAATACGATATCTATACGAAGCGGAAAGAGACGGAATACTAGGCTTATTCGAGATATAGCGGCTATAATTAGGAGCTAGAGCGGCACCTAGAGCGGCACCTAGAGCAGGTACGGCGAAATCCTTCTATAACCGCGAAGCCGTATTAGTATATAACTTTACTTACCTAGGTAGAATAAACCCGGAGGTTGCCCCTCTATAGAAGATCCGAACGATCGAATATAAGCCTTAGGCCTATCTAGGGTTTAAGCTAAACCTAAGCCTACGAGGTATAGTTAAAGATATAATACGATAGCGTATAAAGGCTAGTATACTAGAGCCTTCCTATACCTCGTATCGCAATCTATACTTCCTAGTTTAAAAGAAGATAGCTCCTAGGGAACTAAAGAAGTACCGGCTAATTAACGCTATATAAAAGTTTAATATAGTTACGATTAGAGATACTAACCTTACCCCGGAGACTAATAGGTTCTTAGAAGCCTTTACTAACTATATTATAGCCTTACTAGTTAACGTATTCTCGGGCTACGACTAGATCCCTCTCTACCCTAAGAGCCGGGACCTTACTAGTTTCGAAACGCCTCTTAGACTATATAGACAAACTACTCTTCCCTAAGGGGCGACTAACTTAGTAGCCTAGTTCGTTCGTATTATAAACTAAGTCCTCGCGGCCTATATCTCCTATATAGCGATGCCTTTCCTAGACGATATCGGTATTAAAGGTCCTAAAACAAGGTACGATAATAAAGAAGTAGAGAGTAGTATCCGGAGGTTCTTCCTCGAATATATCTAGAACCTCGATAGTGTCCTCTACGACCTAGAGCGAGCTAACCTAACGGTCTATAGAGAAAAGCTTTAGCTCCTATATAAGCGAATAAATTCTGTCGGGTTTGTAACCGATAAGAACGGCCGCTATCCTAATAATATACGGGTTCTAAAGATAGTATCCTAGCCGGACCCTACCTATTAGAAGGATATCCGAACCTAGCTTAGAGTAGTCTCCTACTTCTATATCTAGGTCGAGAACTTTGTATTAGTATATAAGCCTTTATATACCTTACTTAAGAAGGATACTAAGTTTTAATAGACCTCCGTATACTAAGTAGCTAAGGATATAGTAACTAAGGCACTCGTTAGCGTACCTACACTTATATCTATTAACTACTTAGAGGATACGGGTTTGCTAGTTATCGCTATCGACTCGAGCGGGGAAGGCTATAGCGAGATACTAATATAGTATAATCGTAAAGAACTATCTTTACGTTACCCTATCTAGTACGACTTAGGTCTATAGAAACTAATCGAGGCCCGATATAACGCCGGCAAGCGAGAATGCCTTAGAGTCTATAAGGCTCTAAAGAAGTTCTAACTATAGCTCTTTAGTATATTCTTTCGCCTAGAGATCGATACTTAGACGCTAGTCTATTAGCTTAACCGTATAGCCTCCGACCTACTAAACTCTATAATAGCTCGGTAGGTTACCTAGATCTATTTATTTAACTTCGACGTCTTCTATATTCCTAGTAAGAAGCATACTAGACCGGATAGCCTTTCTAGGTAGCCTGCTATAGAAGAGGATATCGCCGAGATAATAGAAGAAGAGGATATCGACGCAGTTATTAACTGTACCTTCTTTACTGCCTTCTATATTAATGCTATACTAGCAATTACTAGGTCCGCTACCGATAAATAGCCCGATAACTAACCTAGTAACTAACCTAACGAACCTAACGGGTAGCCTAAGGATAAGCCCGAAGAAGGTCCTACTAGTAGTAGCGATAACGAGACTAGTACTAAGGCGGATAAATTAGATAGAGATAATATCCTTAATAGGGTCTACTCCGACGACTCCTATTATATCGCCTACTTCCTAACCTATATAAAGAAAGCACCTAGTCTTAGACCCCGTAGTAGTTCGGTTTCCGAACTACTAAACGTATATAGTTTAGTTTCTTAGCGGCGAACTAGCTCTATAGTTCCGGTTTAGTTTTTTCGAACTATATAGATTTCTAGTTTAAACTAGAGACTATATTAGTTTTACTATAAGGATACTCTTATTCGACTACCGGCTACGATTGCCGGCTATAATAGCAACTAGGTTACATTTACTATGCTCTATTGCCGTTACTAGGGCGTAGTTACTATTACTAGGGCGTAGTTGCTATTACTAGGGCGTAGTTGCTATTACTAGGGCGTAGTTGCCGTAGTTGCGAAAGCTTACCTATATAACGTTACGTAGGCGGTAACAATTAGGGCTTCGCGATATTCTTATACCTTTTAACTTCTTCCTCTATACCTATACTAATAATAACTACTATACGCTACGCCCCTACCCCTTTTCCTTATAATAGTAAGAGAGAAGCGCGCCGCGCGCTAAATAGAAGATAGAACTAAAGACCGCGAGTTTATTTTACCTAAATATCTAACTAAAAAGCGTAAAACTGAAAAGGAGTACTCTACGAAGAAGAATTCTATACGAGACTACGAGAGAAAGGAGAAGATAGATAAGGATAAAAGAGCTAAGGATAAGAGAAGAAAGGCGCGGAATAAGGCATTCTATCGATAGCTAGCGCCTATAGAAAAAAGTAAAGATTAGAATAAGAAGATGATCTAAGAGAAGGCTAAGAGGAGGAAAGAATTATAGCTAGTTTTCGAGCGTAAAGTTCTAGTAGCGTAAGTTAATCTAGCTAGCGGCCGTAGCTAGCAGCTATAGCCGGTAGCTATAGCCGGTATATTTTTCTTTAAGACGTTAACTAATAGCACTTAGACCTGTAGCAGCTACCTCTATCGATACGACCGATAGTAACGGAGATATTTAGATAGCCGATAACAACAATGCTAGAGTTTAGGATGCCGGGACAGAGCTTAATACTACGAATAAAGGGACTAAAAAAAGCGAGGAGATACTATACGTCGATCTAGTAATAGGTATAGTCTTAGGGCCTAACGCTATAGACGATAAGCGCTAGGAGTAGATCGAGTATAGTTAAAGAGACGAGATACTAGTAAAGGGCTAAGGCATAAGTCCTATTAATCTAGAAAATTATAGTTAAAGCTACTACGAAAAGCTAGCAAGGATTAGAATCGAGGCTAGGCGTCTTTATATCCTTAATATAGAGTAGAAGTTTCTTTATTAGTATTAGAGCGAAGCCTTTACGTCTATAAAGGCAAAGTAGCTTACGATTAATACGATCGGGGCTAGGTATCTAGGGACGGCAGAAGTATTACTAAAGGAGGAAGGGGTATAGGTAATTATTCTATACTCGGTATATATAGCCGGCCTTCGTAGCCGGCAGATACTAATAGTTAAATAGAAAGCGTTTCTCGAGGGTAGAGTACTACTACAGTACTACTATATAAAATCTTTAGTAAGGTAGAGAGGGCTTATATCCGGAATCTAAGCTACTAGTAGGATAGGTTAGCGTTAAAATTCTCTAAATCTCTATATAAGCCTCCGAAGGATTACCTATTTTAGCGATACGGCTTTATCTCGACTACTCCGTAGGCATCCGACGAAGCTCGAGCGCTCTTTAAGGTCTTTACTAAGAAGCGGAAGGAGTTCGAGGATTAGGATTAGTTAATAGAGCTATTAGTTAGTCTTAGGTTTCGTAGTTAGACTCGGCCTAAGCATTTGCTTATCGAGTGTCTTACGCCGAAAGAGGATAGATTAAGACTAAAAACGAGCTTAGATTCGTTAGGTATAGTAGCTCGGTTCCGTTAGTAGGAGAGAGCTACCGTATAGAAGGCAAAATTCAGATAGTTAGGGTAGCTAGGAAAGAAATTCTAGTAGTTAGGCTAGCTAGGGTAGCTAGGAAAAAAAATCTAGTAGTTAGGTAGCTAGGAAACAAAAAAAAAAGGTAGCTAGCTATTTACTACCTAGCTATTCCTAACGATACGATACTATAAAAGAAAGGGTGTTTCCCTATAGCTACTAGTATATATCTACTACTCCTAAGTCCTTACCTTACCGTACGAAACTTTAAAATATACCGACCGATATTATATATATACTAGGCGCTATACTAGGAAGGGTAATAACGAGACGATAGTCGAAATAGTCTAGTATACGAGCGAGATTGCGATAACGTCGAGAGGAGGTCGTATACTTACCTTCGAGCCTATCGAGTCCTAGACGACGATTAGGGCTAGATTTATCCTCTCCGAATCCTAGTAGTAGGAATTTATAATAGGGTACTACTACCTAGTTCTTACCTTTATAGAGTCTAAGTAGAAGGTTATTCGGAGATATAAGAATATCGAGTATTAACCTAGATATCTTCGAAAAGGCTAGCTAGGCGTATCTTTAGAAACCCGAGTATATAGAGCAGTTTAATTAATAGGTCTATAAGATATAGTTCCCTTTATACTTATATTCGAAGCAGTATAAACTCCGGAGGTACTTAATACGATAGGGTAGTAAGGAGCGAATAGATACATTCTAGAAGTTCTTTATAGAGGGGCTATTATACTATTATATAACTTCTCGACTTAAAGGTTACTTAGTAATTATCTATAACTTCTACGGTTTAATCTTTAAATACCCGAAACTAGGGGATAGGAACTTATCGCCTATAACCTATCTCTATTCTAAACGGTATTAGGAATCTTAAGAAGAGAGGAGGGTTAATATAGATATAGCGTTCTAGAAAGACGTTACGAAAACTTTTTTTCTAATCGCGTCGATTCTATCGATCCTATCGATCCTAAGCGATCCTAAGCGATCCTAAGCGATCCTAAGCGATCCTAAGCGATCCTAAGCGACCGAGTCGCAACCTAACTCGCGCCTAGGTCGCTTAGGATCGATAGGATCGACGCGATCGACGCGATCGATAGAATCGCTTAGCTAAATTTTTATATATATAGGATCGCTCTAGGTCGCTCGTAGTCGCAGTTACGGTCGTTAGTAATGTTTATACTATTCGTATATTGCTATATTAATACTTATCGACTCGTCGACTCGGTCGTATTAGTCGACTCGGTCTAAACTAGAATATACTAGTAGTACTATAGGTTTAAGTGTATTACTATTACTATTAACCGTTAATACTATATATCGCTATATCCTGTCTTATACGTTCTCTATTAACTATAAAATCATTCTTCGCCGCCTTAGTATTATTATTATCTGTATTTCGGAGGTGCGATTTCTATATACTCTACTCGGTACGTTGTCTTTTTATTACTCGCCCGTAAGCCTTTATAGCTCGCATTTCCTTATCCTCCTATTCCTCGTTGTAAATTGTATTATATATCTCGAAATTAACTATACTATTAATATAGCGAGTCCTATATAGGGCGCCTTTGTCTACGGGTACGGCGTATAATATATAATAGACTAGTAGTAGGCTATATACCCGTCGCCTTTTAAGTCTACTATAGTACGGTAAAAGACGCCGTAGCCGGATTATCGTTAGACTATACGCATCCTAGTACTCGCTCTTATCGTTAATATAGTCGTAAAGCTTAATAAAAACGCCTATAACGGGCCTCCGTTTCGTTCTAAGCCCCTTCCTATATTTGATTCCTATTTCTATATTAATCGAGATTACGTACTTTAGTTGCGCTAGTAGGCGACCGCCGAATCGAACCGCTAATTTATTAGGTGTTTCTATATAATTAACGTTGTATTCCTATACCTATATAAAATTATAACGTCTGTTGCCGTAGAGCTCCTCCTAGTTTAGTATATATCTCGCGAAGTCGGCTACTACTACGTTAGGATGTTCTATATCCTTACCCGTAGGCTTCTAGTATCGGATTCTACCGTAGAAGCAGATCTCTATATCTAGGACGTATATATAGTCCGTTACGATGTCGTTAGGGTCGGCTACGGTGCTTAATACGCTATTCTTATCGTAGGTACCCTATTGCCGTATAAATACCGTAATCGCTTACTAGAAGTCGCGACCTAGGTTCTCTTCTATTATAGCTATAGCCTCCCTTATCGTAATCTACTTAACCGATTCCTTTCTATTCCTCCGTTTCTCGGGCTAGTATCCTAGGATATCCTCTACTAGCTATACTATAGTTAGTATTATTACCTATTATATATACTCCTTAACGGTGCGAGCATTTATAGGGATTGCTATATATTCTTTATCGTCTTCGGCCTATATATTTAATTTGTTAGTATCGCTATCTAGTATACTTTCTTCCTAGGTAGGCTTCTTGTTTATTAGCCGAAATTCAAGCCTTAGTAGTTTATAGTGTTTGTGCTCGAAATAGCCGGTATTTAAGTCTAGAAGATTGCCGAACGTCTTAATATAGCTCGGGGTATATATTATGCCGTAGAAATTTAGTATATTAAAGTGCCCTTCTATTTGTATTATTATTAGCTCGTTAGCTTCGTCGTCCTCGTCTGTTATAAGCGTATCGTCGTTATTTAAATCGTTCGTTCTTCGCGTAGTAGCCTTCGCCTCCCGCTAGGCCCTCTTCTATACCTTTATTACCCTATATAGGCGAAACACATTCTTCTATTCGTTTATCCGGTATAATACTATCCTTAGATACTTAACTGTTTCGTCGTTATAGCATCTATATATCGCTAGAACGGTAAAGTCTACTAGTATACGTAGAAATCTTATCGCCTACGGTTAACGGACCTCTTCGAGTAGTAGTATAAATACAACTAATAAGACTCGTAGGACGCTTTGCTACTCTTAGCCTATCTACTAAGTAACTACTAAGTAGTAGTAGAACTTACGAAGATTAGTATATACAGGTATATACGCGAACCGTCTGTCTAGTATTATATCGATAATCCCTTATACTACTGTTTTCCCTAGCTTTCTTGTTTTAGTAGATAGGCCCCTATTTAGGGTCGAGTCGGTATCTAGTCGGTATCTCTTCGTTTTTATATAGCTTATCTTATCTACTAGTAGGTCCGTAGTCTATTAGATTGCGTATATTAGCACTCCTTTTAGTAGCTAGTATAGTATATCTACTACTTAAGACCGGTATATATCGACGTATTTCTAGCGCTATATAAAGCAATCGATATTATAGACGTTCTACGGATCCTTCGCTATATATTCGCCTTTGCGTTACCTTAGATATCGCTACTTCGTAGAGTCGTATAACCGCTATTCTACTATAATATCGAGGTGCTCTCGTTCTATCGGATATACTAGGTAACTTAGATAATGTATGTTTATCTTAACTCCGGTAATTGCAACTTACTCTTTATAGTCTAGTAATATTACTACTAAGATTAGAAAGCACCTAAGCGTCGCGCTATCTACGTATATAATGTCCTAGCCCTCGCTATAGGCCGCTTTTATAGCAGAGCGAAAGATATATACTATCGATATATAATATATACTGTTTTTAGTAAAACTATCGCTATCTTTAACGACCGGTAGTAGTCCTAGTAAGATCGTGCCGGGTCTGTTATTCGCGTTGCGTGCTCGTACGTATAGGTTTCCGATAGTAAGGTATATAGGGTATGCTGTTAAGTTACCTTAGTAGTTAGTTATCTGCGTTTTATCGGTTAATACGATTAGAGGTATAATCGTTACGCCGTCTATATTTATCTTGCTCTAGGTATCCTACTACTAGTCTACTAACGCTATATTAGAGTAGATTCGCTATAGTAGGTCGTTAGTCGTCTACGCTCGATATAGCTTATATACTAGATTATTCCTAAAGCTACTATAACCTATTAAGAATATTACTACTCTCTTAACGGATCGGTATCGTAGTACTAGTTCTGTACTACCGTAACCCGTTCGACTTATCGGAAGGTACAGCTTTCGAACCTTTATTTAACCTAATGCCTTCGATAGTAGTATACCGCTAGCTCGTAGTTTCGACGTTATAACCTTTACGCTTTTCTAGCTTAGTAGATCGTATAGTAGTACTAGCCTCTCGTCGTCGAAAAGCCTCGTAATTATATATCCGGATATTCTCTCTCTCTTTAAGAATTACGTAAAGCTTATATCGAATAGTAACTTAAATGTTCCGTACTTGCCCGAAGTATCTTATATTCGTATTTTAACGCTGCTTATAGATTAGGCGCTTATATTTACTCTACTATACTAAACTGTAATTATACTATACCTAGCTATAGGCTTACTAGCGGTATAGCTAGTATATTTGGTAAATATATCGATATTATCCGCGGTACGGTAGCCTTTTAGTATTAGCCGTAATCTTATTAACTTCTAGCTTCCTAGCGTTATTGTCGTTCCGGCGGTAGTTACCTATACGCTCTCTATTTCGTCTTCGTCCGCTAGGCTATTTTATATATCGAATTCCGGTAATTTAAGATATCTATCCTATTTAATGCTATCTATACTTCCTTTGTCTTCCTATAGCGCTAGTACTATTAGCGTTAATATCGTTGCTAGAATAGCTTCTATTATACCTTCTTTATTTACGTCTTGCTATATACCTTCTAGTATCGATCTATCGTCGGCTTGTTCGGCGCTCTAGTCGCTACCTTAGATCGTATATAAGTTAAGTCGGGCTCGCTTCGCGGTATTATTTATAGTAGAATCGTGCTCGGCAAATTCTTTTAGTACGACGCGTTTATCGTACTTGTTTCTATATTGCTTATAGCCGTAGGAGCTTTTAAGTAGCCGGTTATATAACCCGTATTCGATATAGTAAGATATTACTATATATATAGCTAGCTTTCGATAATAGGCGCTATTATTATAGCTACTATAGGTTTGTCGTATATCGACGTATACGAAGTTACTAAGGCTCTTTAGCCCTACTATAAGTGCAGTGCTTAGTAAACCCCCCTTACTACTACGAAGTTAGATATAAGTCGGGGTTCGACTCGATATCGATTCGTAGCTCGTAGATTCGGCAAAAACTCGGATTTATCCGTTTGATTATACTAACTTAATATTACTCTACTAGCGCCTTTTGCGATAATATTTAAATACTAATTTGTATACCGACTCGCCGTCCGACTCGGTTACTAGTTAGGACTAATCGGAAAATTAATACTAAAAATAAACGACCGTACTATATTTCGACTAGATTTCTACGTTACTCCTAACGCCCTAAGGCCTATATATTATACCGTAAAATGCGTTGTATATATTTGATTCTATACACGTGTAGAAGTAGCATTGCTCCGGTTTAATACTGCCCTATAGTATTATTAATCGCGTTAAATTCGCCCGGTACTACTAAGGCTTACTCTAGTTATATTATAGCTAGGTTGTATTCCTAAGTAAAGTAAACGAATAGCGCTCGAGCAACTGCTAGCAAGCATTGCTTAGCCGACTTAGTAACGACGTCGTTTAAGGCGGCATCTAATAAGCGGTTTATATTAAATCTAAGGCCTCTAAGACTCGTAGTAGTTACGACTACCCTATCGGTGCGCCTATTAGATAGAAGTATAAAGCCTTATTCTGTCGACTCTATTTGATTTTTGTGTGTGTACTATTGTATACACGCTATTATATAGACCTATACGCCGACTTATTAATATTAACCTATGTCTTAACCTCTAGCGTAGCTAAGTATCGGGTCTCGTATCGCTCTAGGGATAGTGCGCTAGTTATCCGCTCCCTAGCTAATAGCACTATTCTATTAGCTAGAGCCCGCGGCTCTAACCTGCTTTAGGGTTCTAGGTATTAAGGTCGGCTAGGTATGTTTCTAGTCGGGGTCGAATTGCCCTTATACTATACTATATCTTCGACGTAGCGAGATCTAGAGCTAATCGTATCGATATAGGTACTTTAGCCGGGTGTTACCTACTCGCTCGCCTGTACTTAATAGGATATTGTAGGTTATAACCTAGAGTAGATCGGCTTTCTATACTAATAGGCCGGGGAGAGTAACAATACTCGCGTCTACTATTTTCTAGTCGGTAGCAATTATACTACTACTAGTGCCTCTTTCTATTTTATAGGCTAGTTCGCTAATAAGGATTTGCTACTCGATCGCTCGTATCTAGAAGACTAGTTTATATACCTCCTATACGATCTAGTTCTAGCTAATACTAAGCTCGCCGACTATATTATATTTCCGGACGGTAGTGTATTAGACTAGGACGCTAGTAAGGCTCGTGCTATTACTGTAGTCCGCGGCGTAGATAAGTAGTATATCGATAGTGTCTAGATAATTACGTTTTACTATAACTTAAATGTTTAGCTACCGCTAACTCTAAGTAGTACGATAAACGTTTGCTACGGTCGGCTTATTACTTAAGGCAGTATTATATACTATCGTAGG
This sequence comes from Pseudocercospora fijiensis CIRAD86, assembly GCF_000340215.1. Taxonomy (NCBI): domain Eukaryota; kingdom Fungi; phylum Ascomycota; class Dothideomycetes; order Mycosphaerellales; family Mycosphaerellaceae; genus Pseudocercospora; species Pseudocercospora fijiensis. The sequence continues at coordinate 453,103 of NW_006921546.1, forward strand.
TTTAGCGTACGAGTATTGCTAGTCTAGTATAGACATATGTATTATTTATATATAGGGTTGCTAAGTTCGGGGTCGATTAATAATTTAGGGGCAGAATAATACTACGACTCGGTATCTTAGAGTTAGCCTGCACTTTTCGGTAATACTATTAATATATTAAACTTATATCCTTCTGTATTACGATGCTATTTTCTAGTATTACTGTCTTCGTGTTAGACGCTTAGTTAGCGCTAGACTAACCTATATCCTATATACTAGCGGTAACTACGCCTTCGCGGATTGTCGAATTACCTAGAAGTAACTTAAAACATTCCGGTATATATAGCGACTAATTTGATTATAGATACGTATACCTATACATTTTATCGCGATAGGCCTTAATATAGATTAATGTAGTACCGAAGAGTTTAGCTACTACTAGTTAAAATTATTGTCCTAGCTACTACCCTAGTATTCTACTACTACTACTACTGCTACCGACTCGCTATAGATAGCCTACTTAGCCTCGATTCGTATAAGTTCCGTACTGCTTAACTTTCCGATACCTAGTTTCCTTATCCGATCTAGCCTCCCGGCTACTAGATCTATATCCTATTGCTACTATTACTACTACCGACTTACTACGGATGCCCTACTCGGCCTAGAGTCGTATAAGTTCTATACTCCTTTACTTCCCGCTATCTAGTTTCCTTGTCTTATCTAGCCTCCTAGCTACTATATCCACATCCTATCACTACTATTACTACTACTAGCTCGCGGCGGATAGCCTAATTAGTCTCGACTCGTACGAGTTCCGTACTACTTTAGGTCCCGCTATATAGTTTCTTGTCTTTTATAGCATTTCGTTATAATTCTCGGTAGAAGTACGATAGGATTTTCGTCGCCGTCGTAGTTATACCGTAGTTAACGAAGGTCGAGGCTAATAACGCCGTAGGCTCGGATCTAGTACCGGTATATTAAAAGGGTATATAAGGCTACAATTATTATTAAGTAGCTAATCCCTTCGTTATAGGCGAAGGTAAATAGCTCTACCTATAATAAAGAGGTTAGCTACTTAATAATAATTGTAGCCTTATACGCCCTTTTAATATACTAGTACTAGATCCGAGCCTACGGTATTATTAGGTTTACGTCGAGTCTAGGCGCTAGATTGCTAAGGTATATATCTAGTATAGGTAAATACGGCCTTAGTCGTATAGCTAAAGATATAGCAGTAGTAGTATATAAATTGCTAAAGTTTATTCTCCTAATATTTTCTTCTTCTTCTTCTTCTTCTTCTTCTTCTTCTTCTTCTTCTTCTTCTTCTTCTTCTTCTTCTTCTTCTTCTTCTTCTTCTTCTTCTTCTTCTTCTTCTTCTTCTTCTTCTTCTTCTTCTTCTTCTTCTTCTTCTTCTTCTTCTTCTTCTTCTTCTTCTTCTTCTTCTTCTTCTTCTTCTTCTTCTTCTTCTTCTTCTTCTTCTTCTTCTTCTTCTTCTTCTTCTTCTTCTTCTTCTTCTTCTTCTTCTTCTTTTTCTTTTTCTTCTTCTTCTTCTTCTACTAGACGAGACTACTCTTATCCGACGTTAAAAACCTAAGAATTACTACTATAACTCTTAGTCGGGACGCTAAATAAATAGGTATAGCTACGCTCGCTAAGGAGGTCTACGTAGTATACTAGTAGATAGATAGATATAGCCTTTATCGTACGGCTAGATAGGCGGTATATTGCTATCTTAATTATTAAAGTTCGTCCGCCTTAGGATTAATTTCGTCTTTTATAATTAAGTAGTAAGCGGGTCGTACTCTGCCTTAAAGTCCTAAATATACCTATAGCCTAATTCTATATAGATCTCGTCGGCGATACTATAGTCGACGACTATACCTACGAGTAGGTTCTAATAGTTATTATATATATCCTACCTACGAGTCGGGTAGAAACGAGTATAGTAACGCTTACTAACGATAATTACGGTTATCTTCGGATACTTCTCTTTACTACCGTAGAGCTTTATAAAGGCCTTTTCGGGACTACCTAGGTTACTATATAGTATATTGCCTCGATTGCTCTTACGGTTAATAACTAGGACCGACTACTTGTTAAATTTTCTAGGTCTAGTAAACTTAACGCTCTATAAGTTCTAGTAGTCCTTCTATAGTATACTAGGTTTCGAATTCGAACTATAGCCTACGCGAGGAGTATCTAGGATACGGCCGGGCACTATAATTATACTAGTACCTACCGAGAAGCTAAATAGCTTTACGGGAGTTAACTAATAATTACCGGTAGGATTAGTAAGACGGAAGAGCCGCGGACTATTCCTAAGCCTAGTACCGGGAGTTCCGGTAATAGATATAGTATCGAGGTTTAGAAATATAGCTACGAATTTAAGTATCTTAGAAGTCTAGTTGTCTCTAAGTAGGCGTCGATAAGGCTAATTAGTACGGATTGTATATAGCTCGGCAGGTAGGTATTAGGGATTAGCGCGTATACTAACGTTAAGTACCGGACTATCTAGGTATCTAGGGATAATTCGGTACTATTAACGGAAGTAATTATTTACAGTAATCTGTCGCGTTATAGTATTCCGGATGCTTTAGTCCAACCTAGTTAGTATTACTAAAACGCTAAACCTAGATCTTGTCGGTAGCCTTCGCGAAGCTAATAATAGGCCTAACCTTAACTCTAAACGGCTTTTGCTCCGACGTATACAAACTAGCGTAATGCCGTTAGGTTAGAGAATAAGGGACCGTTTGTTCGGCTAGAGGGCTATAAGGAAGCTTAGAGGCTCGAAGGAGGAAGTTCTCGGGCACTTTTTCGAATCCCTAAGTATTCTTATAGCCCTCTAGGCTTATGAGACAAGGCCGGACATCC
>NW_006921546.1:456052-662863 GCF_000340215.1 Pseudocercospora fijiensis CIRAD86
AACGGTCCCTTATTCTCTAACCTAACGGCATTATACTAGTTTGTATACGTCGGAGCAATATATAGTAAGAATAACAAAGGTATAGTTATAGGATACTTCGAGAGTAAGTAAAGCGACTCGGTCGTCCTTCTACGATGCTCTTACCGCCTTTGCCCTAGCTATAATCTAGCTCCGTAGTATAATAGCGGCGCCGCGTAGTAGATAGGGTTTAGCTTCTTATTCTGCTAGAGGCCCGCTCTTGCCGCTAGCGTAGTTCGTATCTCGAGCTTAACTTTACCTACGCCTTTGCCCTAGCTATAATCTCGCTCTATAGTATAATAGCGGCGCTACGTAGTAGATAGGGTTTAGCTTCTTATTCTACTAGAGGTCCGCTCTTGCCGCCGGTATAGTTCGTATCTCGAGCTTAACTTTACCTACGTATTTGCCCTAGCTATAATTTTGCTCTATAGTATAATAGCGGCGCCGCGTAGTAGATAGGGTTTAGCCTCTTATTCTACTAGAGGCCCGCGATAGCCGTAGCCGTAGCGTCCTTCTCGCGATACTCCTTATCGCCGGTATAGTCCTTATCTCGAGCTTAACCTTATCTATACCTTTGCCCTAACTATAGTCTAGCTCCGTACGTATAATAGCGGCGCTATATAGTAAATAGTGTCGTAGCGCCGAGTATAGTTTTAGCTAGCGCGCTAGTTCCTAATCGCTCTAGCTACGGTTACGGGGTTGTTTAACCGATCGCCTATACTATATAACCTAGTCGACTATATTCGATTTCCTAGCCTAGGGTCTATACTATATATATTCTACTTAATACTAGAACGATAGGGAACTTCGATAATATAGATTAGACCCCGTAGTAGTTCGGGTTAGTTTAGTTTAGTTTGCTAAGCCGAAGATCTAGTTTAGTTTAGATTAGCTTGCTAAGCAACTATAGGATTAGCTAGTTCGAACTATAGAATTTATCGGTTTCTAAGAAGTATAAGAATGTCTACGTAACTCGAAGTAAGCCCTTTATAAGATACGAGAGTATAGCCGGCAGCGTAGCCGGCATTTTTTAGTTATAGGAAGGTACTTATATAACCCTAAATCTATAGACAATTAGCTAAGGGCACTAACTAATTAAAAGCATATATATATATACAAGCTATTATAGTTTAGTTTAGAAACTACACTTATTAGGTATAAATTTTATCCTTTCGCTCGCTGTTTAATTCCCTAACCGCTCGGTAGAATGTTATTATCTAGATCTAGGTAGAACTTATTAATTTCCCTAGAAGCCCTCCTTAAGAAGTTCGAACACTTTCTAACTAAACTATTCTCTAATATTAAGTACTAGGATAGCTCCTCCCTCGGTATCGGTATAGTATATAAAAGAGCTATAAGGCAGCTCTATAGAACGTTCTACTAGTTACTCGCTATACTAAGGCCGAATGCTAGTTCGTTGCTTAGAACTCTTAGTTATTTAGGAGATATTAAGGATAGGGTAGGTAGTAACTTCGTATTATATAAGGAGGTAGAGGCTGCTATAGAGGAGTCCTTTAACCTATAGAAGATAGTAAAAGATATAGAGGCAGCTGTAGGTCTAGGTACCTAGTTGAATTTCTAGTAGGTAGAGTATAAGGATATTTAGAGGGAGTATTAGGTAGAGTTACGAAGGCAGGTATATAATATAGTCTAGAGGGATAATGCCTATAACTATAAGTATTAGGCTCTTTAACCTTCCTTATTTTTCCCTGTTTTCTTTTTATAAAAATCTAAACTAATACAAATCAACCGGAATATATATCTTCTTTTAGTTTTTTAAAAACCTAGTAGCGTAGCCGGTAGCGTAGCCGGTAGCGTAGCCGGCCTTTTTACTCCTTAGAACTAACGGGATTTTCGAAGACTTCTATTCCGTACGGCTAATAAAGTATACTATACTATATATATATACTTAGAGAGTATTTAGAGCGCGGTATATAGCGCCGTATAATAGCGGCTTATTTCGTATATAGAAAAGCTTATAGACGACACTACGAACATCCTTCCTACTAGAATATCTATCCTACCTAGTACTATCTCGAATATAGACATTCTAGCCTTTTAGAATCTAATCGAGTGCTTTAAAATCCTTATCTATAATTATTATACGCTTCGCGTAGATAGCTATAAGGTTAACCGCTAAAATAGTATTAGTATAGTCGGAAAAGAGGTAGGAGAGAAATATACATTCGAAGATACGAACTAGGTAGGCTTCTATAGCCTCTTAAAGGGCGCCTATCGCGGAGGCTTAGAAGCGAAGGTCCGTTCTATAATCCTAGGCAATTTCGTAAATAAGTCGTTAGAAAGGAGCTTTATAGATTAGGAGATTAGAACTCTTCTAATACTTCCGAATCTTACGGAGGGCTCCGGCTAAAGAAGGATTAGTAAAAAGACAGTAAGAATACCGGCTACGCTACCGGCTACGCTACCGGCTATAAATAGGACTTACTTCCTAGGCGCTATCGACGCTTCGTACGATTATTGCTACTAGTAGTAGAAGCGCTAGTCGTCGTCTTACGTAGAGCCTTACCCGCCGTTATCTTACGCGAAGCCTTACTCGCGACGCCCTTTCTAGTACCGGATCTAGCGGTAGTAGTAGCAGCCTTCTTGCGTTAATATACTATACTCGTTCTACTATTTCCGGTCTTATTACGACCCGTAGAAGCAGTAGGTCCCTTCTTACGAGGCGTCGTAACTTAGTTAAGTAGACTCGGTATTATAAAAGTCGTCGAATTAAGGAAAAAAGTACGTTACGAAGGTATACGAAAGCGTACGCGGAGCGAGGGTATTACGGAGATAGTAGATATAGAGCGAGGAGATATAGGTATCGATACGAAGGTTAAATATAGCGAGAGAGGTAGTATCGCGGCATCGCTAGGCAATAGAGTAAGCGTCGCGTAAGCCTATATTATAGTAACGTTAGAGCAAGGAAAGAAGGCAGGTACGGCTAAAAAAGGCAGGTACGGCAAACTTTAAAATATAGCCGGTATATATAGCCGGTATAGTACTAGGCGAAAGCCTCCTTTTAATAAATAGCCGGCGTAATAATAGTATCCTACTATAGTATAGATATTCTTTAGTAATGCCCTTACTAGCTATAGTAATCTTATAAGTAACCTAGGCCTATTACTAGGAAATATAAGAAATATTAGGTAGGCTATACTAAATAAGCTAGTTATTTAGTAGGAAAAGGCCTACTACCGTCTCTATATACTAGCTACGAGTGCCGGCTATCGCTCTAAATTCAACTCCGCCCTATCTCGGAGGCTAAGGTACCGAGCGGAAACCCTATAGCTAATATTTACTCGGTTGTCGCGGAGCGCTTATAGGTAAGGTATTAGAAAAGAGTATAAAAAGTACGAGAAGAGTATCCTAGGATATAGGTCGTAAATAAATAAGAGTAGTACGCCTAGTTATTTATATAGTACGTTACTCTATACGACTAAGAGCCTATATTATCTCGTACTTCGCTTATAAGACCTCGACTCTACTAATATACTATTAATCTCCTACTCGGTCGCTGTCTTAATTCTTCTTCGAGTTGCCGGACTTAGTACGTATCTATCGCTATACAATAGCGCTACGTATTATAGAGAATTAACTCCGCCGTATCTCGAACGCTAAGGTACCGAGCGGAAATCCTATAGCTTATATTTACTCGGTTATCGTAGAGCGATTATAGGTAAGGTATTAGAAAAGAGTATAAAAAGTACGAGAAGAGTATCCTAGGATATAGGTCGTAAGTAAATAAGAGTAATACGCCTAGTTATTTATATAGTATATTACTCTAAATAACTAGGAGCCTATATTATCTTATACTTCGCTTATAAGACCTCGACTCTACTAGTATACTATCGATCTCCTCCTCGGTCGCTAATATACTATCTTAATTCTTCTTCGAGTTAAAACTTGCTAGACTTAGTGCGTATCTATAGCTATATAATAGCGCTACGTATTATAGAGAATTTCTCGTTAAAGTTTCTCTCTCGTAGGCTTGCTATCTACCTCGTAGTATAAAGGATTAAAGTGCTAATACTAAAGAATCTCCTTATAGTTAGGATACTAGGGCTCCTTAGGACCTTTGTATTTTAGGTCTAAATAGAGACGTATTATAAACGTTCTATCGCCTTTTCGCTTACTATCCGCTAGGTCGCGATATACGAAGAAACTAATCTAAATATAGCTCGTCTCTATAATAGCCGGGTAAATATAGAGCGCTAGGTTTCTACTTCGTACCTTAGATTTAGGGACGGCGCGGAGATAAAATTAGAAATATAGCCGGCACCTATAGCCGGTAAAAGGATACGAAAATAGGCCTCCTCCTAGGTTAATCTACCGACTAAATACAATTTCTAACTAATCCGCTATAAACCGATACCGAATTTTAGCTAGAAGCTATATATCTTTATTTTAAAGAGTAACCCGCTTCGTATAGATAGTAAGTAGGTTTAAAAGCTTAAGCTCGATTACGAGAAATACCTCCGTAGCTTCCTAAAAAGTACTAATCGCCTTAGCCGTAAATCGTATACTAGACCGAAAATCTAATATAATTTCTCGGACGAGTCGCTAGAAGGGAGTCTTAGAGATTAAAAGCTCGGTCCCTCTTTTGTTTTAGAAAAGCCGGATCTAGCGAAGGGTAATAGTACCTAGTTTAAAGCGCCGCTTTTTTATCGTCGAGTCCTACTTTGTTCGCTTTTTTTTAATAGAAAGATAACTTTTCTTCGTAATAGCCTTCGTCCGTCTACTCTTTTTAGCCGTCTCCTATCTACCTAAAGCCTTCTTGTTTTTCGGTACTATTTTCCGAGGAACCCCTTTCTTTCGTATATACTATAGAGAATCTTACTCTTCTAATATCTCGTTCTCGCTACGGTCTCCCTATACTTAGCTTGCTTTACCCTTGCCCTTTAGGCTCTAAAGATATTTATCTACGCGTTTAGGCGATAAGGCTATATCGGTAGGACCTAGAAAATTAATAAGCCTATAATCGTAAGGAGATATTTGTACTTATTACCTTCTAGAATAAATAGTCTTCTATTAAACCGCCTTAGTAGGTTATCGTTAGATTTGTATAAAAGATAGTCGCTTAAGGTAGGGGAGATAGCCGGCTTAGAAAGGCCCGAAGAGCCGAATCCTTAAGGTATATTTGTCTTTAAGAATATAGGGAAAGGGAAGAAGGAGGGGAAGAGCGAATAGAGAATTAGAAATAGTCCGTAGGTAAGCGGGGTAGGTTTCTATAGTAACTAGTCTATTTAGGTTCTAGGAATTCGAAATATATTTCGGATATATACTAGCTATATACGCCGGCTATATTACCTTATACGTAAACGCTTCGTCTCCTTAAAGCTACTCGAAGCCTATATACGTTTCCGCTTCTCGATCCGGTATCGCCTTCTACCTCCGCCCTCTTCCTCTTCGTTATCGCTAATTAGGGTTTTACTTAGACTAAATTTCGTATTCTCTTCGCGCTCCTAGGTTTCTTCGATCTTAAGGTTTTCTAATTCCTCGATTAACTCCTTTAGTATAATCTTTAGTAACCTGCCTTAGCGACTCTAGTAGAGGAGATAGTATCGGAATACTATAATAGATTCGAAGGTAGTAGGCGAGTATATTCGATTAAAGCGGCCCTAGTAACGAGCGATACTAAAAGACCTTTTCTAGCCTATACCTACGCTTAGTATAGCGAGGACGTCCCGAGCGACCGACGCTATCGTTAGAAACTTAGGCTCTAACCGCTACTATATAGCGAGAATATCGTCTCTAAATTCGTCTAGAAGACTAGTAAGATCTAGAGATTATTAGCCCTCTTTCCGAGCCTACGGGTTTATACTTACTCGCGCGCCGATAGAGATCGAACTCTTCTTTATTTACTTTAGTAGTTGCTTCCTCTTCTGCCTCTACTTCCTACCTACGAAATAGGTATAATATCGGAGCCTTCTAAACCTTCTTTTTCTTTATAGAAGCTATATTTTAACTAGTTTCTTTCCGACGCTCGTAGAATATCTTTTCTAGAATAGTCTAGTAATACTTCGGCTATACCTCGTCCGCCTTCTATTCTAGCCTCTACTAGTATATATTCTTTTCTACCGGGTTAAGCAAGTACGTAACGCTATAGATATCCCCGAACGACTAAAAGGTAGTACTATAATATTTATATAACTTAGTATAGGAGGAGTCTATAGCTTTCGTTATAGCTACTTTCTAGGGAACGCTCTTCTTAGCTAGCTTAGCTACGGTTTCCTCGAGTTCGTTAAAGAGCTAGTTATAGTACGTAAAGATAAGGTAGATCGTCGGTCCTCGGGTTCTTCTAATCGTAGCAGTAACCTTCGCATAATACTTGCTAATATCGACGAGATACTCTACTTAGCGCTATTCGGCGGCGGTAAGGCCGAGCTACTTAATATCCTTAGAACTCTAATAGATCTCGAGAGTAGTTGTTAGGACTAAAGAGGTTATACGTGATTAGTATATAACCGGGCTCGAGTAAAGCTAGGGTCTTAATGCCTTAGGTAGGGCTTAGCGCTTAGTAATAGGCTAACTTGCCTACCTTCCTCCCTCTCCTCCTAGCTCCTTATCGAATACTACCTATACCTACTACTACCCTATCTACCTGCTAATATAACCCTTCTTATATAGTATTCGATCTACCCTTTAAGGGTAGTAGCTAGATAGTCCTTATTTTAAGCTTTTAGCGGTATAGCTACGAAAACTATCGATTTAACTATATTACGCCCGAAGAACGGGACCTATACGTACTATTCTACTAAAAACAAGCGTGCTAATTATTAAGCAATGCCTTCTATACGGCCTATTACACTAAGTTAAGCATATTAGGCCGATACCTACTAATTCCGCTATATCCGTACTATAGGGGGCTATAATAGATTATTAGTGCTACCCCTTATTACAATAGCCGGCTTATTACGAAATAACAATAACAACCGCGGCGCCGCTAGTAGCGCTAGCAATAACAATACTAGTAGTATAGCACCTACTAAAGTGCCTACTAAAGCACCTGCTAAAGAGCCTACTACTAGGCCTACCGAAGAACCTATAGTTCTAGGTAACGACCTAGAGTTGCCTATTAACGATATACTTAACAATATTGTTAATCGACGATATAGCTAACTAGCCTTTAGACCCTAGCTAGTAGCGAGACTTTAAGAAGCTACCTAAAACAGGCTCGCTGCTTTACGCTAAGAATAATAGCTAAAGGATAACCTCCTCGAGCTTCGTTGCCTTTAGGAAGCCCCGATAACTACTACTGAACCAATAGTAGGACCTTCCTCGCTATTAGCTAAGAAGAAGGACGCTAAGCTTAAGGACTGCACCGTATTTAACGGCTCTAGCCGCAAGTAGTATAATAATTATATACGCGATTGTAAGCTTAACTAACGAAATATACCGAGAGCGCTACTAGATAACTATTCCTTAGTTATTTACGCTATATAGTACATTAATAGCGACCTAAAACGTACCTAGAATAACTATTTTAACTCCCTCGATAACTAGACCGCTATTTAGTAGCAAACCTATAAAACTATTATACTAGATACCCTTAGAAACCCTATACTAAGGCAATAACATACTTAGGACTAGTACCTTCGAGCTAAACAAAAGACTAATCAATCGGCTCGTTTATTCTAGGCCTATTTAAAGACCCTAGAAGACGACCTTCCGGCTAAGACTAATTCTATATAGATCTCGGAAATACGCCTAAAACTTAGATAGGAACTAATCCTCGAATTGAACCGTCGCCGTATTCTCGAACAAGCTAAGCTAATACGTATTTAATTTATAGTCGAGGTAGAAACGGCTAAACGAGCTGTCTAGCTCTAGTAACGACTAGAATTAAGGATCCGACTAGCTAGTACTAACCGTAGCAACCGTAGTGCCCGCGGAGGAAACTAAGGTTCCTACTAGAATAATAGTGCTAATAATAGGAATAGTAACAATAACCGTAGAAGAGGCCGTAGCCGGCGGCTATATAGAGGAGGCCGTAATAGGGGCCGTAGAAGGGGCTCGTATCCCTATAATACTAACCGCTCGACTAACAACAATAGTAGCAACAATAGTTATAGCAACCCCCTAACCGGATTGAAGTGCTTTAACTATAACAGTACTAGCTATCTACTAGGCCAATATAACAAACCTAAGGACTAGGCCCGAATTAACCGTACTTCCGCTAAGTATAGGAAACACCTTTTAGCCGCTAATGCTATCCCTATCGGCTCTTTTAATTAGTCGAAAAAAGAATAAGCGCCGCACTAACTATTAGCCTTATACGGCGTAAAACTATTAACATTGTGCTAGCTATTATACGTACCTGTCTTATATAGGATACGCATAGAACTAACTATTAAACTAAGGTTATACTAGATCTAGGAAATTTAGTTAGTGCCCTTATTAATTACCGCCTAGCTAAGCAATTAGACCTCCGACAATTGCCTAGAACTAATATACTAACCCTTGCTTAGTTTAATAACGCTCGGCACTTAACCTATAGGGCCTACTATATTCCTATAGTTCTAAAAGACGACCTCGGCAATAAACGCTTACTAGATTTCACTGCCTACTAAAGGACGGAAACTAATACTACCACTACTACTAGTAGTAATAGTATAGGCTACCGAGGGTAACATAACCTATAGCAATATAGGCAGCTATATTTAGCATAATAGGATAACAAGACGGTTGCTTAGGCTAATAACTAGAGCCCTGCAATATAGGCATTGTAGAAGTGTAACATAAACAATGTGCTATACGAGGTTAGTGCTCTATCTATAATGTAGAAGGAGGCCTCTTATATAGGCTTAAAACTTAGCCTAGGTGTATAGGGCCGGTTACTAGCTAATATCCCTCCCTTTCTTCGTGTCTAACTAGACACGCTTTACATTGCGCGCTTAAAACAAACAAACAGTTATATAGGGCACCTTAGGCATCTTAGCTAAGGCCATTTTTTAGAAACTCCGCAATAACACCCCCGGGGTAGCATTGTTCCTAGATTCTATTAATATACAAAAACAACTTCCTAAGCAACCAATCTACTACGCTAACTTACTACTGCTTTAATGTACCGTAATCCTTACTAGCAATAACCTTATTAGCTAGTCGATTCTCCTAAACTCCTCCGTAGGTATTAAAGCTATTAGCGCTAAAGTACTCTACCTCGAAGTGAGCTTAATTAACGAGGAGGTTAGTAGCCTTGTCCTATATAGCCTTCTCCTACTCGCGTAGATAGTCCTTAAGCTCCTCCTTACTAAACTAGAGGATTTGTTTAACTTCGTTCTAAACAACGTAACTTAACTAAGGAATTCTACCGACTAGGGCATCGGAAATGCAACTAAGGCCTTCGACTAAGATAGCGGTAGGGAAGGCGAACGGTACGAAGGTGTTAGAACCTAGAAGGGCGGTTAGATTGCGGTATGCCTTAGCAACCTTAGCGACGGTTAAGTTGTCGTAGCCCTTAATCTTAGTACCGTTAATAATACGAGAGTAGCCTAGGTCGATTAATATACGGTCGCTCTCGGGCTTTAGATCGCTATACGGAAGGTATAGCATCTAAATAGAGACTTCGTATTCTTTTAGAGGGTTAAGGATCTACTAAGCTACCTCGCCTTCGTTAGGCTAACTATCGAACATATAACCGAGGTCGTAGTTAGTAAGGTGCTTATTAGTAAGCTTGCTAATCTTGTTTAGTAGAACTAGGCTACAGGCATTAAGCTTCTTAACCTAGTTCTCGAAGACCTCTAGTTCGTATATGCCCTCGATAATAGTTAAATAGGCGGTCTTATCTTTAGATATAAGAGAAACCTTAATACGTAGATAGCTAGCACCCTTACTAGCTGCGAGCTTAGCTATATCTTATCCGAGACGAGAAGTCTCCTTAGTAGGGCAGTTCTTATAACCGCTATTACCTACCTTAAAGTACTTAGTAGGCTTAGGGACAGAGATAAGCTCGTATACGTAATTAGGTCGAAGGGCAACGGCTAAGAGCTACAAGGCGGGATGCTAACGGACGATTTAGTTGCCTACTCTATAGGTTTAAAGAGCATTGCGGCCTTCCTACTTAGACTTAGGCAGTTTACGCATATACTAAAAGAATATACGAAACTCCTCCTATACTAGGTCGATAATAAGAGGAAGGTGCGCTCTACGAGGCGACTATATCTAACCGAAGACTCAAGGGAAGATAGCATTACTAGTCTAACGAAAGCGGTCGAAGGAAGTGCCTTAGCCGAGAATGCTAGTAATTAACTTGTACTAACGCTTAGTTAGCGTAAGATCGCGAGTAATAGTACTAGTAGGGTTGAATACGTAGAGTCCTAGGGAGGTCGGGGCGGTAGCAGGACGTCTAGGAAACCAGTTAGTATAACTAGTCTTAAGGGCAGTAAAGGCATCCTAATTAGCAACCTCGCGACTAATCTTTAATAGGCGACCGATAAGAACACTCGTCTTAGCACTAGTGTAAAGACTATAGACCTTAGCGGCCTTCTTAATATAGTCAGCATATATAGTAAACTGCTCTTTACCTAGCTTGCTAAGGTCGTCGAGCTATTAATAGATAGATAGGGCGGTAGGAGCTTTGCCTATATCGGCTTTAGGAACTATATCGATATTAGTAATAAGGTACGCAATAGAGTCGCCCTTATAAGAACTATAGATGTTCTTAGTTAATAGGATCGGCGAGAGGCCTCTATCTCTACGCTCGCTAAAGGAGCCTTCGGAGGAGACATCTTCTAGTAGTATATCTAGTATATTAATATCCGAGTTACTATAGTTAGTACTATAGTTAGTACTATAGTCGGTACTAGAAGGAGTGCTATACTTCTTAGTAGCCTTGCGGAGGGCCTAGCGAGTATACAATACCTTCTTGCGCGCTGCTTCGGCCTTAGCGCGCTCGTCTTAAACTTCTTAAGGGACCTTACGGTTGCGGATCGAGCGACGATCTTTAGCCTACATTTCTATAGCGAGCGCAAAACTAGCAGCCGTATCGGCCTCGGTTTCTAGGCGAAGAGCCTTACGTTTAAGGACATTAACGATAGGAGCCTCTTAACCTTTAATAATAAAGCCTATACTATTAATGCGATAGCCCTTCTCTTTTAGTAGATCCTTAGTTGTCTATACGTTAAGATCGACCTAGACAATCGTATCGTAGTGCTAATTCTAGTAGGCTGTCGTAAAGTCGTTAAGCGCAAAGGATAAGTTAAGTAACTGCTTGCCTACCTTCTTGCTAGCGGTAGATACGCGATAGATTATAGTACGGGAAAGATACTCGGCGCCTTAACGACGGACCTTATACTTATTAACGAACGAAGAGACCTGCTTAGTACGCTCTTGTCTACCGTAGGCGAAGTTAATAAGGCTCTTAGGAAGACTACTTAGTCCTCCCTAGTATTCGAAGGCCTAGTCGAGGGTCTTAAAGCGTAAGCGAATCTAGGTGCCGGCTATCTCGAGGCTATAGACGATAGGAAAGGCTTGTTCGATATCTATATCGTTAAGAACCTCGCGCTTAAAGATACGCTTACCGATAGACTAACGCAAGTTGTTTATACCGTACGTAACTAAGATAGCGGCCTTCTTAATGTTCCTATTAATAACGCGTAGTAGGGTACGAGCGTTCTAGATCTTCTCTTAAGGGTCTTTAAGGGCGGTAACGATCTAGAAGCAGTGCTCGAGGCTAGTTGTAGCAGCTAAGGCGCTGTCGGATAGGGCTTCGATCGGAACTAGGGCGGCTAGGCTTAGGTTAATAGGGATAGGTAGGTCGTTGCTACTACTAGCGCCTAGCGGATTCGGGGCGCCGGAAGACATAGTCGACCGAAGCGGAAGTAAGGTGTAAACGAGTTTGTAAGTGTGTTCGTGGCTTAACAATAAAAATTAAAGGGTTAAAAAAAAAGGGGGGGTGGGGGGGGGGGGGTAGTTAGGCAGTAGCGAGTTAGTTAGTAATCGAGTAGAAGAAGGAGCTTAAGAAGCTCGCTTTGAATATAGTACGAAGGTAACGTAGTCCGTATATTCCGCGCTAGTAAAGCAAACGGATAACGGCTATATATAAAGGTAAAGCTATATACGAGACTTCTTTATTATTAGGGTAGGCTAAAGTTTAATAATCGATCTAGCTAATTACTAGTAGCGACTACGCGCCTTTTATTAAACTTTAGCTATCGTAGACTCTCGCGTACTCGAAATGTAACTAGTTAGTTCGAGTTCCTAGTAGAAATCTATAGTAGTAAGGCTAGCGGGACTAATAATACCCCCGGGGTAGTATTAGCTTTTCTCTAGAGATACTCGGTAACGAGGAGCAAGTCGCCTAGGCCTAGCGTAGCTAATTCGTTAGTGCGTTAGCCTATAGCACTACTATTGTAGATGTAGCATTACCTTTTATATTAGCAAGCACGTAAAGGTAGTCTATACGTTTACCTTCTTCCTTCTTCTAAACGCTAAGCTTAATAGCCTAAGGTCCCTATTCTTAGAGGCTATCGGCCTAGGTTGCTATATCTATCTAAGAGCTAGGAAGGGAGAGGGATCCTCCCTTTCTTAGTGTCCTACGTAACTAGTGCTAATTATAGTAGGAACATCCTCTAGTAGAGTATCTTATTATCGTTGTTACTTAAGGGTAGTCGCTAGAGTCTAGAAATCTAGAGGGAAGTAGTCCTAGAAGGGTAGAGGGTTAGGTTCGGCCGTTTTCCTAATGCTACCCCCGGGGTATTATTAGGAAAACACGCCTCGTATAGTTCTATCTAAGGAAACAAGAGCAAAGGAATAAAGTTATAGCAATATCTCGAAGGCTAAAGAGCAAAACAATAGACAAAGTAAAAGTAAAAGAGGGCAACAACTATAAGCATTAATACCGTAGGAACAAGCAGTAAGGACTAAAGCTATAGGGCGGCACTATATTAATAGCGCGGAGAAGGCAAGGAAAACAACGTAGTAGAGGTAGGGAAAGACAGGCAATTATTTAGTCTCGGGATCTAGCTATAATTCTAGGCGGTCTTCGTCGCTAGACTAGTCGAGCTCCTTCTCGGAGTTAGAGTTAGATAGCTAGAAGTCTAGTTTACTATCGGAATTAATATCGGAAATGCTCTACGCGCAATTAATACGTATATAACCCTCCCTTTGTTTATAAGTTATTCCTAATAGCTTACTAAGACGTATCTAGGGATGTGTATAGTTGTCGGGCAGAACAGGATCTATAATCGCGGTAGGATCCTCCTCTCGATAGGCATCTAAGGTAGGTAGAGGGTCTATAGAGGTATTAACTTCCTCCTCGGTCGGGGGAGGGCGGGTAGGCTCTCTTAATTCGACGACCTTCTTTAGGTTAGCCCGGGGGTGCGAGTGCTTTAAGGTAGCACTATTAAGCTCTTAAAGACGGTACGTAGAACTATCGTAAAGGACCTTCTATACTCTATAAGGCCCTTTCTATTTAAAGGCTAGCTTATAGAAGTAACTATATTCTAGCTCCGACCGGTATAGGAGGACTATATCGCTAACCTTTAGAGGTTCCTAATTAATAGCATTATAGTTATCGAAATACTACTTAGCCTCTTTACGAAGGCGCCGTTATCGAGTAAGACCCTCCTAAGAAGTCGTAGTTATATCCTTAAAAGCCTTAGCCCGTAGGGTAAGAAGATCTACCCTTATACGAATAGACCCCTAATCGTAAACGCTATACGTGCGATAGGACAACTTAATAGGAAGAACGGCGTCCCTCCTAATTATAAGCTCTACTAGCGTAAGTCTAGTCGTATCGACAATAGTAGTTCGATCCGCCTAGAGAAGGGCTAGAACGCGGGTAGAGATAGGAACGGACCTATCCCCTCTATTAGTTATCTTAGATAGGGCATTAATTAAAGACCGATAGCTACGCTTAATAATAGCATTCGACTAGGGATAGTACGGGGAGATGCGAACGTATCTCGCCCTATACGAAACAAGTAGCGCTTAAACTTCTTTAGCTATATTATTCGTAGCGTTGTCTAAGATAATCTTATAAGGTGTTCCCTAGCGGCAAAACAGATCCTTAAACAGGAAGGTAGCTATATTACGAGCATTAATAGCGCCGTAGCCCTTGTAGAAATAATAGGCCTCCGGCTATCGAGAAAGACCCTCTCGAATAATATATAAGCTATTATTGCGACTAAGATAGACCCTATCGCTATACTATCGCTCTCCGACTAATTAGGTAGTAGGAATACGTAGCTCCCCTAGACGTCGGTAGCTATTCCTAAAATTGCACTTAGGACAGCTCTTATAGTAGCGGGAGATATTAGCCTATACGCCGTCCTACTAGTAGCGCCGACGAAGGACATCGAAGATACCCTCCGCCGCCCGGTAGCCGAGCTTATCGTAAACGGAACGAAGGATCTCTTATCGGGCTACTAGGTCGTTAATAATACGCTAGAGAGGTATATTAACTATCGCTTATCGCTAAAGGATTCGATCTTTAACTAGGAATCGTCGATAATAGCGAATAACCCGACGGTATTAACTCTTTAATAGGCTAGGCGCTTTCTTCGTATAGGTTAGGAAGTAGGCGATATAATAGGAGTCGTCGGAGTAGACCCTATTAAGGATATCGTCCCTCTCTAGTTTATCCGCCTTAGCTTTAGCCTAGTCGTTATCGTTAGTAGTAGGGCTCTCGTCGGGCTAGTTACTAGGTTAGTCGTCGGTAGTAGGCCTAGTAATCGCTAGTATAGCATTAATATAGAAGGTAGCGAAGAAAGTGCGGTTAATTACCGTATCGATATCCTCTTCTTCTATTATCTCGGCGATATCCTCTTCTATAGCGGGCCTTCTAGAAAGGCTATCTAGTCTAGTATACTTCTTGCTAGGAACGTAGAAGACGTCGAAGTCAAACAAATAGATCTAGGCAACCTACCGAGCTATCGTAGAGTTTAGTAGGTCGGAGGCTATACGGTTAAGCTAATAGACTAGCGTCTAAGTATCGATTTCTAAGCGAAAGAATACACTAAAGAGCTATAGTCGGAACTTCTTTAGAGCCTTGTAGACTCTAAGGCATTCTCGCTTGCTAGTATCGTACCGGGCCTCGATCGGTTTCTATAGCCCTAAGTCGTACCGGATAGGGTGTCGTAAAGATAGTTCTTTACGATTATACTGCATTAGTATCTCGCTATAGCCTTCCCCGCTCGAGTTAATAGTAA
Organism: Pseudocercospora fijiensis CIRAD86; assembly: GCF_000340215.1. Lineage (NCBI taxonomy): Eukaryota > Fungi > Ascomycota > Dothideomycetes > Mycosphaerellales > Mycosphaerellaceae > Pseudocercospora > Pseudocercospora fijiensis. The sequence continues at coordinate 471,223 of NW_006921546.1, forward strand.
CAATTATTAAACCCGCACCCTCGGAGTAGTTAATAGATGTTAGTGCAGGTGCGCTAACGAGTGCCTTAGTTACTGTATCCTTAGCCGCTTAGTAAACGGAGGTCTATTCGAATTTAGCATCCTCCTTAAGTAAGGCGTATAAGGGCTTATATACTAATATAAAGTTCTCGACTTAGATACAGAAGTAGGAGACTACTCTAAGCTAGGTTCGGACATCCTTCTAATAGGTAGGATCCGGCTAGGATACTATCTTTAGGACCCGTACATTATTAGGATAGCGGCCGTTCTTATTAGTTACAAACCCGACAATGTTTATTCGTTTATATAGGAGCTAAAGCTTCTCCCTATACACCGTTAGGTTAGCTCGCTCTAGGTCGTAGAGGACACTATCGAGGTTCTAAATATATTCGAGAAAGAACCTACGGATACTAGGCTCTACTTCTTTATTATCGTACCTAGTTTTAGGGCCCTTAATACCGATATCGTCGAGGAAAGGCATCGCTATATAGGAGATATAGGCCGCGAGGACTTGGTTTATAATACGAACGAACTAGGCTACGGAGTTAGTTGCCCCTTAGGGAAGGATAGTTTGTCTATATAGCCTAAGAGGTATCTCGAAACTAGTAAGGTCCCGACTATTAGGGTAGAGAGGAATTTAGTCGTAACCCGAGAAAACGTTAACTAGCGAGGCTACAATATAGTTAGTAAAGGCTTCCGAGAACCTATTAGTCTCCGGAGGAAGGTTAGTATCTCTAATCGTAACCGTATTAAACTTTTATATAGCGTTAATTAGGCGGTACTTCTTTAGTTCCCTAGGAGCTGTCTTCTTCTAAACTAGGAAGTATAGATTGCGATACGAGGCATAGGAAGGTTCTAAGGTACTAGCCTTTATACGCTGTCGTATTATATCCTTAACTATACCTCGTAGGCTTAGGTTTAGCTTAAAACCTAGGTAGGCCTAAGGCTTATATTCGATCGTTCGGATCCTCTACGGAGGAGCAACCTCCGGATTTATTCTGCCTAGGTAAGTAAAGTTATATACTAATACGGCCTCGCGATTGTATAGAAGCTCGTATAGCAACTCTAGTTTACGATCCGAAAGCTCGATACTAGGTCTGATTTTCGCAAGCCTCTCCTCTATTAGCCTTAACCCCCTAGGGATAGTAGAAAACTTTTTAGTAATATACTTCTAATCGTACGGACTATCCCTAGGTAGTAGTGTCGCCTCCTAATTAAGGCACTTTTGTCGCTAGTTAGGATTTCCGCTAGGATTAGACCTATCGGTAATATATACGCTACCCTTTACGGGCTTAATCTTGTCGGCTACCCTTTTATATAGGGTGTATATACTAATCGATTATCGAACCCGAGCTCTCTCTCTTTGTCGCTAGGCCTAGAGATTAGCGTAACAAAATAGCGCGTAAACCTCTTTAGAAGTTTCCTTAAGTTAATAGGTGTGTAACTAGTAGTCCTAATTTATAATACCGGCGAAAACGTTAGATTCGTAATAATACCCCCGGGGTAGCATTAGACTCGCGCTCTAATTAGTTAGTTCGGGTAGACCCGCGTCTAGTAGTAATGCCTCCGGCGACGACGTATAAGATAGCATTATTACCTTAACTCGTATAGCAGGTATAGGTAGTCGTTATATTATACTCGCTATCGCTTCGAGCACTCGTCTTCTTAGTATAGAACCTAGAGACTTGCCTTAACGTACGGAGCGGCGCACTTCTAGAAATAACCTATTTAAGCTATACTAACTTATAGCGCAGATTGCCGGTCTTATAACCGCGCCGTAGCGTTTCCCGAAGACCGTCTAGAAGTAGCAAGGATATCCTCGTAGGACTTGTAGCTAGTGTTGCCGATATAACTAGTAAACACGACTCGGTTGCCCTTCTAGTTAGCAATAGTTCCCTCCTAGGAGCTATCGTCGCAGTTACGCTAAACACCTCGGGTTATACGAGACTATAGTCGACCTAGAATAATTGGCGTATTTAGGTCGGCGGCGATCTAGAAGGTAAAGGAAAAGCATATACCGAAGGCGTCTACTATAACATTATAGTAAGCACCTACTAGCGCAACCTCCCTATTTACTCCCTATATACCGAGGGAAATGTCTCTATTTATTAGCAGCCTAAGTTGTTTAGCCTAACGCTTACTTATAATAAGTAACTCCGAACTATTATTAAGCATTGCTAGCATCTGTTAACTATAGCTCCCGATAGTAACTTAAATATAGATAGCGGGAACGACGGCGAAGGAACGGGTAACTGCGGAAAGGTCTACATTATTAGGGATAGAATAAAGTTCCTTAGGTCGAGGAGGTCCTACTCGACCGATTTATTAGCTAGTAAACCGGACAGCCTTAATAGAGACTAAAACTAGAGTAGGGTCGGGATTATTACTATCCCCTCGGCCTATCTCCTTAACTCCCTCTTCGTTAGCATTATCGATAGTCTCTTAGTTCTCGTAGGTTACCGATTCGCCTTCTACTAACTCTTAGGTACCTAAAAATTTAGGAAGGAACTATAGGGAAGAGACGTCGATATAGTCTTCTCGTCCCTGTTTCCTTCGGAGGGTAGCGAGGTCTTTTATAAAGGTAGTATCGTTAGGGATTCGGCTCTAGAACAGGTTAGTAGGCAAACCGTATACTAGCAGCTCTCCTATAGACATATTAGACTTAAGGTCTAGGAACTATAAAGCCTAGAAGAGAGCGTTTGCCTTTGTGTCTAAGGAGTTAGCTAGGCTAGTACTATACTTTTTTATATACCTATTAAAGCGAAAGCTCTTTAGATCGGATGACTTTCGCTTATAGGCCGGTAGGTTAGCTAGACCTAGAGTACTACTAATGTCGGTAGCAATATCCTCTATATCGACCTCTAGAGTCTCTAGGACGACTAGGCTTTCTATAGGTAGGGTGCTAGGTACGGTGCTAGGTACGGTACTAGATCGGATAGCACGGTCTATAGCTGTCTAGAGAGTCTTAGTTTTAGCGGTTAACTCTCGCTATTGCTTAGCCTTGTCGGCCGCCTTATTCTTTAGTACCCTAGTAGAGGCTGCCGCACTAAGGCGAGTAGGGTTCTAAGGGCTCTTACCCTTGTTTTAGGACTAAGTCTAAGACCGTATAGCAGCGTAGATATCTATACTATTCTTAGTAACCGCGTAAACATTAGTAACTGCGTCCGGATCCTAAGAAACAAAGTTAACCTTAATAGGCTTAGTAGTACTATTACTACTCCGCTCCTTAACCTGTTTTGCCCTAACCTTCTAAGTTTCTCGTTTAGTAATAGCGGCGAGGGTACTATTCCTAGTATCCTTAAACTCGATCTTGCCGCTATACTTCTTTTCTAGAAGGGTCTTTAGCTAAGGCAGCTTCGGGGCTCTCCGATCCTATTCGAAATCAATCTTGTCGCCGGTGTCTATATAGTAGAATCGGCTATTTACTTGCATAATAAGCTTCCTTTTAAGAAGCTCTTTCTAGATAGGGTAGGACGATTAAATATATTTAAACCCGCTACACATCTAGCACTTGCTATCTAAGTTAGAATAGATCTTCTATATAGTATAGACATCTACTAAAGGGGCTTTAGGGTAGTTGGGATCTAAAACCTAGTAGACTAGTAGTATATCGCCTAGTATAGTAGTATTAATAACCTCCCTAACTCGCTATAATGCTTTCGCATTTAGGTTTAGCTAGGCTAGGGATTTAGCTAAGTCCGTAACGTCTTAAGAGTGCTTAGTAACAGTAGGAGTTACGGTCTTAGGACTACTTTGCGATTTAGGAAGGAACTTAGGTCCCTTGTTTCCTAAGGCTTCTTTCCTAACCTACGCTAGGTTATTCCGGTCTTCGCTATAGATAAACTTCCTCGCATCGGCTATACTATTAATATCGGCCTTAATATATACTAGGACCTCTTTGTACTTCCTAAAGCTCTTAGGATCGGCCTCGCTAAGCTTATAGCGACGGAAGATACGCTAAGCTATAGGCTACGGCAATCCCTAAAGGAGTAGCCTCGTTCTCTAAGAGTTCTCGAGGTTACTCTACTCGATGCCGTCCGCTAACTCGACAAATTCGCGGACATACCCTTTTAGGTCGTTATCCTTAGTACGCCTTACTAAGTAGAGGGTCTCGAGCTACGCGCGACTGCCTTTAATACGACGGCTATCGCGCTCCCGATACTCCCTTAGAAAGGCTAACTTAAAGATCTCCTAGTTAGTATTAGACTTGTCGTCCTTTTCTAAGTAGCTAACTAGGGTTCTAAGGGTTCGGTAAAGCTTAGTGCTAGTAGTCCTCGTAAGGGACCGGATCTTGTACTAGTCGGACTCTCTATCGAGCTCGTACTTAATTAGGCCTTCCTTAAAACGCTCTATATATACTATAGCGTTCTACCCTTCGAATAAGGGGTTTGTAGTACTCCCTAGTTCTAGCGGGCGACGCTTGTTTTAACGGAGAAGTTTAGTTTGCTTCTCTATTATCTTTATAATAACATTATAGAGCGCCTCTAGCGTAGAAGGCGTAGGAGGCTTACTTATATTAACCGGTCGCCGCCTAATTTCTTCGTTAATAGGATTAGGGGCGTTTTCGGATTTAGAGGATTCCGCTAATTCTTAATGCTCGTTTTCGCTAGAGCTAGAGCTTATTCGATTATTATAAAATAGTTGAAATAAAACGCTATATTAAAATAAAATGCTATATAAAAGTGTTTTTAGTGTCTTTAGTTTGTTTAGTTTATTGTAATATTGCTACGCGAGAGAATAGTATATTAGGCTATTTCTCCTAGTATTACCCCCGGGGTAGTATTAGGATTTAGCCTCCTAGGGGTCGCCTAACTACCTCTAGGAGCTTAGTTTAGTATCGGACGAAAGCCGCTTAGAGGGAGAGACTACAATCTCTATTTATACCTAGATCCTAGAAACTAGCTCGTATCTCCTTTAGCTAGGCGGGAGGGGGGCGGTAGCCTTCTTTTTTCTAGTAGAAGGCTAAGTACTATCTAAGCGAGGCTACGAATCTAGAAACGCTCTACCCGATTAATAGGGGACTCCCCGGCTATCCGACCTACAAGCCGTATTTGCTATTAGTTAATAGTCCTAGTATTAGAGTCTAAAGGTGCAGGCTAAGGCTTAGCGCTAAGACTTACGTAACTTCTAGCCTATAAGTGCGCCCGAGATCTGTGCTTATTAAGCGCGGATACTTCCGATCTTTTGTCGCGGCGTAAGACGCTAGTAAACAGGCGCACTAGTATAGCGGTCTAGTATAGTGTCCGCGCTTTACGGTCTGTAGGTTAAGGTCGCGCGTTCGATTCTCGGCGAGTCGGCGTACGCTTATTAGCCGACTAGGCTAATCCTCGGTAGACGCGGCTTTAGAGGCGCCTAATTGCCTTAGGCGCGCGACTCTGCTATAGGCGTACCTGCCTTAGAGGGGTCGACTTATAAGTAGTTAAAAAACGTCGCTATACTAGATTGCGATAGTTGTTTAATTAGCTGCCTCGAGTATAGGGTATGCTAAGGCGTTACCTAGCTACATGTTCGGGTGCAGGGTATACTAAGAAGACGTTGCCCGGCTGCATATTCGGATACGAGGTATAACGTTATAGGCTACGGGGGCTGTAGCTAAGAAGAGGGAAGCGCGTATTAGAGTCTAGAGGTACAGGCTGAGGCTTGGCGCTAAGACTTACGTAACTTCTAGCCTATAAGTGCGCCCGAGATCTGTGCTTATTAAGCGCGGATACTTCCGATCTTTTGTCGCGGCGTAAGACGCTAGTAAACGGGCGCACTAGTATAGCGGTCTAACACTTAGCAAACTAAGCAAGGCCGATAGGTAATTAGTCTATCTCCTCCTTAGGCGGGGCTTATCTCGAGTAAGCGGTACTAAATAGGTCTTCGACCCGGAGCCGAGTCCTTAGAAGCTAGCTATAGCTATAGACTAGGCCCTAAGCTGTAATAGTCCTAAGGGTTTGTAGCTTTTCGGGGTTAAAGCGATGCCCTCGTTAAGAGGTTTCTCTACTTGTCGTAATAGCCTCTTAAGATACTTCGGTATCGTCCGTATCGTAGGCTCTTATCGTACCCTCGCTTTAGTTATAGCTATTCGTGCCTAGAGACTACCTTTAATATACCCGAACCTGTTAGATATAAAGAGATAGCCCTACCTTCGGCTCTAATAAAGGACGGAAACTAACACTACTACTACTACTAGTAGTAATAGTATAGGCTACCGAGGGTAATATAACCTATAGCAATATAGGCAGCTATATTTAGTATAATAGGATAATAAGACGGTTGCTTAGGCTAATAACTAGAGCCCTGCAATATAGGCATTATAGAAGTGTAATATAAACAATGTGCTATACGAGGTTAGTGCTCTATCTACAATGTAGAAGGAGGCCTCTTATATAGGCTCAAAACTTAGCCTAGGTATATAGGGCCGGTTACTAGCTAATACTACGTAGTAGATATAGACAACCTTCTATCTAATATTGTTATTAGCAACCCTGTTCTTAAGCACTATGCTATAGTTATAGACTTAGGCAGCTAATAGTAGCGATTTAGAATCGCTAGGAAAGAGGATATTAAGTATATCGACGCTAGCGAGTGCCCTAATAATATTAGGGTCCTATTTATCGGCAACCTAATACCTGCCGTAGCTAACCTAATAGTCGACCTATTAGGTAATAACGATAAACCTATACCCCCTAATAGTATAGACCCTAAACAGCTTGCTCGTATACCTTAGCCTATTCGAGAGACCTATATTAATGTATTTAAACACTACCTAGTATCGACATTGCCTATGTTTAAAGAGACGGACTATAAGATCGATATTATATAGGGCAAAGAGGTCCCCTTTAGGCCCCTCTATAACCTTAGTAAACGCGAGCTTACTATACTACGTAAGTACCTAGATAAGAACCTAGCTAATAGTCGAATTTAGTATAGCAACAGCCCTACTAGTATACCTATCCTATTCGTGCTAAAAAAGGATAGTAGCCTACGTTTATATATTAATTATAGAGGGCTTAATGCTGTTACTATTAAAGACCGGTATCTACTTCCGGTTACTAACGAGACCCCGGATCGCCTTTCTAGCGCCTATTCTATACTATATTAGACATTAAGGATGCGTACTATCGTATCCGTATTCGTAAGGGCGATAAATAGAAAACAGCCTTCCGTATCCGTTATAGCTATTTCGAGTACTTAGTTATACTATTTAGGTTAGCTAATGCCCCTACTATATTCTAGTCCTATATTAATCGGGCCCTATTAGGCCTATTAGACCACCTCTGTATAGTTTACCTAGACGACATCCTAGTTTATATACACTTACCTAACATTACGGAACACTAGGTTGTAGTCCGTAAGGTACTCGATCGCACTAGGACCTATAGGCTATACTATAAGCCTTCTAAATGCACCTTTGCTACTAAAGAGGTAGCCTTCCTTAGCTTCCTCGTATTAACTAATAGTATAAAGGCTGACCCTAATCGGATTAAAACTATTACTAAATAGCCAACCCCTACTAGTATTAAGGAGCTATAGTCGTTCCTTAGCTTCGCTAATTTCTATCGCCGCTTTATTAAAGGCTATTCGCGATACGTAATGCCCCTAACCGAACTTACTAAAACTAAGGCTAACCCGACTAGAGAGTTTAGATAGACTAATAGAGTATAAGCCGCTTTTAACGGTTTAAAGAAGCGATTTACTAAAGTCCCCTTATTATACTATTTCGTACTAAGCAGGTAGATCCGTATTAAAACTAACGCTTCCTAGTTCGCTATATCCGCTATTATGTTATAGCAGGCTAATAATACCTACTAGCACCTAATTGCCTTCTTCTTACAAAAGATAATCGATATAGAGCGTCGTTACGAGACCTACGAGTAAGAACTCTTAGCAATCGTAGAAGCCTTTAAGTACTAGCGCTACTATCTCGATAGTGCATAGTACACTATTTAGGTCTATACGGACTATAACAACCTCCGTAGAATTACGAAGGTTATAAGGGTTATAGGTCGATAGGCTAGATAGGCCGTCTATCTTACCGGGTTCGATTTTAATATATTATATCGGTTAGGCGTAAATAACCCTGCTAATAGCCTATCGAGGCGGCCTAATTACGATAGCGAGACTTAGCAATCTATTAATTTATTGTTTCTAACCCTATAGCATAAGATTGCTATAGCCCGTATTATTAATAAGCAAGCGTAGGATAAGCGGACTTCCGGGCCCCGCGGCGGTAACAAATACTATAGCGGAGTTGTCGTTCTTCTAGTACGCGTTAGAAAGGACGTAGATCGCTCGAGCTATAATAACTCGCTTAAAGATATTGCTATCTATAGTAATAGCCTATATAGTAATAGTACTACGGAAGAGGTTATAGTAGTTCCGGCTACTAGTGCTATTAGATATATATAATGCGTACCTCGTTTAATAGCGAGGGTGCTATTAAATAACCTTACAAATAGGGATAGTTAATCGTTTATAGATAAGCTATTACGGGCTTAGTAGAGGGACGCCTTTGCTATTAAACGTATTAATAGGCTTGTAAGTAGGCGAACGACTCGATCTAGTAAGAGTAATTAGTCGATCGACGACAAAGGTTACTTAAAGTTTAGGGGCAGATACTATATCCCCGCTAAATAATCGATTAGACAAGAGCTTTTAAAGAGGCACTATAATAGTAAGCTCGCTAGTTACTATAGTATAGAGAGGTCGCACGAGCTACTATCGCGTATATACTACTAGCTAAATAGTAAGCGGCATATAAAAGAATATATATAGACCTATGCAGTATACTAGCGTATTAAAGCACTAAAGTACCTACTATTTAGCGAGTTGTCTTTACTTCCTGTTCCTAGGAAGCCGTTCGCAGAGCTTATAATAGACTTTATTATAGGCCTTCCTCCTACTAAGCGTAGGGGCAGCAAGGATGTGTATAATACTATCCTTATTATAGTAGATCGATTTACTAAGGGCGCTCGATATATCCCGGCGCGGAAGGATTAGACTGCTATTAATATAGTAGAGGCGCTATAGAACAATATCTTCTATACCTATTAGGGAACCCCTAAGGGGATAGTATCTAATCGTAGGTCGACACTAATATCGTACTATTAGAGCGAAATATACCTATAGCTAAGATTGAAGCATCGGCTATTAATAGCCTTCTATCTATAGACTAACGGTTAAATAGAGAGGCAGAATGCTACCCTATAGTAGTATCTACGCAGTTATATTAACGAGAACCCCGACGACTAGGTTAACCTCCTACAACTAGCTAAATTCGTATACAGTAATAGTGTCTACTTATTAACTAAGGTGTTACTATATATAGCTATAATAGGCTAAAACGCTACTATACTATAAGACCCCCTACCGCTCGAGGCCGCGCGTAAGGAAAGGGAAGCGCGTTAAGTACTAACACCTAAGATACTAGCGGCTATTAAGAGGGTTTAAAAGATACGGGAAATTTACGCTAAGTTAGCTAACAACCTAGCAAAGGCCTAGGCATATTAGAAGGCCTACTATAACAAACACTATACGCTAATAACCTTCAAGCAAGGCGATATAGTTATACTAAGTACTAAGAACCTCCGTATCCGCAAACACCTATTACCTAATAGCAAAACAAGGCCTAAGCTCGCACCGAGATACATTAGCCTATTCCGCATTCGAGAAGTTAAGGGCTCTTCCGTATAGGCCTATTAGTTATAGCTTCTACCTTATTATACTATCTATAATACCTTCTATATATCCCTCCTTAAACTATACTATTAGCGCGAAGGTAATAAAGCGCCTACTAAGTTAGAAGAAGTCTTAGCCGATAGTAAAGAGCTATAGTCTATAGAGCGCATACTAAAGCATTAGACTAGATAAGGCAAGAAGGAGTACCTCCTAAGATAGTAAGGCTATTTACCTAAATAGGACTCGTAGGAGGCTAGAGACTCTTTTAAGGATATAACTAAGTTGTTAGACGAGTATTAGGCTAGTATAAAGGATAGGAAGAAGGCTAAGAGGCTATAATGTTACTATTAGGGCCTAGGATTAATGCTACCCCTAGGGTGCTATTAGCTAACTAATTAGAGGCAAGCAATTGTTAGTAACGAAGGATAATAAGACTATACTACTATAGTAGATGCGCACCGAGCATTAACAAACGCGCTATAACTATTAACTAATCGCCTACTCTTTTAAAGAATCTATCTCTTTACTAGCGTACCCTATAAGACCCTCCTCTTAGCGCCCCTCTTGTTTCTACGTCCTATCGGGGCCCTAAGGCCTAGGCGGTCGGTAGAGGCGGTGCGCGCTCGTAGGCGAAGGGTGTTAGTAATAATAATAATAACGACAGCGTTACGCTTATACTAAAGGGCGATACGGCCGGCGCGGCTATATTAGTAACGGTATTACGGAGTGTATTATTAGTCGAAGAAGGAAATCGAAAGCAAGGTAAAGATAGCGCTAAGACGACTAGCGCCGCTATTATTAATATTACCTATTCGCTACTATTACTACCCTTACCTAATATCGTTACTATACCTACGAAAACAACCTTACCTATACTAACTAGGTTAAAAGGGTAAAGCCGTTCGAGGGGCTTAGAGACCAAAAAGGTTAAGCGACTAATAGACTAACTAAGGGCAAATCTATAGAGCTAAGTTAGCCGGGGTCGATCTTGCGGACAATAGGTTACTCCTTAATCTTTCCGACCCTTTAAGCGAAGCGAACCTTAACTATTACACTTATAATAGCCTTTACCTATAGAAACTAGACGAGCTGTATTTTTTCTAAAAAGATAAGATAAGATTAACAATTAAAGGCTACCAAACCTAACTAATTAGGGCTAGCGAAACTACGATAGTAAATAATAGTCCTCGTAATAATAAGAACGAACCCTTAGAAGCGGACAACCCTTAGAAGCGGACATTTCTAGGTCTTTTAAGAGTAGACGCAAAGAACTCGGTACGACATTACTTAGAACAGAGGTAGGGCTGCAATACCTCGTACGTCTACCTATTATAGTAGGGAAGACGCGCTTATATCGTAATTAGTCGATAGTCCTTAATTCTTATAGATATATATTACTTTATTATATATAAGGATAGCGCAGTCGGAGTTAGACATTGTATTAAAGGTAAGGTTTAACATAGTTACATAATCGGTAGTTATATGTTTAATTTAGCGCGGACTAAGCGGCTTATTAGACCTGCTAAGTTAGTAGTAATAGGGGTTGAGACTAGAATAAAGACCGGCTACGAGGGCGCGGCCTTTAGAAGGGAAGCGTATATTAGGACTAAAGAGGTTATACGTAATTGGTATGTAACCGGGCTCGAGTAAAGCTAGAGTCTTAATGCCTTAGGCAGGGCTTAGCGCTTAGTAATAGGCTAACTTGCCTACCTTCCTCCCTCTCCTTCTAGCTCCTTATCGAATACTACCTATACCTACTACTACCCTATCTACCTGCTAATATAACCCTTCTTATAGTAGTATATAAAGTATATCCCCTTATAACTATATAGAAAGTCGAATCGAACTAGGTCTTAACGTCTTAGGTAAAACGGAGTAGGCGCTAAGGAGGCCGCTTTTACTATCGCTTATTCTATACGATATTCTAGGCATTAGTTTTAGGGCGCTCGATTAGGTTCTTTTAAATAGCCTCGAATCGGTTATATCTCTATAAGCTCGAGTTCGTATATATTACTAGACGACGAAGCTAGAGAAAAAGAGTTAGAACTATACTAGGTTACCGGCTATAGGTGCCGGCTACGGACAAAAGTTATACCTTATATAAAACGAGAGCGAGGCTCTCTACCTTATCCTATCTTATTACTATAACGAGTTTCTCGACTTTCGACTTTGCCTTATCCTTATCTAGGATCTTCTATTAGTCGTTGTTTAATAGTGCAATTTTAAGCGTCTTAAAGAGGGCTCGGATCGCGATTTAAACTATATAAGCGAGGTAGGGAAACTTCTATAGGGATACAACTAGCAACGACGTCGGCTCTAATTTAATAGGGCTAGGGCTATTACTAGGCTCCTCTTTATCGTTATCGTCGAACGTATTATCGTACGTATCCGGAATCGTAGCGAGCTTAATATTCGGAAGATTAAGCTAGATTATAGACCGTATAATCTCCTCTACGTACTCGACCCTATCGATATAATTAGTAATTTCAAAGACATATGCGAGTAAATTGTATATATAACGCCTTATATAATATTCGATTATTACTAGCGTTGTCCGTAGTAATCGAGATTAGTTTCGTTATTACGCTAACCCTATCTATTGCCGTATAGACAAGCTTCGCTATATCCTTACTAGTATAGGAACCTAGAATTTTAGGCAATCCGATTATAAGTTCCTAGAGTTTCTAATCCGAATTAATAAAGTATAGTATAATCGAGAGGAAGGAGGCTCTTATAGTCCGGCTTAACTAGCTATCGATAGTAATAGCTACTCGGCGAGTATTACGGAGGATCTCCCGAATATCGTCTAACGTAGCCTCTTTATTCTTTTCGAACATAATACGCTAGGTTGTCGCGCCGAGAAATAGGGGAGGGTAGTTTATAAGATATAGGTATATCTTCTATATAGACTCCCTTTCGTAGAAGTCTTCCGGAAGACCGTTTATAGCTAGCATTTCGTTTACTAGTTGCTTAAAGTCTTCGGGGGAGAAATCGGTAGCCTTTAATCCTAGAGCTTCCTTAAGCGTAGCCTATAATAATTAGCTAGATCTCTACGGTTGATTAAAGTAGCCGGAATCTATAGCCGGCAGCTATAGCCGGCATTTTAGAAGACGTACCTCTTTCTAGAACGCTAGATCTATATTAACCCTCCTCTCTCGTTAAGATTCCCGATACCGTTTAGAATAGAGATAAATTGTAGGTAATAACTTCCTATCCCCTAGTTTCGGGTATTTTAAGATTAAACTATAGAAGTTATAGATAATTACTAGTTAACCTTTAAGTCGAGAAGTCGTATAATAGTGCAATGCCCCCTCTATAAAGAACTTCTAGAATATATCCGTTCGCTCCTTACTACCCTATCGTATCGAGTACTTCCGGAGTTTATACTCTTTCGAATACGTTACGAAAACTTTTTTTCCGATCGCGACGATCCTATCGATAGGATCGCTTAGGATCCTTAGGATCCTTAGGATCCTCGGGATCGTACGTTAAAGATCTTGTCGGATAGGATCGCTCGGGATCGCGGGGCCGCGATCCTATCGATAGGATCCTCGCGATCGAAATTTCGGAATAGGCCGTCCCGAAATTCGAAGGCAAGGAATATAAAGGACGCGGGATAAGTTAGCCCGCTATACTAGGACAAGTCAAAGCCCGACTACTACTATACCGTATACTTCTACTACTAGTACGACGACTCGGAGGTATTTCGGGGTATTACGTACTTATATAGGTTAAATTTAGCGGTTTCGTAGGTTTTTTTTATAAATAAATTTTTTTCGTTAAGGTTTCGTTAGATGCAGCCGATATTTCGTTAAGGTTTCTTTTAAAAGCCGACGCTTAATAAGCAGAACTTTGAAAAAAAGTACACTCGAAACACTCGAGATTCTTTTCTAGATTCTAAGATAACTACTAGGTATTAAGACTTAAAAATTTATAATACTCTTATTAGTAGGTAGAACTTTAAGTTCTATTTTTGAAATTTCTAAAAATAGTAAAGTATAACTTAGAAAAGCCAAAATACTATATTGCTTATTTCTGTTCCCTAGCTTTAGTTTCGTAGAAAATCTATAAATTTTATATTTTTTTATAATAATATACTAAAAATAGAGTATCTTTTTACTATATTACTAAGCTATAAACCTACTAGAAAAAAAGATAAATTAGAAGCAAAATGTCTAGAAAAGCGATTTTCTTTCCTTTATATCTTTTTATCTAGAAGGTTTACGGCTTAGTAATATATAACAAAAATGTTCTATTTTTAGTATAGTATTAGGCAAAAGTCTAACTTTTATAAGTTACCTATTTATCGTTCTAGGATAGCTTAGGATCGCTCGGGATCGCTCGGGATCGCTCGCGATCGCTCGCGATCGCTAGGATCGATAGGATCGTCGCGATCGGAAAAGAAGTTTTCGTAACGTATAAGTATAAAGGGAACTATATCTTATAGACCTATTAATTAAACTGCTCGGTATACTCGGGTTTCTAAAGATACGCCTAGCTAGCCTTTTCGAAAATATCCGGGTTAATACTCGATATTCTTATATCTCCGAACAACCTTCTACTTAGACTCCGTAAAGGTAAGAACTAGGTAGTAGTACCCTATAATAAATTCCTACTACTAGGATTCGGAGAGGATAAATCTAGCCCTAATCGTCGTCTAGGACTCGATAGGCTCGAAGGTAAATATACGACCTCCTCTCGGCGTTATCGCAATCTCGCTCGTATTCTAGACTATTTCGACTATCGTCTCGTTATTACCCTTCCTCGTATAGCGCCTAGTATATATACAATGTCGGTCGGTATGTTTTAAAGTTTCGTATAGTAAGGTAAGGACTTAGGAGTAGTAGATATATACTAGTAGCTATAGGGAAATACCCTTTCTTTTATAGTATCGTATCGTTAGGAATAGCTAGGCAGTAAATAGCTAGCTACCTTTTTTTTTGTTTCCTAGCTACCTAACTACTAGAATTTCTTTCCTAGCTACCCTAACTACCTAAATTTTGCCTTCTATACGGTAGCTCTCTCCTACTAACGGAACCGAGCTACTATACCTAACGAATCTAAGCTCGTTTTTAGTCTTAATCTATCCTCTTTCGGCGTAAGACACTCGATAAGCAAATGCTTAGGCCGAGTCTAACTACGAAACCTAAGACTAACTAATAGCTCTATTAACTAATCCTAATCCTCGAACTCCTTCCGCTTCTTAGTAAAGACCTTAAAGAGCGCTCGAGCTTCGTCGGATACCTACGGAGTAGTCGAGATAAAGCCGTATCGCTAAAATAGATAATCCTTCGGAGGCTTAAATAGAGATTTAGAGAATTCTAACGCTAACCTATCTTACTAGTAGCTTAGATTCCGGATATAAGCCCTCTCTGCCTTAGTAAAGATTTTATATAGTAGTAGCACTCTACCCTTAAGAAACGCTTTCTATTTAACTATTAGTATCTACCGGCTACGAACGCCGGCTATATATACCGAGTATAGAATAATTACCTATACCCCTTCCTCCTTTAGTAACACTTCTACCGTCCCTAGATACCTAGCCCTAATCGTATTAATCGTAAGCTACTTTGCCTTTATATACGTAAAGGCTTCGCTCTAATACTAAGAAGAAACTTCTACTCTATATCGAGGATATAAAGACGACTAGCCTCGATTCTAATCCTTACTAGCTTTTTGTAGTAGCTTTAACTATGATTTTCTAAACTAATAGGACTTATACCTTAGCCCTTTACTAGTATCTCGTCTCTTTAACTATACTCGATCTACTCCTAGCGCTTATCGTCTATAGCGTTAGGCCCTAAGACTATACCTATTACTAGATCTACGTATAGTATCTCCTCGCTTTTTTAGTCCCTTTATTCGTAGTATTAAGCTCTGTCTCGGTATCCTAAACTCTAGCATTGTTGTTATCGGCTATCTAAATATCTCCGTTACTATCGGTCGTATCGATAGAGGTAGAGGCTATAGGTCTAAATACTATTAGTTAACGTCTTAAAGAAAAATATGCCGGCTATAGCTGCCGGCTATAGCTACTAGCTATAGCTACTAGCTACGGCCGCTAGCTAGATTATCTTACGCCACTAGAACTTCGCGCTCGAAAACTAGCTGTAATTCTTTCCTCCTCTTAGCCTTCTCTTAGGTTGTTTTCTTATTCTAACCTTTACTTTTTTCTATAGGCGCTAGCTATTAATAGAATGCCTTATTCCGCGCCTTTTTTCTCTTATCCTTAGCTCTTTTATCCTTATCTATCTTCTCCTTTCTCTCGCGGTTTCGTACGGAATTCTTCTTCGTAGAGTACTCCTTTTTAGTCTTACGCTTTTTAGTTAGATACTTAGGTAAAACAAACTCGCGGTCTTTAGTTCTATCTTCTGTTTAGCGCGCGGCGCGCTTCTCTCTTACTATTATAAGGAAAAGGGGCGGGGGCGTAGCGTATAGTAGTTGTTATCGGTATAGGTATAGAGGAAGAAGTTAAAAGGTATAAGAATATCGCGAAGCCTTAATTATTACCGCCTACGTAACGTTATATAGGTAAGCTTTCGTAACTATAGCAACTACGCCCCGGTAATAGTAACTACGCCCTAGTAACGGCAACTACGCCCTAGCAACGGCAACTACGCCCTAGTAACGGTAACTACGCCCTAGTAACGGCAATAGAGTATAGTAAATATAACCTAGTAACTATTATAGCCGGCAATCGTAGCCGGCAGTCGAATAAGAGTGTCCTTATAGTAAAACTACGCCCTAGTAACGGCAAAAGAGCGTAGTAAATGTAATATAGTTACTAATATAGCCGGCAATCGTAGCCGGCAGTCGAATAAGAGTGTCCTTATAGTAAAACTAATATAGTCTCTAGTTTAAACTAGGAATCTATATAGTTCGAAAAAACTAAACCGGAACTAGGGAGCTAGTTCGCCGCTAAGAAACTAAGCTATATACGTTTAGTAGTTCGGAAACCGAACTACTGCGGGGTCTAATATAGATAAAGTAAAGGACAGTTAAGAGTCGTAGTACGCGGTTAAGTCGTTAGCACTTAACCGAGTCGACAAACGTAGTAGCTAGTTAGCCTTTCCTAATATAGAGGACCCGGATAGATAGATTAAACGAAGCATTCGAATCTCGGGCAGGGTAGCGCTATATATTCGCAAGAATAGACCGGCGCTATTTATACGATAGAAGACGAATAAAGAACTATAAGACGAGGTAGAGCGGTTAGTACTAGAGTTAGAGCAATTACGTAAACAGGTTGCGTTTCTATTACGAAAACAATAGGTATATAATAACCTTACGCTCGATACGTAAAGGTAGTAACGGAATATAGGGAAATATACTATATAGATATATAGTAAGAGGGGATAGAAAGGGTAGGGCGGTAGTTTAGGTAGCTTCCTAATGCGTCGGTTTGCCGATTAGCAACCTAAGCTAGGCTAAGTCGGATAGCTAGTTAGTTGTCGAGTCGCATCGCTAATTTAAAGGATAGGGCGGTAGTTTAGGTAGCTTCCTAATGCGTCGGTTTGCCGATTAGTAACCTAAGTTAGGCTAAGTCGGATAGCTAGTCGGTTGTCGAGTAGTATTACTAATTTAAAGGGCAGAGCGGTAGTCTAGGTCGCTTTCTAATATATAGGCTTGCCGACTCGTACCCTAAGTCGGTTATAGAGTCGCATCGCTAATTTGTACCTATAGCAGTAGTTATTAATATTAGGCGTAGATAAATACAAAGTTAGGGCTTGCTTTGCTTATATTAACATTTTATAGCGTATCTACTATATCGACGTCGACTCTATATACTACTTCCCCCGCTCGTAATACTAGCGCCGACGTACGCTATAGCTATATCCTATTATACTTTACCCTTTTTCCTCTTTTTTTCCTTCTCGAAGCCGAGCGATTATTATATATCCTAAGCTTATACCTATCTGCTTATAACCTATACTACCTATATAATTACAGCCGATACTATTATAAATTGGTACGACTCCGTAAAATCTGCCCTCTAAACGCCGGCCGTACGAGATACTCTTCTACCTATTTAAATGTTAGCCTCCGGAGTCTAGTAATTGTCGATAATAATAACGGTATCCGTAGGGGGGAGGTTTATACTAGTTATAATCTAGCTTATATATACTACTATAAGCTACTTCTTGTCGCTATATCTATTTACCTTGTTCCTCGTAGATACGAACTCTTTAATAAGGTCGGCCCTAGTAGTATCGGTCTAGCTACTCTAAGTATCGATAAGGATTCTATACGCTATATTGCTAGTACTTAGGATGTTATCGTAATACTAGGTACCTTCTCTCTATATAGCTAGCTACTAAAGATACTATAACAATGTTAGTCTTATATACTTAGTAGATAGGGGGCAGATAGATACGTACTAAGTCTACTACGAAGACATTCTACGGCTTAAAGCTAGCTAGCACAATCTTACTTCTATGCCTATGCTAGCGCTACTTGCTACGCTTTATTCGGATTATATACCGCAGCAACACTATAACCGGCTCGTTATATAGTGTTAGTATATAGTCCTAGAGGTAGGTATCCGATAAACCGTAGTCGCGTATTCTAGGAAGTATATTTTTAATGTCCTATAGTATAAAAGTACTAAGTTCCTTAATTAATTCCTTATCGCCCCCCTATAGTATAAGAAGTAGCGATAGAAACATAGTAAAGACCCGCATTATCTTAGATACGTATATAAATTTAATATTTTCCGCTACCTTCTATTCTTCGACCTACTCGCTTAATACTATATCTTCTATAGATTTAAATTGCAAGCCGATATTAAAATAGGAATATAGTAGACAATCGATAGCTAGTATATATAGGGTATTAGGTATAGGTTGCTATATTAGCGTCTTCTTAAGGCGAACTATTTTCGTTAGTAACTAGGGGCGAAACTTGTCGAGCGCCCGAGTATCTTTATCCGTAATACTTAGTTCTATTTAACCTACGGTCGCGTTAGAGTATTCGGATTGTAAGTACTTAGAACCCTAATTACTAATATACCTAGCCGAGTCGGAGATATTACTATTATCGCTAAACTAGAAGTTACGTTCTATATCGCGCGTCTCTTTAGTCGATAGCGATTAGTCGACGAAAGTAAACTGTACTATAGAAGGCGACTAAATAGGGCAGAGGTAACCCTTTATATCGTAGGCCTTAACGTATCTCTATACCGAGGCAGTTGCGATAATCGCTAAATTAGATAGTTTACTAAACGGGGTGCTACTTAGGCCGAGAACGAAAGGATAGCCTATAAGACTAGCGACGGCAGTCTACTCTTTAGCGCTATATATCTTAGTAATATAAAACTTATTAACGATAATAGTCGCAGCTAGTATACAAAGTAGTAGCGGTTTCGAATTAGATTTATCCGACCGTATCTAGGACTTCTATTTCTTAGCTCGTTCGTACGTTATAAAATCTAGTACGTTAGATATTATAGTCGAGGTAGTAAGGACAATCTATCTATAGTACTATAGACAAGGAGGTACTTCTATATCCTCGTATTTAAGTAATAAGCGTACCGGGACGCCTTTTTTTAACTACTACCTATCTATAACCTCTATACCGAATACCTATTCTAGTTCTAGCCGAGTCGGGAGCGCTATATAATCGAGATAAAGAACGTTATCGATATATACGACCTAGTTATAGTTCTACGGACTAGCTCTATTGCGTCTCTTATCTTTCGTTAGCTTACTAGAGTCTTTTATAAGACATACGAATATAGCTCTAGGTAGTATAAAGTTATCGATCTTATATATCTAGTTTTTGGCTAGCTACTTCGGAACACAGACAACGTAAACGCTAGGGCGGATAACCGGCTTTATACCGCTAGCTAATACCTACGAATCGAACGCAATTTTCTTATTTAGCCGAAGTCCTAGGTTAACCGACGAATTAGATAGCCGAAAAGGATAGGCGTTAGCAGTTAATAGCCTATTATTACTCTATACTCTCTACTATATCGAGGTTATAGCGACGTACCCTAACGCATATACCGTCTTACCTATACCTACGTCTATACCGCCGATATAGAAGTTTGCGCTAGCAACGGAAGCTAGAAGCGTCTAGGTAATTATATAGAATTAGTAAGACTTTAACGGACGAGTCGATCTCCAATTAGGCAGAATAACGCCTATACGCGGCGAAGTCTAAGAGGGATCGAGTAGTCTAAAATCGTATATTAACTTAAAGTTCTTAGCGTCGAGGTAGGAGTATACGTTACTAGACAACTGCTTCTCGACGTCGGTTTCTATATCTAAATCTATCGACTAGCTAGGTACCGCCGACGAGATCTAATCGACAAAATCTACTAACGTCTAGATCGGTAGAGGGTCGGCTTAGACTTCTACTTACGTACCTAGTAGTCGTATAGCGAGTTCGGGCTTATTCGGATCTAGTAGCGATACGATCTAACTCGGTAAAGACTCGATCTATTTCTAGCGAATTCGATCTCGCTTTAAGTCGATTATATCTCTAGCCTTCTTACTATTAGTATTATCGGCTATACTCGATTCAATTTTTCTATCGTCCTTAGTATTATTACTAGCATTTGTCTACGCCGGAGGTTATACTAGGGATAGTGCTAGTCTATTTAAAGGTAGCTATATCTTAGGTAGAGTAGAAGCAATATAGGCCTTTACTAGTACCGTATACTCTATCGTATCGGGCTATACGGAACGGACGGCCGTTTAAACTAAATCGTTAAGGGCGACTAGAAGTAAAGCAGTGTTCCTATTATAACCGTTGTCGTAGAGCACCTTATTAACTACCTTATCGATAGCCTACTAAATCGCTATTATATCCGTAGCGACGTCGGCTATAGCTTTTCGCGTAGCTGCCTACCGGGCTACCTCTTACTCTTCCTATATCCTCCGGAATCTATCCGCGATAACCTATTTATAGCGCTCGTAATCGGCGCGATCCTTACGAGCGAGTCGGTCGTCCTTAGCTTGCTTAATAGCTACTTTCGTAGGCGACTACGGACCCTAACCGATATTAATCTCGGTAGGATTACCGGCTATAGAAGTACTATACTAAGTTAGGTCGATAGTTCTAGAAGCCTTTAGTAGGGACGGTCGACAATATATAGAAGGTATCCTAGTATAGTCTATTATATTTTTACTAACGAGGAAATCGAGTCTAGTAGAAATGCTAGTATCTAAGCTATTATATATCTCTATAGCTAGGGAGTAGAATATCGGATTAGTCTTGCATTTAGAAAGACCTTTAGGGCCGCGAGCTAGATCGATTACTACGAAGAATTCGTACTTCTACTATTCGGGCGATAGTAATAACTCTCGTACGAGCTAGAGCCGTAACAAATCCTTTATGCTAATATTACTAGAAGTCTTCGATTATAGGATAGACTAATTTAAGCTAAACACCTTATAGTCTACCGTTAAAGGTAACCGCTAGTCGACAATACTAAACTATAACGTAATCTTAGCCCGGTCCGGCTTAATAGGGCGTAGCGCGTCGGATATTACTAGATTAGTATCCTTACTACCGTACGAATCTCCTAGCGTTATCCTCTTAAATACCCGACTAGCTCTACTAGTCTTACTAGTAGAGGCAGAACTTGCTCTACGCTTAGATATAGAGGGCGTAGTTTGTCGGGATCTATTAGTCTCGCTCTTAGATACGTCTTCCTTTTTAGCACTATTACCGGCCGGCGGGGTAAACTTGTCCCTTATAACCTTCTATATAAGGCGGCATACTAAGTAGACTATAGACCTCTAAATTTTATTATTCGGACTATTTGTATTATCCTACAGAAGCATTCCCCTAACGTACTACTTCGGAGCCTATTTAGGATCTTTGAAGTACTATTCGGGTATTAACAGCCTACGTCTAGGTTTAGTAGGATAGTTAAGGTTGCTAGTAATAGCGTATACTATGTCTTTCTCCTCCTTATAATGCCCCTTAACGGGCTAGCGAAGCTACTTCCCGTTTGACTAGTTAAATAAAAAATGTTTCTCTAGATACGGAAAGAGCCTTTTTATTACTAATATAAGAAGAGGCTTGTCGATGCTATATAGGTTTAGTATAATATATTTAGGGACGTCTTTACCGCTATTTAAGGCTTTAATAAGTAGCTCGTTATTATTTAGCTAGTCCTCGATATTCGTAGAGACTACTATCTTAGTAAAGGTAGTAGGCGACGAGTTTGTAACTAGTATATAGCATTAGTATATAACAGGTTATACTAATTAGTAATACTTATATAGTAGAGGTTAGAGACTATAGATCGATAACGACGTACACTATCCGAGAGTAGTAGAGAAACTAATAGAGGTAGTAAAATTCGCTATATATTAGAGTCGGCGGAGGTAAGAATAGGAGCGGAGAGCTACTTATACCCGCCGACCCTAACGCGAGCCGTTAGAGTTGCGTTATATAATAAGTGTCTATATATACTAGCTTAACGCTAGTTAAGCACGACGGCTAAGTTACATAGTGCGGCCTATATACAAGTTAGAATAGGGTATTAGCGAAGGAAATAACATACTATATATACGATAGAGAGGGTAAGGGGGTATATATATATAGAACAGGTATATTAGTGCAAGTTAATAGTAAATATTAAAGAAGGTAGTAATTAGGAAAGGTAACGACCTTAAATGCCTACCTCGTAACCGGGTCGGTTAGCGAGTCGGGCCTAACTAGCTAATAAATCGACGAAGTAAGGCATCTAGCGCTTAAGTATATAATAGTTTAGTTACGCAACTAGTAACCGAAGTAATAAGGCTATAGATAATCGTTATAGTATAAACCCCTATACGATAGACGGTTCTAGATATAGGACTAACAAGTCGCAGTAAATATAGTACTACGTAACAAGTAATCGAAAGTTAGTAATATAAATATAAGCCTATCTATAGTAGAGTTGCGACTACGATCGCCGGCGCGGGACGCGAGTGCTAATAAGCTACGTAATACAGCTAAATTAACCGATCTATATCGTTATAGTAACTAACAATTATTATACGATAGCGAGTAGACTAGACCCGCTATAGTCCGAGGGTATAGGCTAGTAAGGCGGTTAGTCTTAGGACCCGAGAGTAGGGCATATAGATAGTTCGAGCTAACGATTAAGATAGCGTGTTTTCTATAGATACTCCTAACTCTATCGGCGGCGAAAAGGCATATGTTTAGCTATAACGAGTAGTAAACAAAGGCATAAAACGATCGAAATATTCTATAAATCGTATACTAGAGTAGTAGTCTAAGTAGGAGGCCGAATAAACAACCGTATATAAATCCGTAGCAATATAATACACTAGGCGTAAGGTTAAGAAGCGAGATAATAAATAACGTAATTTGCCGAACCCGCTACCGAAGTTAGTAATAGAGGATATAGAAGTTGTCTAGTAGGCTTAGTACCCGATTCGATACCGAATTAGGGCCCGAGTTAGTATTAGCAAACCCCGCGACTAGAGTAGTTCTAGTTTCTACTACTAACTAACGTCGACTTTCTACTACGCTATATATATAACTACCGCCTTCGAGAATGCTACGTACTTAACTACCTCGCGATTAATATTTAATAGGCGGTATTACCTATAGCCTTAGCCTATCGCCGTCGATATACTACGTATTTTACGCTAGTATCGAGAGGTTAATTTAGGAGTCTAGTTGGATTAGTAGCACGTTCCGATTACTATTATTACTAGAACGCCGAAGGACGCAAGGTTACCTATACGACTTAGTATTAATAGACGAGAAATACGAAGAAGAGTTCCCTAAGGTAGTAAAGCAGATCTGTACGGTAGAGGGATAGACTGCGTTTAGGTACCTAGTATATAGGATTTGTTCTAATTATCGCCGATAGACGAGACGAAAAACAGTACGCGTAATAACGCGTAGAGTTAGCGATACTAGCAATTACGCAGAAATTGCTATATCTACGGATACTAGACTAGCGATACTAGAAGGATCTAGAGCGGTACCGCCGTACCGCGTACTAAATAATATATAGCAGAGTATAGTTATAGTATAAGAGTAGAACGGGAAGGTAAAACCTATATATCGACTATGTAAACTCGATTATCGCTAGCCTATAGTTAAAGGCCGCGCGTTAGTCGGAGTCGATAATATAGACCTCGAACGATTAGTTAAGATACTATAGGTAGATTATAGTTTCGAAGCTAGAGTCGACGCCTTATATTAGATAAGCGACTAATATAGACACGTTCGAATTAACAACAAGCGATAGTAGAGGGCTAGTCTATCCGATATATTAGGCAGAGGCCTATAGCTGCGATTTGCAATCTATAGGCAAATTAAGGAGGCAGAACGAGCGTAAACGTAAACGTAGAAAAGCAAGATAAATAATTAATTTTACTAAGTCCGATATAGAAGTCCTACTCTAATAGTAATAGGCACTAATCTATTTATTAAACGGAAGGTAAGATACCCTAGCTACGATAAATACTACGCTTTAATCTTAGACACATGCTAATATATAGTAAGCATATTACGTATAGTAGTCTTAAGCGCCGCGATCTCTTCCTTTATCTATTTAATCTCGGCCTATATTTAAGCACCCTAATCGCGCTATAGCGATAGTAGACTCGGGGTAGCGCAATAATTAAGGAAAGGCTAAATCGGCTATAACTAGCAGTCGTTAGGCTAGGGTAGATTGCATGTATCTAGCTAATCTATTTCGAATTATATCTGTCGAGTATAGGGCCTCTATAGTATTATTAACCTCGAATTAGCTAAATACGCCGATAGAGATAGTTCTAACTAACCCGTAATGCTACGAGGCGGCTTCGAAGGTATATATTCAACCTAGCGGATTAGCTAACGCCGATTAATTTACCGATAAAGAATATATATCTATATATACCGTAGTAGCGACCGAGCGAGGAATAAATAGTCTAAATACGCCGATTGCTTTAGTACAATGTCGATAGTGTTACTATATACCGTCGGCCTAGACTGTAATAATTACCGCTAGACTAATAATAGCGCTAGATTAATAGTTCCCGAATCCGACTCGCGACCGAATCAGGCTAGCGTCGATAAGGTACAAAAATAGCGAATAGTCTATAGGCTACGATTATGCTTTAGCGTTAGTAGGGTATATCCGATAGGACTAATAAGCGATTATAGACGGCGACTCGGGCAGTCTATACTAGAGTAGAGAATAAAACCGTAATTTAATACTCCCCTTTTTATAGAGTAAATAAGTACGAAGACGCGTATAGTCTAATATATACTACGTTAGATTCGCAATAATACTACTATTTATTATAGTATACTTAGGATAGGTCGCAACTACGAAGAAGATAAATATAGAACTTAATCGTTATCTAACTCGATAGAGTTAGATAGGGATACTAGATTCGAAGAAGAAAATAGGGAGGAGACTTGTTTATATATAGCGACTAGTATTAGATCGAAATTTATAAAGGTAACGTATACTAGAGCACGACGATAGAGGACTAACGTAACTAGTATAAGGGTAGGAATAGTAAAGATCTAGTAAGGCTAAAACGGAAGTAGAGAGACAATAGGGCGGATCGGAGCGACGATATAAAGGTATTAAAACGACGTAAGAAACGAGATAAAGGCTTAATAACTTCTAGTAAAGAACGTTTAAATCGAAAGAAGGACTTACTCGAAGTAAGGGAGCAAATTATATATAACGAGACGCGTCGTAAACTATTCGCTATTACGTTAACTAGGGCTAGAGGATATAAGACGATGTTTCCTACTACTTAAACCCTAGTATAGGTAGACGAAACAATTAAGGAGGTATATAGTAAAAACTACGATCGATTACTAGCTTTACGTACAATAGTACTATAGCCGGGTAGCTATATACCGTCGAGAGACGTAATCTAAGTAGTCGGTAGAGATCCTAATATAATAGTATCGAGACTAATATTAGAATAGTTGCGAGAAGCGGCTATACGAAAGGAGCGAGGCTATATTAATACCTATATCCGATCGACATTAATAAACTAAGCACCGATTGCAATAACCGATACTCTAAAAAGGATAGTATACGCTAAGAGGATACTCGATAACTAAATCTTCGAGTACTACGACGAGAAACTAGTAAGACCCTCTCTAAAATAGTATAGTTACTAGATAATAGCTAACGGTCGATATATACTACGCGCTACCTTAGTAAGCTTATATATAAATGTCTAGCGGATATACTACTCTAGTAGGATCGGCGAGGCTAGAAGACATATATTAAATAGTACTACTATAAAGTTACCCCTTTTATAATATTGTCTACCGCTACGGTACTTAGTAGAGTACTAACTAGATAGTCGATAGAGTCGCATTTAACTAAAGTTAGAGGTAAAGCGATCTAGCTAGCCTTAGATTATAAGTTAATATACTAGCCGTTCCTAGATCGGATAACTACGTAGAATGCGACGGATTAAGCTACTCGTAACCTTCGGTTATCGAAAGCGTAGAAGATATACGTACGGTATATAGGTAGAGTATAGGATACCCCTAAATTATTAATAAATAACTTCGAGAGCGTACGTAACGACCTCGATATACTTATAGCAATCGACGTCGTTTTAGATTCCGACGATAAAGGCGAATCGATCGAGCGCTATAGTAAGAGTAGTCTACGAGCGCCGTATTTCTCTTATATACTAATATAATCGATAGGTCCTAAAGCGTCTACCGGGCAACAATTAAGTAAACAACTTAAAGCCGGCGACAATACGATAGATAAGTTAGTAGAGGCGGAGGCCCTACCTAAGAAAAACGATATTAGACTACCTATACTATAGAGTAGTTTCTAAGTAATAGATTAGAAGCCGACGGAGTCTGCTAATCCGTTTGCTTCGGTACGGGGAAGTAACGGTACAAGTGCTACCGAGATAATAGAATATAATAGAACCGAAGATAATAGATATAAAAGATGTAGATATACTACGGTAATAAGAATAGGGAAAGGATTACGCGCTAATTACTATACGAACAGCAGGTATTCTAACTAGTCTTACGTAATAGACAAGACTTTATTCGCGGCGGTAAGTAATCGCGTTAGGGATATATTAAGGCTAGAAGAGGGGGAGTAGATATAGTAGGCAGATATAGAGGCGGACGGCGGCAAAGCCGCTAACTTAGCTAAGAGCTCTCGAAAGCGGGTAGGTATAGTACGCGTAAGCGTATAGCGGTTAATAATATTAAGGTTAGTAAATCCTCGGGTAAAGATTTCTAGTATAACTAATATCTATAATAATTATCTACTAGTCTATATTAGTAGTAACGATATATACGAAGTAAGATAACAAGGTCTAGAACTAACGTAGGAGTAAAGGAGAGCCGAGTAACTAGAGTAGTAGCGTTCCTAAAAAGGTCGCTTAAAGCAATCTATATACAATACGTTAAAGCTATAGTTCGACTGCCCTAGAGTTCTCGCAAGCGCTATTCTCTAGGACCGACGACTTATTAAATCGCTATTCCTAAGCTCTACTATAGCGATTAGGTTACGAAGGAGTTCGACTATTATATACTTTTTATATCTACTTAAGTAGTAAGTACTCGTAGAGAATCGGTAGTTAGAGAGCGAGCTTTCGAACTAGGATAACTCTTAAATTTATACCTAGTACGAAGATAATATCTAGAATAACGAGTTTCGTAAAACGGGAGATATATATATCGAACGTAAAGAGTACTAAATTCGAACGAATCGTTTAGGGGATTTCGCTTACTAGTAGTAGTAATAGTAATAATAACTAATAGGTAGCTCTATATATTTCCGTCGCGCTTCGATTCCTCTATTACTAAATTATTATAATAAGCAAGCGCCGACTCTAGAATAGTAACTTGTCTTTTATATACGTAAGGCCTATAGTCTCCGAAATCGATATTATAGTACGTAGGTAAAATAGGACTATAGCGGTACCTATACTATAGAGAGCAAATATAAAGTTAGAGATATAATAGTAGTTACCGTTCCTAGACTAGTTAAATATATTTAAACGCTACGACTTAAAAACATAAGGGTTCGATCTAGGTTACGGTCTCGTTCTAAAAGGTAAGATATATACTACCGATCTACGTAGCTCTCTCGTAGTAAATCGATAAGGGCACTCGCCTTTATATAGTACGTATAGCTCCTAGTTTAACGTTCGTATCCCTTCGTAGACTACGATTTAGCGTCTAAGCGCCTTAGTCTTTTATATTAACCTATCCGCGATATCGACCTCTAGATAATCGAAAATAAACTCTAGATATTATATCGAGATCTTATCTATCGACTTAGAGAGTATCGGAAAGAATACTAAAGATACACGCCTATAGCTACTATAAGAGAAGCCTAATCTTAGTAAGTTTTTAAATTTAACTCGATTCTTTATATCGAATAGGAGAATAGGGCACTCTTTCCGTTCCGTCTACTTGCTTTATTACTTATTAGTAGCAAGTCCTAATCCTAACTTAATTATTCTTATAACTATATTATCTAGGCGGCAAAAAAATTCGTAGGCTATATCTCTAGGCGGCTATAAAATTTTTAAAAACCTACGCGATTCGTATACTATCTTCTAGGTCGCTACGGGATTAGCTATTAAAGTCGGTAGCAGTTTAACCTGCTAAGTCTAGCTATTTAGGCCCTTATCGTCGCTAGGGTAGTCTCTAGTTCCTAAACTAAGCTTAGCTAAACCGGTTAAGACGCTAATCGTAATAGATAGCGATAGATTTACTTTTATCGAGAAGGTACTAGTAGTAACGTATATAGGAGTAGCCGGCTAAGGCTATAGCTACCTAGTTACGATAGCCTCTAGCGTAGAATAGAAGAGACGAGACTCTAGTTCTAGATACTTTATCGAACGACTTAATATACCTAGTATAGCTATAATAGAGGCGAATAATAGAAAGACAAATCTTTGCTTAAGTAGGACCTAACTAAGTTCTATATTATAGTAAGTAATTTAATAGGCGAGGTTACTAATAATTCTCTTAGGAAAGTATTAGAGCTACGACGTAAGCGCGTAGTCGGAGAAGAAATAGCTAATAGTCGCTATAGTATATCGTAGTCGTACTTACTAGTTTCTTTATCTTAGCTTAGATCGCTAAAGTCGTTATAGGGCCTAGGTCTTTTCTACCTTTAACGATTATCTAACGGGGATCTTAGGGTCTATAATAGCCTAAAACCTTCGTTACTTACTATCTACGAATTATTTCCTAGTAATCTACTTCCTAGTTCTTACTACCTTTATTCTATTAGCTAAGGCGTAATCCGTAGTAAAGAACTACGCCGAGGATCTATAGCGGAGGCACTAAGGACTTTTAATACCTCCTCGATAACGACAAAGTAGTTTATATATAATATTAGATATACTTAAGCTTTAGGAATAGAAATATTAACTAGCTCGGAAATAGATTTAGTACGCCTCTACTTAGATCCGCTAGGTATTCGGCTAGTTAAGTACGTCGTACGATGCCTATACTCTTCTCGACCTAATAGTATTAATTAGTCTCGGTATATCTAAAGGCTTAGCTCCTCGGCTATAGAATATCCGCGCCTACTATAGTATTAGGAACGTCCTTCCTATATAGGTCTAGCGGAATTCGTAGGTTAGTTCGGTAAGGAGAGGTATAGTATAGCAGCGCTATTTATTAAATATACTAAAGCATAGATATAGAGAGTTTACTATTATCCGAAGCTATTCTACTCTTACTTTCTTTATTATAAGAGATCGTACTACGTTCGCGAGATTCTCTTAGTTAAAGATTTAGGAAGCTCTAAGTCTAGCGTTCAGAGTTTGGCCCTTAGCGCGTAGCTGCTAATATTCTTAACACTAGTGCCAATAGTCCTAACCGGGAAAGACGTCTACGGCGAAAGGTGTTTAGGTAGCACAACAGCTGCACACTCGAAACACGACACACCCGAGCAATCATGCCGCACCAAGTCATGGCTAGCGGCTCGCTCCTCTTTGGCTTTCCTACCAACTTTATACGCTATGCGGATGTCTCTTAGCGACGCGCTCCAAACGTCCTACGCCCATAGCTAGACCCACCCGCTATCAATAGGACACGCGTAGCCTTCACCTCTGCGCCGCCAGACCGCTAGACCGCCAGCCACAGACATCCACTCGGCGGCAGCCGAGAGCGTCGCGACACCTGCGGCTTTCTCCCTAACGACCGACGACGACATCGCAGCAAACCCCAACCGAATGACCGACATATTGCAGCCATCATGCGCAACCCAACTTGCTGAAACCAAACAAGAGCGTGCTGCCGCGTCTCATCATCAAGCGCGCGATGATACGGAGACACGAGCCAATGCTAATGCTGTAGGACATTTAGGCACAGCTGCCGAACACCGCGAGAGTCCTGCACGCTCCGAAGTCTCCCAGGCAAACAATGGCATCGCACACTCGCAGGAGCAATCCAACCAATCTCAAGACGAATTCGACCACCTACGCATCAAGCTACATCTGAGAGGATTGAAGACTGGCTGCAGGACATGCAGGATACGCAAGAAGAAATGTGACGAGGGGCAGCCACATTGCTACAACTGCTGGAGGAGGTCTCTCGTATGCGTTCCCTACGAGTAGTCGCAGGATCAGCATTGGCATTGAGACTTGCAGGCGGAATCGCTGCCGAACAGACCTGGCACGAATGGGGAACATCTAACAGTGGCTCGATAAGTGCCCGGGTAAAGCCCACATTCAGTCTCTTCATCAGGTATCAACTTGAACCATCTTTGTAATTCGTATGGCTTGATTTGAAGTGCCTGTGATTAGCTTTTCTTTAGCATCGACATCAACTTCCACCGGACACCTAAGACAATGTGCCACGCAGAAGCGCTGCCTAGCTAGACAGGAGGCCAATCATGTCTGCTGCTTGCTGCGCCGCCTACGTCCTGAAGCAGACACTGGCTGACTTTCGCAGTGTATCGAAGCCCAATGCGCAGAAGGAGAAGAGATGCGGATCTGGACAGCGGTGTTTCTTAGGCACGACGGCGATCCCAATCGAGCTCCTCGTCCATTTGGTCACTATAGTCAGGAGCTCTATAGAGCCTCTGGTAGATGAAGTTGTTCCTGAAGTCTGGCTGAGATTTAACTATACTGCTGTCGTCTTCCACCAACATCTTGGACACTGCAACCTATCGCTCTAAGCATTGCGAGTCCCCCGGAGCTGTTCATTCTCACTTTGCTCCGAGAACTTAGCCATCTCTAGATGTGGTGAATGCCACACATCGTTGACTGGTTTGCATCGGATTCCGTCGCTTCATGCCCATTCTCACTCTCTTCTTGAGTCCCTTGATTGGTCTGCCTCCGGCGTTCGCGACATCGAGCATATCCCTACCTCATTTTGCTCCGAGCACTTGACCACGTCTAGAGGTGGTGAAGTGTAGCTGGCTTGCATCGGTTTCCGTCGCCTCATGCCCATTCGCACTCTTCTTTTTTGAGTCCCTTGACTAGTCTGCCTTCAACATCGAGCATCTCCCTATCCCCAGCAGTGCTTTTCATGACCCCCGGATCGTTCACTCCTCCCGTTGCCTCAGCACCAGCTTATGATCCAGGATCCGGCCTTCGATGCACTCCAGGTGTGCAGGTTTTGGCTGAGTCCATTGCGATGACAGCCCTCGGGAAGATGGTCATCATGAGGTCGAGAACAGCGTCAGAAAGACTGAGCATAGCGGTTCCGACTGTCATCAAGCTCACGTAGAAGTTTGTCACAATGACGAGGTCCCTGTACCTTTGCTGTGCAGCTAGGGTTGCCTTGATGAATGCGGTGCCGGTCTATGCTTTTCATCCCCTCGAGAAAGCCGAGCGCGGGTTTCATTTCGCTGACTGGTTGGCGAAGACGATCGTGATTGACCCAGAGGCCAATGAGTACATGTCAATTATAGCCATAACGTCATTTTTGAAACCATGGCGAGCCAGAGGATGACCTCCTTCAAGAGTCTGCGCGGCTAGGCAACTAAGACCGCCACTGTGGATCAAGCGTCGGCAGTCTTCACGGCGCTTGGAGTGCCCGAAAGTCAGTGTCTGTTGAGAGTGCGATCACCGCTCCGCTCTTGGGGGAGCTCGGAATCCCATCCACGTATCGGGTTGCTCACCATGATCATCTTTCCGGCATTTTCGAACCCATGGCAATCTAGAGAATGGACACCTTCAAGGGCCTGCGCGGCTGGGTGACCAAGATCGTCATTGCGGATCAAGCGCCGGCATTCTCCACAGCGCATAGAGTGCCAGAGAGTCAATGTCTGTTGGGCTGCGATCACCGCTTTTGGGGGAACTCGGGATACCACCATGAATCAGGATGCTCGTCATGATCATCTTCCCGGCATCACTTGTGAGCAGGAACTCGGGATACCACCCATGTGTCAGGATGCTCGTTATGGTCATCTTCCTGGCCATGGTCCTTCTGCACTCTTGCCATGTCGATTATGGGCACGAGAATCAGACTGAAATCGTAGCACATGATGATGTTGTTCATCGGTCGGATCCTGTTGATATAGACGCAATCGTAGTCGTCAACCAATAATCGCCTGGTCTCTTACAGCCTATGATGTCGTCGGGGCAGTGATCATTCAGTAATCCCGCCCACAGATGGGGTGCTGTTCGACAATGGGATCATCTCGCGGATTATGTCGTGCTGTCTGATAGGGTTCTCCACAGGCCTTATCCCATTGCACGTCTCTGCTGTGGCTGTTACCGATGGGTGGTCGGCTCGATCGTGGTCCCGTGTCGCAGTGTCAGTCGTCTTGAAATTGATCATGTCTGTATCGCGGACTTCCAATCAGAGTACGGCTGGCCTTCCCGAGCCAAGGAGCTGAGGTTCAATACTGGTGTGCAGATCTGTGCAGTTCACAGAGCTCAACACCATAAACTTACCGCCGTGTTGAGCATGCTGCGAGTCTTGTTAGTCGTCACCAAACTCTCGTCATCATAATCATCGAGGAATTGCACTTCACTATCACGAGGCGTGTCATGGTTAGGAACAAGGGCTTAGTGAGAGATTTGTGCTTGACAGTAGCCATCGTGAACACGACACAATGGCGGCAAGATGAGCAACTCGTGCGCGCCCTTGAGAACGCATCGGCCATTTTGAGGAAAAGTATTTGGAATAGCATTCGTTAGATCTGCTGACCAGGATGACTTGCAATGCCGTATTCATAAGAGCATCGATCTCTTCGGCGCTTCTCGGCATTCGCAGTGATTTCCTCCAGCGGTCTTGTGACCGTAGCCATTGATCATCTCTCTGGCTATGTGGTTGCACAACTTGCAGAACCAGCTCTTTTGTCCAGAACCGAAGGGAGCATCATCGACACCTCGCCAGTCGAGGGAGTCTTCCTCGTTGGCTTTCGTAACGGTCATGATGACCTGGTGGATTATCAACGGACAATGCGGGCAGCTGATGGCAACGCACTCGTCATGATCATGATCATCTTTGGGGGCATGTTTGGCAATTTCAGGTATGACCCAGCCAAGGAGATGATCTCCAGGGAGCCAAAACCACCGGTGGTGATGCTGGGCTGGGAGTCGGAGGCTGTGGAGGAAAGCGCAGATGGTTTTCTCGGAGTAGATGACAGCTAGTGGTTCTCATGCTCATGGGAAGAGCATCGGCGCTCAGATCATGTCGACGATGCACCGGAAGTCGGCCAAGATTGATCATCCGGCCCTTTCTCTGCCTCAAGGGCAACCGCTCGCTCGAACTCATCAGGAAGGGCTCCAAGCAGTTGTCTGGGTTGCCGGCCTACATCGGCTGGGGTGCTGATTTTGAGCGGGATGATGAACGTTGCCATAGTTGAGATCCT
This sequence comes from Pseudocercospora fijiensis CIRAD86, assembly GCF_000340215.1. Classification (NCBI taxonomy): domain Eukaryota; kingdom Fungi; phylum Ascomycota; class Dothideomycetes; order Mycosphaerellales; family Mycosphaerellaceae; genus Pseudocercospora; species Pseudocercospora fijiensis. Next base: position 504,674 of record NW_006921546.1, read on the forward strand.
CAACATGACGGCGCTGAAATGGGCAGGGCAATGCAAAATCAGGATGGTTGACCAGCCCCGATGGCATTTTGATCAAGACTGCTATAGAAAGATTGATGAAGGGCATGCTTGGCAACGTGCATATGACATCGGAGAATTCGCAGGGTACGACGTCCTCATTTAGTGCATGGCTTCGTGCCTCGTCGGTTCTTGGGCTAGCCTGATGTACTGTTTAGTCGCATTGATCATTCGTGAGGATCGTGCTGTGCTTGTGCTGGTCATTGGCGACAAATATTGCTGTCCAACAGCTCTCGATCGAGGCCCGTCCAACACCAGCCTTGGCCATGCCGCACCAACGTCTGATTTGTCTGGCACCTGGCACATGAAGCAGTTCTGTACAGTTGTGATGCGCATGCTGGTGGGGCATAGCGCCAGTGGTTTGCCGATAACATGAACCGAGTGTGAGGTCGAGCAGTTGTTCCAGTATGGAACTGGTTTTCAGAACACCGCGGGCATGTTTCTCGTAATGGCAAAGCGATCATCATCATGGATGGCCCTGTGTTGCAGCAGATGATACGTTGGAGCTCCAATCAATGTCATGTTTCTCATGAACGGAGCGGGCTGGGACATGTTGCCGGGGAATGGATGACCTGGGAGACTGTAAGCCATCGCTCACATAACAGCGCCGCAGTCCTGGTCCAGGAGAGCCATCCTTCTTGAGCCATGACATGTTGCTGCAGGTGATAGACATGTTCCAGTCGGCGTTCATCGTCACCATCATGTCGAGTATGTGTTTCGAGGTCGCCACATCTCCGCGATGTTGCAAGATTACAGTCAGAGAGGTTCGCTTGGTGTGAGTCGGCTTTCCCTCACCTGTAACTTCCACCATCATGATGACAGCGATCGCATTTCGATTCTCCTTTCCCATCCTCCGCCGGCTTGATGGAGGGCAACCCAGCACACGGAGTCTTCTGCTGGACAAGATTTCGGAGTCTGCCATGGTGATTGGAATGTTCTCCATGCCGCCGCCGAGCGTATCGCACTACGAGATCTTCGCCAGGAAGGCCTTTCAGCAAGCTCTCGGGCTCAGTTCCCTCAGATTCTTCTTCCCTCAGATTCCTCGCCGCACAGATTCCTCACCAAACAGATTACCTACCACACAGATCCAGGTTGATCGGCGGCCATCGTCAGGTCAGCCTCAGCTTCCTCTGTTGTAGGCTCGGTTGATGCTACGCTCTTTCATTCCAACGACATCCAATGGCGATCTTGTCAAGACTACTGACATATCTTGTGCTCGCAAAACTCATGTGCCTTCCAATTCCATTCGCGTCGTGGATCGCGTCCGCGCCGGCTAGCCGATGTATGTACTGTCGCGCCGCATACATGTAGCGCCAGCAGTGGGCGAATGCTCGCTATTCGGCGTGAGTCGAGAGTCTGAGGCGTGGTGAGGATGTTGTCGTTGTATCCGTGCGATTCCAATGTTGATGGGTCGTGGTGGACGCTCAGCCCAGGCCGCACAGCTGCATGATGGTGCCACCATTCAGCTCAGCCAGTTGCTCTGATTCAACGGATTGGTGTGGCTCCCTGAGCTGATCAGTCGGTCGACTTTGTATCGAGAAACTTCCATTTTGGAGAGGCACCGTAAACCAGCCGCCGTTTCATGGCGCGAAGTGGTCTAAGGTGTTGTCGTCGATCGGCGCGTTGGGGGTGTTGTGATCGTTGGTGATCATTTCCGAGGTGTGGTATGTAGTGCTGGGTGTGCTCGTAGTGTCGCGGAGAGCGTGCTAAAGGTCAAGTGGAAAGTGAGTGCGCGTTGGAGATTGCGGAGGCAGTCGGCGGATCGGAGTCTTCCCCATTCAGCTTCTCACTACTGATGTCCAGTCAAACTTGAATGAGAATTTGACTAATCCCGGCTTTTCAACTAAAGATGCCAGGTGAAATTTCCTCGAGCACCACACACGTTTCCGACGCCGAAGAGCCTAACACTTCCTGATCATATGCATCGACATTTCCACATCTCATCCCCAGCCTGGCGCACAATCAATTATGCGCAACGCTCGCGACGATGCTCGATGACCATCTGCTACACACTATACCGCACATATCGGCAACGCGGAAAGAAAAAACGAGACCCGATGGCCTGGCAGGATTGTTCACCTACTTCCGACATGGCCATTCCGTTACCTCGTCACTCCAATCCGAACATGACTTCGTTTGAGCTAGCGACTTCTTCTGGAACAACAACTTGACGAGATCTTCCGAGATACCGACACCGACACCGCATGAGCCGTTATCTCGAAGCCTCTAGTCAATCGGCCACCGCGAGATGCATTAGGCGAGGGTGTTGAAGGTGCTGGAAGTAACACGACAACTTCAGAGTGTCGCAGCACCCTAGTCTCGAGCGCGCGACCAGTTCCGGGCCCGCTTCAGATTGAGGTCGGAGAAGCGCTTACACATCTCAACACTGATTTCTACGACATCTCAAACGAAGCCTGCTCTGACCTAGGAAGGCAAAGCGGATCTCGGCCCTTACACTGCTCCCTAGGCGCATCCGCATCGCGTCTAGGCCGATCTGTATCCAAATCCATGGATTCACTGCACCCCGTTCGAGAATGACCACTTATGATACGACGCGACGATTGTTGTCGATGTTGGATATAGCCTTAGAATGCATGCGCCGAAGCTGGGCTTCCTGCCGTGCTTGTCTCTGCTGCTGAACTCAGGAGGAGAGCGGCGCTCCCACGAGACGACGGGAATCTTATATACGCTGATCGTGCACATCGTCTTCTCCACGACATCTCCTTGCAGTGGGGTCTCTTGTAAGGATGTTCCTCGAGAAGATCAGGAGCTAAAGTTGGGAATTCTTGAGGTTGCATAGCGGTGGACATAGAGACTTCTTGTCGCTGACACTGTTCGGCTCACCGATTCATTTCATCACGCACGGCAACATCTCCGCCCACGCCAAACTTTCCCCAGGGACAGGCCCGTCGGGACGTTGTCACTCTCTCGATATGAACAGAAAGGAAAGTTTTGCGTAGCCTGCACTGATTGATCAAGTATATGTATGATACACACACACATCCATCTTCTCTCTACGTTCTCCTCTCTCTCCTCCCAGCCCTCCTTCCAGAGCCCACCTCCCATCAGAAACCACCTCCCTCCCGAGATCCTCTCCCTCAAACCCTCCCCATGACTCAAACCTTCCTCCCTCCCACCTTCCTTCCATCCATCTTCTTCAAACCCTTCCCAACCCCTCCCCCCCTCACCTTCCTCAACTTGTCCTTACAAGGAGAATCCTCTAAACTCCTACCCCGAGCCCGATTCCCAAAAATCTCCCCATCCTCCTTCTCTACATGAACTCTCTTCCTTCGGTGTAGTGGCGATGTGATGAAGCCAAGAGCTTCTTGTAGCTTGATGGAAGAGTTCAATATGGATGCTTCAGGTGATGGATGAGATGAGATTGGCGAAGTTGCAGAGTACGCGGAAGATGGTGGTTGAGACCAGTTGAGAATGCTGACGCCGTAGCGATTGGTATTGGAGGTATGTTCGGCTTTGCGGACTGTGGTGGCTTCAGACGAGAAGGGATCCGCGAGCTGGCGGAAGAAGATCGGGGAAGGTGAGCATTCTTGGCTTGATGAGTCTCCCTCATCCTCCTCCTCCTCCTCTTCTTCTTCTTCCATTGGTGTTCGAGGTTGCTTGGTATGCGAGGCAACGCTGAGGCTGGCGAAGACTGCTGGTATTGGCGATGATGTTGGACAGCTTCCTCCGCCGAAGATCATGTTGTTGAAGCCGAAGATGGTTCGAAGTTGATCTCTGGCAGCCATGTCTTCGGTGGTGGATATGGCAGGGCTGGCAGGGACAAATTGTGACTGTGTAGTGACTTTTGTGCTGAGGTGTGCAAGCTTGGGAGGAAAGGTGGAAAGTTGGGCGTAGAAATCATGAAAGAGAGATGAGAATAGACAATCGCAACCACACGGTGTTCTTCCACTCTGGTCCAATGTTCCTGAAAACGGAAGACGTAAGTAAATGACTTTCCTGAAAAGAAAGGCATTGCCTGAAAAGGAAGATATGAGGAAATTGTGGGTCACCGGCCTTCTCGGTTTCTTCGTGAAACTGGAGCCTATTCCAGGCTTGGACCAATTCTGGCATGTCTGCTCCCGACGTTCATTCGAAGCATAGCGCTCTCAGCATGAGTATGGCACTCAGTGTCCTGAGATGGAAAATGGGAGTGGAAACGGAAATACCTACCAAATCATGAATCTCCGACTTTGTTGGTCCTTCCATGAATTTGGAGATTCGTACATGTACAGGCCGATTGTGGCATTTCTGCTTTCCATGGTCGTCACAGCGCCCCCAGTGTCTCTACAGAGTCTCCTGAGAAAGGAATATGGAAGTGTTGATCTCGTGGGTTTCCTAAAGAGGCCGCACCTGTGCCCCGATAGCCTGGTGGAAGGAGCACGGCGTCGAAATGAGTCTTACCAAACTGCTCAATTGTGGGCAGTACCCTCGGCTGCAGTACCTGCTTTTCGGTAAGTATCACTCAAATTCCTTCCCAGTTTTCACCAAAGCCAGCGAAATGTCCGTATTCTGCACAAATCCATCGATGGAGATCTTCGAAGCGGCCATAATTCCGCCCATTGCGGCAGACATCGGCATTGCGTAGTATATGGCACTGCCTGCAGTACACATGCTTCGGACATGCTTCAGCGCCAATGTCGAAGTAGAAGTCTGTCGACCAAGAAGTCTCGCTGGCGATCATCTCTCGGCTTGTCCATGTCCTGTCTCTCCATCTTGTGCAGTTGGCGAAGCTCCGCTTGCAGCGCTGTTGGCAATGCTTCTGCTTCTCGTAGGACTTTCTTGGGTACCTCTGCTCGCGAGCGTATCGACAGTGCCTTTTCTTGCATGCGCGTGACTAGGAGTTCCCGGCGCAACGCTCGCAGGCAGGCTTGCTTGAAGACTGTTGACGCGGCTCCATATTTCGCCGCAGCGTTCGAGTTCGGCTGCCAGTGAGAGGTCGTATAGGTGATAGGCCGCACTGCCCAAGCTGCTGCTAATTCTGCGCCTGCTATGGCCGGCGGCATGGTGTTGCAAGAGCTCGACTTCCTGGATCAAAGCTTCGGCCAGACGTGCAATGTTGGATGCCATGATCTGTAGCTGGGACTGCCATGAAGTCAGCGCGGCCGAGACATCGTGGCGCCACTGATTGAGCAAGGAGATGTGTTGGGCACGCTGTGCTCGGTGGTGTTCTACTCCCATCTTCCGGTCATGACCATCATCAGTGTTCGCACCTGGCTGCGCATGTGGGCTACTGCGACGGCGCTGCAACTCTGTCCTCTCTTCCTCCTCCTTTCCCTCCTCCTTCTCCTTGGCCTGAGCTTCTTGCCAGAGCTGGATCTCGGAGCTGTACAGTCGTTCCTTCAGCTCCAACCTGGACGCGCGCTGGGCCAAGTCGCGCTCACGTTCATCAAGCTTGTCTTTCAGATCTTGCGCCTCGGCCAAGCGTTGTTCAGCCATCTGCATAGTCTCCTCTGCATCTTGTTCACGCCGCAAAAGCTCCCTTGTGCTCAACAATCGGCCATGCTCGCCGGAAGCCGAATGGGACAGGGCGCTGCCGTCACTTGAGATGAGCTGAAGGAGAGACGGGAGGTCGAGGTCGAGGTCGGTATTGAGAGGCGCAGGTTCGGCGGATTGAGACTCTACGCGGCGCTGGCGCTGCAGCTTGACGTGTTGCAGCAGTGAGTGTATGGCGGATTTGGGGCAGTCTACGGCACGAGCAATGTCTGTGGGCTGCATGCGCTGGTCGAAGTGGTAAGCAACGACAACCGCACGCACGGCAATAGGCAGGTCGTGGTAAGAAGCCATATTATGGGCGCATCCTTGGGATAATCATGGATAGAATGGGCGCGAATAAGGTGTAAAGACGTTCTGTAGGTAGAATACGGTACGGAGGACGCGGCGTAGAATTGATGGAAGTGCTGAAGGACGGCGGCGGGGTTGAGCTTGATAAGTAAATTCAATGAAATTTCATTTAAGCATTCGAAGCAGCCTCTTGGAGATCTTCGGTCGCCATCCATTGCGAACTATCTCGGTACAAACACGCCTTCGAGTGAGATGATACGCATTTGAAAGTTGATGAATTCCTTCCTTGATGAGACGTCGACTGGCGTTCTCATATGCGGTACGGTACGTAGATTGAAAGCTCCAGTCTCCACAAACCACTATGGATATGCCCTTCGCATTCCCAGGAATCAACTGAACAAAGCACTTCTCACCCGAGTCTTCCACGAAAAACCGTCTCTTCTTCCCTCCTCCTCCCTGTACACCTTCTCGGGAAGTAAAGCCGGCTCCTCTCTGCCTACTTTCATACCCTCTACCGCCCTCTCCGCCATGCCTTCCCCGAACTTCTCCCAATTCCTCGTATCCCATCCCCGCGAGACGTCTCTCACAGGGTTTCCGCGTGCGAGCCATGCGTCGTGAAGGATGGTGGCTTGTAGTAGAAGTCCTTGCTTCTCTCCAACTCGGTCGTTCAATGCGAGTTGGAGGGTGGATGTTGCGAGGGAGGTTAAGTTATTTTGCCCTTCAGTATGCCAGGATTGTGGATCTGATTCAGCTTCGGGGAGAATGTGGAGCATTTGGTCGAGGAGTTTGAGTAAATTCTGTCTGCCGTGCTCCAACGCTCTCGCATCATCGGCTTGCAATCCCACGGCATCCAACCGCTGCTGTGCCGCGCGATTCGCTTGCAGATTGATCTCTTTGCCCAGATTGGGATCGTACGGGACGAGGGTTGGGATAGGTGAGATTGTGCTGATGATGCTGTAGACATGCTCGGAGAGACCGATAGAGTGGAGCATAGCAGGGCTGAGTCGAGTTGTGACTGTAGCGATGGATGAGCGGAATTTGGTTGCTTGGCGGTGGACGCGGCGGAGTTGAGGAGTTGCGCGGGCTCCGAGGAATTGGACCCAGGAGAAAGCGTGGGAAGGATAAACCCACTTTCGTAACAGGTTGCAGTAGAGGTGAGCCCGCCAAGGGTGATAGTGCGGGACAAGCGAGGATGAATGAAGACCTTGAGGACAGGAAAACGTGAATGCTGCATCCAGGAAGTTGAGATCTTCCGGGTCGATGGCGTTGGTTGATCGGCGAAGGGATAATGCGTTGGAGCTGAGCAGATCGAGGAGTGGGAGGAGCTCGTATTGGAAGGAGTTGATGGTAGCCGCGAGGGCGGAGCGGACGTACAAGAGTTGGGCGCCAAGCTGGGAAACTTCTTTGGAGGAGGAGACGGACGACGTTGATGCTGGGCGGGAACCGTGGCAGAATCCTGGCCACAGCCGCGAGTATGCTTCCACGACATTCGTGGGGAGATTCAGATATGACACCATCTGATCGACCTCGCAGTATGCCAGAGTGTGCAAATTGTGTCTGTGATACAAAGGCGCGCAGCGGGCAAGAAAGTCCAAAACCGGGAGGAGCGAAGCATCTGGTGTCAGAAGGACGCTTGTGGAGAGCGCGTTCAAGTCTTCTCCCTGACGGTAGGATGCACGAAGTCGGTCAAGGCTTTTGACGTCGTGGAGATTGTTTTCCAGCATGCCAGGATCCAGAAGCATCGATATGATTGTGCCACCGATGAAGCTACACAGCATGATGATGATGTATATAGGAAGGCGAGGACGAAATCTGAGGAGCCATGGCGAGAGCACGTAGAGAAGCAAAACGGCAGTGGCCCATCGCTCTGTGCATAGTTTGCTGAACAACATGAAGGGAGCGGCTCTGATCAACCAGACAGCTGCGGATATTGCATATGGCGTCCATCTCCACTTTGCCCGCCCGGCATAGTAGTATTGATGATAGCCCAGCGCAAAGCCAACAGCAATCCAGGCCAGAATGTAAGCGCAGTATAAGAGGCGGAGGCATGAGACATCTGCCCAGCAATCGACAAGCCATCGTATGCTTCTTGAGTCGTCCATACTTCCACGGAATCAGAGCATGCTCGAAGATGCGAATGGGCTTTCAGATGATGTTCCTCCTCCAGTCCTTGGCAAGCTGCAACTCCTGCGCAGTGTTGGTCTTGACAGCGACTGTGAAAAGTGGCGGACTCAATGGTGGATGGATCAGTCAAGCAGCCAAGAATTTCTTGAGGCAAGCGAGACGTCCTGCACTGTGTCTCGACGGCGATGATGAGAAGTGGCGGACTGAATGATGGATGAACCACTGATGTCAAGCAGTCAAGGATTCCTTGTGGCAAGCGACAAGTCCTGCGTGGGACAGCGATTGTGCGAAGTGGCGTGTGGCTGCTGTTCAATTCAATAATCCAGTGAGTGAATAAGTCAAGCAGTCAAAGGTCTGGGTGAAAGGAGGCACGTTTGCTTCGAATGTGGAACCCTGCCAGTCTTCTTTGCATCGGCACAGACCCATGGAACGCCATTTGCCATCGCAACTACATGAACGACATGCATGGAGCGGATAGTTGCAGGTCATGACACGCAGTATGCGTGCTGCGGACCAGACGTGCTGTGTTTGGTGTCATTTTGCTGCCCTGCAATCAGTCGTTGCACATCGTGACCCGTATCTGATGCATGATGCAGGGTCAAGCAGCAAAATGGCAGGCTGGCTGGTTGGCGGGCGGATTTGCAGATTGGGAGGGAGGTCGTCTGCCATCTACCAAACATCCGAGCTGTGTCAGCTTCCAAGCTTCCAAGACTCTGGGGTCGGTCCACATGTCGCTCCTGATTCCGAACTCCGAAAGGCTTCATGACGATGGTCGTGCAACGAACCTTTTCTGAATCAGCCAACTTCATCAGCCTGCTGGACTTGCACCTCTGATAACGGCTTGGACGAGGCACCTCCCATATCTCCACACTCCATATGTATTGCTTCCCCACTCGCATACCTGACAACGAACCAGGTTTTGTCTCTGAGCTTCGCCTCGCCGCTTCGGACAGCCGCAGCTCAATACTCCTACTTGCACGGCTATCCATCATGATCAACGTGTTTTGCTCTCACCGCTCTTGAAGGCCCTCCGATAGCCGCAGCTCGTCATCGCTCGCATATCTTGATTCTTGAACACCGCTCTTCCGCGATCCACTTCTCCCAAACGATGGAAAGGAAGGAATTTCCCTCTTCTTGACATCCTTCTTCCTCGTCATCTCCGCTCGACATCCACCGAGATTGGCCCTTCATCACGATCACCGCACTCTGCCGGCTGCTCCAGAAACATTGTGCTGTCCTTCACGTTCTCATTCCACCATTCACCAGAGTCCTCCAACCCAGCACATCGTCCTCCGACGCCCCAAGTGTCCGTCGCCATACCCATCCATTCCAACATGGACCAGAAAGCACTGGAGAAGGCGTTTGCGCTGCCACGGGATCTCCAAGAGTCTCTCAGATACGGCGGGAGAGGCCGAGAGTCAACGCAGCCAGAGGAGCTCGTCAAAGATATGGAACGCATCCAGCTTTCGGGCAGTATGGGACAATCTTGGCCCACGTGATTCTCACTTCTGACCAAGACCCACAGGTTGTAAGGACGGCAGCGAGGATCTCGACCTATACGAGCCAGGGACTTACCTGTCTGTCAAGAAGGCAAAGGCAAAGGATGAAAAGGTCGCTGTTGCTGGTGTCGAGATCAAAGAGGAAGGTAAGCTTACCTTCAGCGCACATCTCCCAGCACTGCTCTCCCCTCCCACAGGCATTCGATGTTCATGGGAAGATTCTGGCGACTGACGATTGGTGTCTCAATGAAGCTGCACCAGCTTCCGATTCGGGGCGACCATCATCTTTGGCCAAGCATGCAGATGCTCGTGCTTCGAGATTCTTCGCATTCGCCACTATCGGCGATGCCGTGCGTGCCCTGGCAGTCGTATCAAGCGGGCTGGATGAGGCGCATCCACTCTACGACAAAAAGACGTCTCCGCTCGAGCTCACAGCCAATAATGTGGCCAAGGCATGCGAGGCCATCGCGTGTGCTGGAGTCGAAGATCCGTTCAAAGAGGTCGAGTTGAAGGAAGCATTCGTGATGTCCGCATGCGAGGTGGGCCAGTCGGAGAGCACTGCGATGAAATAGTAGTTTCACTTACCTCTTCTGCAACGGCAGGACAACGAAGACCATCCAAATGCCGACTTTGCTTCAGGCCAAGTCCCGGGGTTGTTTCGTTCATTGCTGGTGCAGGTTAGGTCAAGTGTGGAGTTGGGTATCATTCGAGGGCGACGACCGCGAAATCGTCGCCGCAAGTATTCGAAAAGAACTCGCAGTACAGTAGGAGAGCGACGATACTCAAGATGTTTGGTTGACATTTGGCCTTTTCATACGTTCCCACGTCTTGCCTGCCGTTCATAAGTGCGAGTGTACAGTATGTTAAGTGCAAATGCTCGCGGTGCGCAAATGAAATTCGTGGGATCGTGGGATCGTGGGGTCGTGTGCGTGGGGTGTGCGCCAAGGCAGCGCTTCCTATTGTCGTTGCTGGCGTGTGCGGAATGCAGAACAACAACAGAGCGGCTTCCGGCTTCGTGCTGTTTGCAATTCCGCAAGGAGCATGTGGACATGTTTCCTCCACATCTCGCCGTCCTTTGCCCTGACAGTCCTTGAATCATTGTGTTGTCGATGCAAATGGCCCCCACCACGCGCGCACAGACGAGGGCTGCTGCCGCGGCTGCCGATGCTGCCGCCGCCGTCGCCTCAGCCCGCGCCAATGACGACGCACCTGACGGAGCTGCTGCCGACACCACTGCCGATGCCGCTGCCGATGCCGATGCCAGTGCTGATGATGATGATGATGCTGACGTCGATGCGGATTCTGACGACGCCGACGCGGATAACGGAGGTCGCGGCGGATTCTTCAATCTCCCACCGGTCGTGGTCCTTTCCTGCGCGGCCGTTGCCGTTCCACTCCTCGTCTGGCTTTCGCAATGTCTGCAGACGGCGCCTCCATGCCACGTCCATGGGTACGCACATCCCTTTGAACCCCATTGCGACAAGTCACCGTGCTGATCCCGATCGCGCACAGGAACCCAAACCTCATCGCGCCATGTGTCTACCAACACACAATCGGCAGCCTGGCCCGAGGCGCTGAGACAGGCCTCGTCGACGTCTTCACCGATACGTGGTTCATCCCCCTGCCGTCTCTGACGAACACTTCCTCTACCGACCCTGCACTGCTGCAGCTGGGCAATGACTTCGACATCATCGCCGACTTCGCAAAGACTGTCCTCGCACCTCATGTCCAACGCCACTTACAGCGCGTGGCCGAGCCTGAACGAGATGTCCAGCATCTTCCCCATTTTCCTGTCATCGAGTGGTTCCGGACCTGTGGTATGCCGGAGCAAGAAGATCCTGGGCGACTCTATCGGTGGAAATCCGAACTCCAGTGTTGGCTCTCACGACCGCTCCCCGATGTCTCATTGCAACTGTCCATGCTGCTCCTCCGGTCATGGGAAGCGGATCTCCGTGGGATGAGCTTCCTCGAAGTCAGCGGTGTGACGCTCTTTCAGCAACGAATCGCCGCCTCACTCCTTCATCTGTACGGCATTCTGGAAAGCATCGCGCAGACAGTCGACAACAACCACACCAGCGTTCCACACACAACAAAGCTCGAGCCCTTCGTCGACACTCTCGCCCGCCTCCAGCAGATCGAAGGCCGGCTCCTGGTCTACGATGTGGCGGCTGCCATCCTGCTCGCTCGTCTCCAGGCAGCCGTTGCTTTCGTCGACGAGTTTGCACATGAGTGTCTCTCCGACGTCCTGCGAACCTTGGGGCGGGAATGCCCTGCAACGGCCGACATTTCATCGCAAACACCACCACTCGACGCCCTCGCAACCATCACATCCAACCTTGCCTCCAACACCACCGCCAATCAATCATGCTTCGAAAATCCAACTGCGCTCTACCACCTCGCTGTCGATGGCAAATGGCACGCAACCTTCCTGACTCTTGCGCCATTCCTCCGACAAGTTTCCCGAACCATATCCCGTCGTTGGGCATTGGGAAAATTCGAGCGTTGCACTGACGGAGTTGCTGACGCTGGAGGCCAAGGCTGTCCAACCCATCCCACCAAATTTCTGCGAGCGTGGTTCACATTCTCATCATCATCGTCCAGCACATCGCCTCTCGAAACGGACAGCGAAATGAACGACCTCTACACCTTCTTCGCAACACACGTCTCCAAATCCATCATTTCTTCCGAGCCCGACACCAGAGCCACTCACACGAGGGTGGAAGCTTTGCTGAAACCTGACGTGCCTGCCTGGGTTGGCGTTTTGGATCCGAGAAGATACGGGACGGGCATGGGAAGGTCTAAGAAGATCAAATTGAGGCGGGAACGGGTTTTTGAGAAATGGAGAAGGAGTGAATGCTTCGTTTGGCTTGGTGGGAGTCGGGGTTGGAGAAGTCAAGAGGGTGGTGGTGGCGAGTGTTTTTTTGAGGCTTGAGAGTTTTGGGGTTGGAAAGACGGGATGGGATGGGACTTTCAGCTCTGTATTTGATAATGAAATGAGAAGTTGGATTCGAGGACGCAAGGAAAGCAGGCCCAGGAGATACATACCTCATCCCCATTACGCTTTCCACTCCATTGACTTGAGCGAGCCACTCGAGATTTGCGCCGAGGATGTGTATGAGCGTTCGGTGTCCAGGGACAGGGAAGTTGGCAGCAGATCATAACTAAGAAGCGAGCGGTAGAAACCCCAAGTCCTGTCCTGGTCTTGCACAAACTTTCGAGCAGCACCGAAGAAGAAAAGCCGATCGATCATACAGAATCCCAGCCAGCAGAGCTGCGAACATGTGTGTTCGAGAATTGGTTGCAAAGGTTGGGTTTGGAGTTGCTCCTCCGCCATTTTTCAGGCACATGGATGCATAGAGGACGAGCTCCTCACTGACCTGATCTGGTCAGACATGTTGCATCAAGCCGCAACGATTCCGGGCGGTGGCCAGTTCTTGCCAAAGACTCCTACTTGGACACCAGATTTCGGGAAGTTGTCTTCATCTCAATACCATATGTCTCTCTCGGGAGTAAAGGTAAACTGTCTTAAGCTTATGAATGCTCATGCCACGTGAAGCTGGGATCCGATTTTTTGAATGTGTGCACGCGCAGATTATGCACCGTGGCTCCTCGAATTCGATCGGTCGATGAAGTCCAAGGCTGTCTTCTGGATGTTTGTTGGTCAAGAAGGCCGACTTTTGAGTTCCATTGAAGCATGCTGATTGACGAAATCGCTCATTGTGGACAAATGAGGTGAGCCTTGGACGGCGATTGTGCACGAATGAATCTCCTCTTGCCGAATGGGTCGCGAATTCAGCGCGGAAAGTACGCATAGGGTTGAAGTCATAATCTCAGCAGGCTTTCTCGGGCAAAGCATGGCATGGATTCAGCCGGAGCAAGATCTCATCTCCGCATACTCTCTTGCCAGCCTGAATTGATGTAGGCTTGAGAGCGATGAGGTATTCGAAGAGCGGACGGCAAAGACAAGAGAGTTTGGGTTGAGTTGCAGTGCTTTGATCGTGGTAGTAGGCGGAGGGATCTTCTTGTACGAGGCCTGCTGGTTACGTAGTTGATCAGCGGAGTCAGAGTTGCGGTGGGCGGAACATAGTGTTGTGATTCGAAGACTAGAGCTCCCATACACTAAGATGAGAGCGAAAAGGACGATCCGGAACAGCCCACAGCAGAAGAGAAGAGGTGGATAGATAGAACAGCAGCTGGTGGCACGAGAAGGAGCACCAAAGTCTGTGGTCCCATACGTGCACGCAATGGCGCATGGCCTGCTGAAAAGAAGGAAATCCACATGCACCGCACACCAAACCCAGGCGTGATTATGGAAGGACGGATGAAGATCGTTCCAGACTAGTGAGTTCTCGAGGTCCGGTTGTGGGATGAACTTGAGTTTGAATTCGGCATTTGGTGTTTGGATGCTTAGCAGTTCACGTACCTGTGTATCAATCTCAAAAGTCATCATCCAGCGATCAATTCAATCGTGTCAACCTCTCATTCTCAGAAGTCATCATTCCGCCGTGAATCCAATCCTCTCTTCACCCACCTGTTATTCTCAAAGCCCATCATGCAGCCGTCAACCCAATCGTGTCCTGGCCCGCGGACGTCGAATTGGCAACTCCCAATGCTCTCGCTGTCATCCAGGTCGAAAGCATGTCGTGACCTTTCCTGGCTGATCATGCGCCTGTGCGCTCAAGCACTCGCTCACACCGAACCACCCTCTTCTCATGCTGGCTGTACTGCCGGTATCTTTGGCTCAACCCACTTCGCCTTCCATGATATCGGGAACGCAACTCCAAGCGCGGTATGCGCATGAAGAATCTTGCGTGCAACCCACAGATCTGGAGACGGCTGGCTCTCGAGCTCCCACGAAGCCATATTCGACTTGGAATTCCGGTCTTGTGCCAAGAGGCTCCTCGAACTGCCCGGCCAAAGCATTCGCGATTGGGTGATTTGCAACAACGACGAACGGGGGGGGGGCTTGTAGGCAAATTCCGAGTCACATGGGGGCAAAGTAGATTACGATCGGGTGTGATATGGTCGCAGTTGCTGGCGAAAGGCATCCCGGCGGAGGTGGGCTGTCGCCGACAAGGTTCCCACCGCGTCCCGTCCCGTCCCGAAGTCCTCGACTCGCTTCACAGACATGCACAAAGTCCGACTGTTGAGACAGACACCGACACTCCGGGTCTGCGAAGCGAAGCAAAGACTGTCAACACATCAAACACATACCTGCAGAATGATGTCGCATTGAACAGCTCATGCCGCAAAGCTCAGCTGGTCCGCGGCATTGGATCGTATGCGCTGCTTGTCAAGTCCCCGTCCAGTCCAGCCGATTCTTCTGCAGCGCTCGCAGACGGCGTGGTTCGCGCGTTCGATGGGACTTGCGCGCTGGCAGGAGGATGACAGCGCACCACAAGCCTGAATGAAGGTAGGTGCACACAAGTCTGCCGTCATACTAATTCCAAAGCCACCAAAGAGGGAGAGGGGAAAGAGCGGGAAAGCAGGCACAGTGGAGGAGGAGGACGAGGCCAGATCGACGATGTTGGGGTGACGGCGAGGGCGAGAAGAACATTTCTCGTGCGGCGCTGGCAGGATGACGGCAGCGCCGCGATTTGTCAGAGTTGGTTAAAGAGGAGAAAGACCACGAATGCAAGCATAGCGGAGGAGGGAGGATGTTGGTGGCCAGACCGATGATGTTGGGGTAACGGCGAGGGCGAGAAGAACATTTCTCGTGCAGCGCTGGCAGGATGACGGCAGCGCCGCGATTTGCAAGAGTTAATCAAAGAGGAAGAGGAGAAAGAGTATGAATGTAGGCATAGCGGAGGACGATGAGACCGATGAGGTTGGTATGATGGCGAGCGTAAGGGCGAGAAGAGCATTTCTAGTGCGGAGATGATTGTGCGCTGGCAGGAAGACGGTAGCGCGGGATCTGCAAGAGTTGATTAGAGAGGAAGAGGAGAAAGAGCAGGAGTGCAGGCACGTAGAGGAGGATGAAGCCAGATTGATGAGGTTGGGGGTGAGCTGCGAGGTCGAAGGTGAGAAGCGCGGCCGATAGCGAGCGAGGACGAGGGCGAGAAGATGTTTTCTGGTGCGGAGGTGATTTCTGGTGCGAAGATCATTTCTGGTACGAAGATCATTTCTGGTGCGGAGGTGATTGCGTGTGAGCAGAGCTCGTAGGGATGACTGGACTGCTGCTGGATTTTCGGAGCGATACTGATTGCTGGGGACATGGACATCATGCGGGCATTGATCTTGCTGTGGGAGACGCATTGGTGAGGACTGTGCCGGATGTCGCGACTGGATGTTGATCATGGACATTGGCCACGACAAAGGAAAGAACAGGCGGAGCATGGCATGGCATGGCATGATCAATCATCGAAGTACAGTATCATTTGCGGCACCCCATGAAAAGAAAACTCCATCCTTCTCAACCCCGGACATACGAAACCCAACACACCATTTTACATCTTCTGTGATTTCTTTGGGAAACTCTCTTGGGTGTAGACCAAGAATTGCGAACCTCCTCTTCCCCTGCCTCCTCTTTGACGACGGTAAGGATGGTGATGAGGGTCCAACTGCATCCGACCTGGCTTGGAAATCCTGTTGGTCGACCTCTTTGGGCACGGTGTGGGTATCTGGTCCAGCGACGAGGATGACGTTGACAGCTGTTCATACATGTTGCTGGGAGAGTCTGTCGTGTTCTCGGCAAGGTCCATGGCTTTAAAGAAATGAGGCGGTGGTGGTGTATGGACGCTTCTGAGTGTGGATGTTGGTAGGAAAGGCAGAGGGGTCGATGGTCCTGGTGTTTGGGCATAGTTCAGGACGTGCTGAGCACTTGCTGCACTCTCTTCAAACAGGTCGGCGAGGGCGGGATCACTTGCAGTGGTATCTTCAGCGCCTCCGAGTGTGGATGTTGGTGGGAAATGGAGAGGTGTCGATGGTGCTGTTGTTTCGGGATAGTTCTCCTCAAAAAAGTCGGCGAGGGCAGGATCACTTGCAGTGATTTCTTCGGAAAGGTGATTAGAGTCGGAAGCCAAGGTCGAACGAAGGTGTTGGAGGACCTGGGAAAAATGTCAGCGAGGTCGCCGCGGCCCGGACAGCACGAAGCCAGAATCGAGAAGGCCAGGCATACAGTATCATCCAGCAGCAACGTGAGCTCTCGTGATCTGTGCACAGTTCGAGCGCTTCTGGATGAGCTCCTCCATGTCCATTCCTGCCTCGACGTCTCGTACTCCAGGGTAGCGCTCTGGGAGAGAGGAGTACGGAATTGTGCTTGAAGCAAGCGCCGGACCTGGATAGGATGTCAATACGGCACAGTCATCAAAGGGCAAATGGCGAACCTCAGCCTGTGCGAACATTTCCTGGTCGTCCTCTTGCCATGTGTATGAGCCTCCGTGAGCTTTGTGGAAGCACCATGATTGAACCTTGTGACAGTAGAACAGCCGGTCTGTACTGTTCATGGTGTCACGCCTTGTAGGGCAGATTTCCCAAGAAGATCACAGAAGCGATTTCCGTGGGCCCAAAGGTTCGCTGGGCGACAGAGTCGAAGGAGCATTACATCCAGGCGGAGAACGAGATGATGCCGAGGGTCCTGTACTTTGTAGACATGAGGGAGGAGCTTGCTTATTGGATAAAGTTGACCCATCTCTTTGCGGTAATTGGCATCTGGACGACGACTACGACATGAGAGACGTTGTCTTGCTGTAATATAATTCAAGAAGGAGATGCTCTCGAATTCGCGAATAGAACATGGGCCCTGCTCCCGTGCCGTGGAGAGATACGCGAACACCTGTTCGCAGCAACGTGAGATCGATCCATCAGCGCCAAGTTCCCGCTGTGTCGGAATCAACCACAGCCAGCCAGATCAAGGAGTTGAATTGGAACAAGCTGGAGGAGAGTAGAACATGGCGTGAGATGGAAACCGAATGCCACTGAGCAGTGTCGAGGCTACGTTTGCATGGTGACGGAGCGCTTTGGTTTGGTTTCAGTTTCGGCAAGGACTTTGATGAAGCGATGTGGCGCAGTACGGTCTCCGCTGAGAGAAATGGCCACGAAGATAGAAATACCGCAAGATGTAGTGCCCACATCACACGGAGGTTTGGCAGGACGTCTGGCTTTTGCTACAACTGTGGTGTGGTAAAGTTGGGCCGGGAAACAAAAAGCAGAAGCGGTCGGTTCGGTAGCCATGCCAAGATGCTGGGCCCGACAGACCTCAAGCCGAAACGCTCGCGATGATTGGACGGCAGACCGACTCAGAGTGCTGTCCATCAACAAACGTTTTTAGAAGTCGCCGCTCTTGAACCAGTCTCGCTTGGGAAGTCATGAGCGAGAGCACAGGTAAAAGATCCTCTTCCGCAGCGCCAATTGGAATGGAGGTTTCGCTGACGTCTTCCAGAATTGTGCTCCCATTGCTACGAATGTCTCACGGATGGAGACTCCAAATTCTTGCTCGATCATATCAATCTCCTCTTCCGCTGATTTTGCATGACCTTGCCGGGAAAGGGCAAGCGATGACCCATTGCTTTGAAAGATTTGTGCTTAGTGCTTTGCCTAAGATGACCTGCCACTTCTGGAAGGAAAGTTGATGTTGCTTCACCCAGTCTATTTATCTGGCATCTTTCCTCTCCGAGTCCTGACAATCTTTCTGCTAGAGTCTGCGCCGCTCGCCGCTCGCCGCTCCTCAATGTCGATATGGCACTCAGCCACCTAAGTCCTCGAAGATTGAACGACGTCTCCAATGCATTAGGCGTCCCAACTCCCCAGCTGACCATGGTATGGAATTTCGTCAGTCCTTCGAGATGCAGAACTAAGGAAAGAACACAGAAGGAATATTGCGGAGGTGGCTCTCAGACTGACGGTGGCGATGGCTCTCGCCTCTACCCTTTCGATTTGACTGGCGATGGCGATGGCTCTCGCCTCCACCCCTTCGATTTAACTGGCGATGGCGATGGCTCTCGCCTCAGTGCCGCAAGCTCGACGACCAACATCCAGAACAGTCGGCTCAGCCCCATCGACCTGACTGAGGATATCGATCAATCTCAACCACATCTGACAGCACCTGGAACCGAAGTGGAAGACGGCATCTCCAACAATGCACAAGAGGAGCAACCAGAAGCGCAGACGGAAGCGGAAATGTGTGTCATCTGCCAATGCGAGAGCAATCCCAACACATACCAGAAGATCACCTGCCTTCAGTGCAAGAACAGCCTTCATACACAGTGCTTCGTCAGCCTCTGCATCAGCCAACATGCGTTCTTCAGCCCTGTGCAGCTGACTGCGGAGGACTTTGATCCAGGCGATCACACTTTGCCTGTCAAGTGTCCTAGCTGTCGGCTCGAGATGTCCCGTGTGGAAATATGCGTGAGTCGACTGATGCGTCTGGCTGAGGAAGGTGGTGTGGTGTGAGACGTAGAAGGCAATCACTGCACCCAATGGGAGTGGACTGGGAAAGCGCAAGACGGCCGGAGTTGTAAGATGCTTCTATATCGAAGCGAGTTTGTCCAGGAGAGAAAGCCACTCGAGATTTGGTAGATATGAGGATTGGAGTGCCAAAGATGAAAGCAGGCCGGGAAGGCGGGGAAGAGCAGAGGTGTCAAATGTATTTCGTGTTTCTGGATATTGATCTTCGCAGCCAAGTTGTCATCTCAGTATGCCTCATGTCACGCTTGCCCAGAAAGCGTAGAAGCGTTCGATTGTATTTATACTCATAGGTCCTTTGCTCCTTGACATCGTTCTTCACAGCCAAGTCCTGATCTTCAAGCTTGCCCAGAAAGCGTGGAAGTGTTCAAATGTACGTCATGCTCATAGATCCTTTGCTCCTTGATGTTGCATCTTCACGACAAGACCAAGCCGTGACCATAGAGTACCTCAATTCAATCTTGTAACGAGTGTGGAGATGCGTAAGCGCCACGGAAAGTATGCTCGCCACTCATGAGCTGCCATGTACGTCGTCCAGGTAGCACGAGAACCGAAAATGATCTCGGCGCATTCATCTGCACAGGGCAGAAGCCCCCTTACAGCCGAATTCCTCGCAAGGAGTTGCAGATTCGGATCCAGATGCTCACTTCGCAGGCTGCTACCGGGAACACGGTGGCGTAGAAAAGAAGAGATAGAATCATATCCAGCAGCTCCAAATTTCCAGGAAAACAGAGATCAGGTCAGCATCTCGCGTGCTCTCTACAGCAGCAAGTCATGCACATCGTCTTTCTGATCTTCTATCTGCGCAAGCAGATCCGCTTGCTCGAGTGCGTGGGCATGTACGCGAATACTCTGCTGTTTCTGCCGCCAATAGGCGTCCTGTGCTTCTTGACCCAGCGGACCGAAGTAGTCGACGATATGCTGGGTGCGGTCGATTGTGGCTGCAAATGGACGAATGTCCAGGTGTTGGGGGATTTTGAGGAGGAATTGTGGTGGGGGCGTGACTGTGGACATTGTTGGTGGTGCGGATGAGCGGACTGCACTGGCTCTTCCCTCGCAACTTGGAATGAAAGGTGGGACGCTTGCGATGGAATTTGTACCTGTAGAGGAGGCGTGCTGATTCATGAGTCGGCGCAGACCTGGCACACTCGCATCAGCTGAAGCTGATGAGAGCAAGGCGGGGAAGGCACGATCAATGCGCGATCGACAACGTTGTCACATCCTCATCGGCATGAAGCGGGCAAGCAGTCTCGACCTGGGGACAAGAACAGCAGTGGCGCATAAGTGGAAAGGAAGGCGCACGGGGAGAAATGCAGCGAATGTTGGTTGTGCCTACCTTTACTGTTATTGATGACTGATGGCCCGCCAGAACTTCTGGCAATCGCGCCGTCAGAAGTTGTGGCAGCAAAACACGCCCCTTGTCCAGGCGTTGGTGGCCTCCGCCGACTCTCGACTCCCAAATCCTCGAGCAACAGCAAGGTCGTCGCACTCGCAAACCAGACAGGCTCCCCATATTCCCGGAGTGCATTCCAGCATCGAAAATCAAGGCCTCCTTGGCACTGCTGGCGGCGGCGAAGCTGTTGGCGAAGCGACTGTCACAGCTCGAGACTTGAGCTGCCGGACGAGAATCCGACGACGACCAACGAGATCATGGCCTGATCATGCACGACACTATGACACTCAATTATGATCAGGGTACAGTGCTGCAAAGTCCAGAGAGCCTCGCTAAGATGCTGCAAGCCTGCCTGCATACGTGTTTTGAACCACTCAAGCACATCGAGCCTCGTGTGAAATGTCTGGTTCATCCTCCATATGAAGACATGACGGGACATCTTTCCGCCGAACAAGTACTCGACCCATGTTTCTCCCACAGGAACGTTCGTCGAGCCTGTGGAGAAGACTGGTGGCCAGATTCGCAGACGTCTACTGAGGAGGGCCATGCAACGACTCATCGGCACCCGTGGCCTCTCGTCATACCCCATCTCCTACAAATGGTCAACAGTGCCCCACGACAAAATCAACATGAAGAGAACTGCATGAAGGAAACTGCATGAAGAGACGCATGAAGAGACGCATGAAGAGACGCATGAAGGGACGCATGAAGAGACGCATGAAGAGACGCATGAAGGGACGCATGAAGGGACGCATGAAGGGACGCATGAAGAGACGCATGAAGAGACGCATGAAGAGACGCATGAAGAGAACCTGTCGCTTTGGCGCGAAATCCACCTCTCTTGCAGCGACTTGGCCAGTTGGATGGCCGCCTCGGTTTCAAATTTTTGACTGCTCACGTACAGCAGAAAACTGGCTGTGTCCACAACATTGCGGCATAAGTGATTGATCCAGCAAGTCTCAAGAATGATGCCCCAGCACTGGATCTGATTGCGAGAGCTATTCAGTGCAGAAACAAGCAGACCGACGCCCCGGTCCAAATTTCCATTCATGAGCTGCTTCAGCAAGTCGCCGCGGTATAGCAGACCTCATAGAGAGATCGCGCACATGTAGAGTACTGGTCATTTCCTGCCGAAATCCAACCCTTCCACCACATCAGCTCTCCTTGGCAAGCCCGAACTGTTCATCAGATGCCTTGGAGACCAATGTGTCGGTCAGTTTACGTCAGTTACACTGACAGGCCTGGCATGTCCAAAGGTAGGATCAAATCCTCTGCAGATAAAGATCGCATCAATTGCATGGCGAAGCTTCAACAATCATTTCGCAAACATGCAGCCTTCTGAAGGAGGGCCAACAGCAGGTTCAACCAGCATGACCGGCGAAGAACTGGTGGAATTTTTGCAAGTCCAACCGTCTTCTGGGGCAATCTAGGTCCCAAGCATATGTGGCCCATGCAACTCGTCTGAAGTCGACCTCTGACGAGCCTGGACGCGGCGGATCATAAGTCCAGGTACATACTTGCGAACGGCGTGGCGAGATCAGCATTTAGCCAAACAGCACACCCGCGAATACAACTCCGAGCTCGTTTTCCAGCAGCCCCAGGCACGATTAGCCAAAATTCGGATCTGGAGAAGAGCCTCGCTCGCAGCTACCGTTGAATCCTCAGGCACAGGAGTTGCTGCAGCTCTCCCAGGCAACGACCTACATGTCAGGCCAAAAATCACAACCATCCTCCTCCGCACTCAAGCAGTCACCTCGACACCGAATCCACCTGGGCAGACATCGCAATGATCGTCACCGGAGCTTTCTGGGCCGACTCAGCCCTCCCGCTCGCTAGCTCGATTCCCCAGCACTGAGCAATGCAACAAAAGCTCGTAATGGCGTGAAGTTTGTCATACACTACCAGACCGGAGCAAAGAAGCACGAAAGCGTATGAGATCACAGAGTATCTTGGGAATCTCGCAAAGCCATCGCGGGCTCACCACGACCACCTGGTGGATGGCACATCAATTCGCACTAGTGAGAATGTATCTTGGACATTTCGCAAAACCATCGCGGGCTCACCACGACCACCTGCTAGATGGCACATCAATTCGCACTGGTGAGAATGTATCTTGGACATTTCGCAAAACCATCGCGGGCTCACCACGACCACCTGCTGGATGGCACGTCAATTCGCACTAGTGAGAATGTATCTTGGACATTTCGCAAAACCATCGCGGGCTCACCACGACCACCTGCTGAAGGATGTTTCAATTCTCTCTTGTGAGCATATATCCCGAGAATTTCGCAAAGCCATCCCGGGCTCACCACGACGACCTGCTGAAGGGCATTTCAATTCTCACTTGCCAGAGAGGTGGTTGCTCAAGCTGCTGGGGCAGTTTCTTGACATTGGCTGCTTGATGCGACGTGTGCGTCCTCAGACCATGGACATATGTCTGAGTTCTAGGGCAGTAATGCAACTTGATGGGTCACGAGTCTTTCTGGTGCGACTGAGCTTCCTGGAACCAAGCGACAGTCGTTAGGGACCTCAGCTACCTACAAGCCGGGTCTGGGAAAGTGTACCAGCGTAGACGCTCGTACAAGCCTGCCTTCCATCGCACGACTACTCTTCTGCCTTTGGGCCATCGAATCATGACGACTGCCTCGCCAAATGCGCTTTCACTCCAACGCAACACCCCATTTGACAAGCACTTGGACCGTTTGGCAGAGGGGTTCAGTCAATGATAGTGTGGCAGTTGCATGGCGACACGGAAAAGCGTAAGCGGAAGCTGTCGACGCTCATCTGTTCCGGCGAAGCAAACTGGAATCTCCAAGGAAACAGAAATTCTCGAAGACTTGTGGAGCAACGGCAGAAGTGTAAGAGTCATCTGGCGAAAGAAAACTCCTCCAGAGCAGCCCACGCAGATGGCCATTTCTGATGTAGAACAAACAGCCATCAAGTTCATCTATCACGCCCGCATCACGCCGTTTGTGAAGCATCTTATACCCAGAGAATAGAAACATATCGGGCCACAACTTGTAGCATACATTGCTCCATAGCATGATCAACCCAGGCCGAGATGAAGTTCATAGCTTTTTCATAGTGGTCTCAATTGGGCTCCGCCTGACCTGCCAGATCGCCGAGCTTCGAAGATTTTCAATGGCCTTGGTGCTGGATTCGTTTTGGGAACTCGTTGGAAGTCGTGGGCTGGCATGACGACTTCAGAGTGTGCATAAGATGTGGTGATTGCTTGGAAAGCCCTCTACTCAGCATCCAACTACGGTTCCCGATTCACTTGATCGACCAACCATGCCCTGCCGCACAAGGCTCGGAGTCGGGGACAAGTCCGTAGCTTGGGCTCATTGGGCTGGTTGTGCAGGGATACTTACCCCACGCATCCAGCTCGCAGCTCATGACAAGACCTGCAGCCTCTCCATCTCATCTCCATCGACCTTCACGCCTCAAGATCTATACACGCCTCCCCGCCCGCCTTACCCTCCCACCGCTCAATGAATGCGACGCTGCTACCTCTGCTTCAGAAGCGCATCCGGTGCAAACGCTGATCGCGGACACTGTATGCGCAGCGCCGCCTTCGAAGCGGGAGCGGTGACTGGCAACCAATCGTGACCCGATCGGCCTTGAGCTGTTGCATCTGCAGCATACCGCGCGCAATCGAGACCGCACAAATCGCCGAAGATGTTGCTGGCGTCGCTGGGAACACTATGCCGAATGTGCGACACAATCGGACCAGATCGCGGGAGAGAGGAGCTGCGTTTGGATAGTGGACGTGCATTCTGGTGAACGAGTCACAGCAGCTGTCACCTTGATTTGGGCCACTATGGCAGGACACGGACAAGTCGATCGTGAAACATCGGAAGCGGAAGGCCTTCTCCTTTCACCTCTCAGCGCCGGGCATACCCAGCGGTCACCTCCGGAGCGTTTGCAGAAGATGTCAATGCCGGGCGGTAGAGTACATGTGGTCGGCTTCCGCCAAATGACAGCTTCCTCCCTGCCACTCATATAGCCACCATGCTCATCGCGGACCTCCGAAGCGTTTGCAAAAGATGTCAATGCCGAGCGGCAGAGTACATGTAGTTGGCTTCCGCCGAATGACAGCTTCTTCTCTCCCACTCACATGACCACTATACACATCGCGGACCTCTGAAGTAACGGCAAAAGGTTTTCGTTCTGGGATGGTGAATTACTTGGCTTCGGATAGTGACAACTTGCACGGGCCTCATCCTCAGCGGTGAGATCTAAGGCGCCAGCGAGAGGTCCCAGTGGCGAGTCGGCCAGATGATTGACTGCGGATAGTTACGGTTTTCTCTGCCATAGCGGACGTGAGCAGTCTGCATGGCCGTGTGCATTTACCAACGAGACATAACGCCGCTCAATTCATCGGAGCTTCCGCCGTACACCGCTTTTACTACTGGTGCATGGCAGTAGCTCAAGCTCTCCACCAGCCAGCAAACGCTCCACCCATGAAGCGCATTGCACCGCGCACGCGCACAATCATATCATCGCTTCCTCTACGCCAATTCTCACTCTCTCTTTCTCTTTCCAGCCGCCTAGCATTCGCATCCCGTGCCCAGCAAGCAAAGTGACCATCGGCCATGGGGGACTCACACTCAGATCAAAGCTCCGAGGACTGGGTAGCTACCATCGAGAAGGAGGTGAAGAAACTGAGCGTCAAAGGTACATATCAAAAGTCTATGCCCGGTCCCAGCTATGTTTGCTCACGAGAACCTTCAGATTCCAATCCAGGAAAGGCTCAAGGTAAGCTTCTTCAGATGCTTGTGACTGCGTGGCACCGATTGATTCCTGTTCGCAACAGAGTACGACCTCTACGAACCAGACAAGCCAACCACCCCAACGAAGAAGGTTCGCATCAAGCTGGAGGACGCCAGTCCCAAGCAGGTTGTTCGTCCAAAGTCTGAGAGCCGGAAGGACAGTAAGAAGCCGGTGATGAGTAAGTAGTGGCCATCGTTCGCAATGCTTGCTGCTCGACTACTGACATGTCCCTCTCTCCTTCATCAGACAGTACACCAGTTCAACAAGATCGGACGAAACCTTACTACTCCTTCACCACTGTCGCCGATGCCATCCAGGCGTTTGCAGTAGCTCTGAGCCACGACCGCGGCACCCTTCTTGGCGATGTTCTGCACAACTTTCGCCCCAACCCGCTCGAGCTCACTGCCAACGACGTGCTGAGGGTTCGCTCCAAAGCTGCGGAGTTGCAGACGGATGACATCTTCGAAAAGGTCAACTTGACTCTCGTCCAAGCCGTCATCCCGAAGGCGGTGGTCAAGAAAGAGAGTGAGTAGTGGTCGGTCATCGGAGCAGCTGTTGAACAAGTCTCCTTCACCTCGCGTGTAGAGGACACACTACAGCTATGGATGGTCGATGAAATGGCAAAGTCATGATAAGGATGCAATGGCGTGTTGTACGCAGGATTTCCGTAGACCCACAAACTGCAGTGCCTAGTTCTATCTCAATCTTACTTGTCGCTTTCATATCATTCCGCCGAAGCTCCATGCTTCTTTTTTTTTCCCACACAGGTCTTCGAGGCAAACTATTGTCATGCCTTCTTCACTTCTCACAATCCAAGGCAGAGTGAAGTTGCGCTTGTTGGCATGTCGCAGAGACAACGAGTCCGAAGATCGATCGTCGTCAATTCAATTCCGGCTGATTGGGGCGTACCGACCGATCCCTGTACTTCGGCTACTTTGTAGCATGTTCCAGAATTTTTTTGGGTGAAGAAGTATGTACATTGCAATACGATCTCTGTCCTTCGGCTTTTGGCCTTCCATTCGAGAAAGACTATACAGCTATCTATCATCTCTTTCTTCATAGGCCGAAAGGGGTATTAGGGCGAAGAAAAAAAGCGTGACTGGCCGTATTGGGTTTTTGGAAAAAAAATGACTTGAGGAGAAAGAACGGATAGGCGCATTCATCAGAATGTTCTTCCCCCTTTACTTCTACTATCCGAGACTTGCAATTCGAGAAGAAGCCTCTCAAAAGTGAGTACACATGTCTCGGAGATGAATTCAGCTGCAAGGTTTTTTTGTTTTTTTTTTTTGGCGAAGAAGGTCAACCAACATTTTTTCTCGTATGTAGGCTGCATTTGGGTTTAGAAATAATATAGGAAGGACATTCTCTGCTTCGTGGGAATGGAAGGGAGGGGGGACTCAGGATGTTCCGTATACTTCTAGTCGTCACTGCGAGGCTTTATTTGATTCGAGAAAGAAAGCCTTAAGAGAGGATACGTCTCTCTTCGTGGGCCGAAAGAGCTTTGAGCGAGAAGGCGTGCTAGGCGTCGTATTGGGCTTGGGAAAAATGGTCTCAATCTCTGGGATGAAATTTCTCCGGTTCCCGGGAATGGAACAAGCTCGCTCTGCAACCCCAATTCAAGAAGAAGTCTTAACGGAGTTCTTTGGCCGAAAGGGCTGTTGGCGAAGAAGGCGTGCCGGCCGGATTGGTCTTGGGGAAATAATCGATCTCTAGGAAGAACTTACTCCGCTTCCTGGGAACGGGTAGGCATTTGAGGAGTGGGTCAGGTCATGGCGGCTATGCGCCGTGGCTTTTCTATGATGGAGTGTCATGCTCCCGCCGATGACCTTCTGATCAATCTCTGGGGAGAGTTTACTCGAAGGGGTATTTGAGGGGTGGATCAGGTCATGGCGGCCATGTGCCATGTCTTTCTATAATGGAGTGTCATGAGAGAGGTATATGACATCCAGGGGGAAGGCTTGCGGGATGGTATAAAAGTCGGCGTGCCGAATTCTGGATCTCCGCCACTTCCGTCTATCAAATGTAAAACGACTCCACAGTCGTAGTCGAAAGAGCACTCACACAAATCGTCGAAGTGCGCCGACCCGCCGAATCAGTGCCATCACATCTTGTCGTCGCCCAATTCGTGTCCGTGGCTGTTCTCGTCACCGCCTCCCACTCCCTTTCCTTCTCACAGCCCTTTCCCTTGCACATTTCCTTTCCTTTTTCTAGCACCTCTTTCTCTCCTTCCTTCTCCAATCGGAGGACCACATCTTCCCGCCAACTCATCATCCACCAAGTCGCCCCCAAAACCAGAATGAGCATGACGATAACCATAACCATCTTCTTCCTCCCTCCCAGCCTCCTCTTCGCCCTCACCACCTTCCGACACTCATCACACTTCTGCAGCGGCGGCGAGAACATGTCCAAACTCCTCCACCGCCTACAACCGTGCCGATTTCCCGCCAAACAGAGCTGTTCTTCGACTTCGAAGCCTTGCCACAAACCCCAGCAGTATCGTTTCTTGGAGATTTTCCTCAATTTCGAAAGGATGTCTTCGTCGGTATAGCGGAAAGAGAAGAGGAGAGTGAGGATGGGGATGAAGAAGTTGCGGTAGAAGGGTTTGAGGCGGATTGTTGGCTGCTGTGGTGCTCCTGTCATGTTTGGGGTTGGGTTGTGGGTGTTGGCGTTGGATTGGCGATGGGTTTTGATGTTCATGATTCGTGAGGTGGAGTTCGAGCGCTGCTTTGCTTTGTGGGAGAGGTTGGGTGGTTGCGAAGAAGAGGCGAAAGGAAAGATTCTTTTCTTTTTCTTCAAAGACTGGGGAAGAGTTTGCTGCTGCAGTCAACTGAGCAAACTGTTTCAGACACAAAGGGAAAAGTGAATCAGAACTGTGCATGTTCTACACTGTGCTTGTTCTTGTCAACACTCGTGGGGAGTGGAAGTCATGGAAGTTCAACGCCGAGAATGGAATGGAATTCTTTTTGCCCAAGTCATGTATTGCTTCTTCTTTCATGCCACGCCACTTTGCACGAATGAAGAGGCATTCTCGTCCACATGGGCATTGACCTTGGCGTTGGCTTTCGAGTTGTCATGAAGATCGGTATGGTGAAGATCGGTATGGTTGGCGGAATCGTGGGAGGCCACGTCCACTCGGGTGCCTGAGGTCGGCAGAGCGTGTGGAGGCCGATGAAGGAGCGGAGGAAGCGCGTTTGGACGAGAAGTGTGCAGTCAGGCTGCCTCGATCGGGCATTCCGTGTCGCGACATCGAGGTGATGGGAAAGGGGTGTTTTGGTATGGAGATGGATGGATCTC
This sequence comes from Pseudocercospora fijiensis CIRAD86, assembly GCF_000340215.1. NCBI lineage: Eukaryota > Fungi > Ascomycota > Dothideomycetes > Mycosphaerellales > Mycosphaerellaceae > Pseudocercospora > Pseudocercospora fijiensis. Next base: position 532,997 of record NW_006921546.1, read on the forward strand.
GGAGGTGGCTGGAGTTGGAAAGGAGGCGTACACCAATCACACTGTACCCATCAATTCAAGCACCTTTTCTTCATTGGGTCGCACGAACAAGGTCGCCTTCGCATCAGAATAGGAAAACACGCCAAATTGCGAAGATGTTGTCGAAGAAGTGGATTGTATCCGGTGAGGCCGGCCGACTTTGGCAATCTGGGCTAAAATTCGAGATTTCTTGGCGGCCTGAATGCGGAGGTCGAAAGCGTCAATTTCTTTCATCCTTCCTTTCCCGTTAACGTGATTGCTCTATACAGCAACCAACGATCATGTTGAGTTTTGATCGGGCCTACGCCTCTCGAGGGCATCAAGATCGGAAGTTCCATGCAGAGGAATGTCTCCGCACGCGGGAACCAGGCTGAGATCACATCCTCCCATGCTCAGCGACCTGCCTGCGGATATCTCCACGAACGGCACAACGCATCGTCGTAGCCTGATACAGCAAGCATGATATGCCATGCAAGAATGCCACTCTGGGCCTCCAGTCAACACGCACTGCGCTACAACAGACGCGCGGAGAGGTTCAAAAGCTCGCCTTCTGCCCATCCGTCGCTCCTCTCTTCATCCGTCTATCTTTCGACGTACTGCCTCTGATCCCGCTTCTCTTTGCATCTCTTCACTTACTGCCTAGCTTCCTTACTTGCCCAAAGCCCAATCTACTACCAACATGCTTGTTCGCGTGCCAGCTGCCTGGTGCGAGCCCTCCACTCTCGCTCGCCGTCACCAAGAGTCTGGTATTGTGTTGCTGAACGATGATTCAGCGCCAGAGAACGAGGCCATCCCGCTCCTCAAGGTACGCTCTGCCTCTCCAATCTCTTCATATCATCGTGCTGACTCTATGGCATAGCCAAAATACATCCAACTGGTTGTCTTCGGCTCCTCTGCAGTCGGCAGCCTGGCCTTGAAGCTTGGCTTCTACGCTGCACAGGCCGACGCTGCACTCGGCTGCCCTTCCAAGATCTCCTATACCGATCCATCCTTCAAGAACTTCCTCATTGCCACTGCTGCGAAGCATGGTATCTACAAGAGTGGCGCCAAGCCACCATCCTCTACCCTGATCACCTTCGCCAACGATCTCGGCATCCAGACATGCTACGGCCCGCACATCTGGGTCGACATTATGAAGCGTGTCACTGGGGCCATGGATAGATTTGGGCCAGATGGCTCATCACCACATCCAACCCAGGTGAATTCCCGTGGCCAGAAGATCGGCTGGACAAGCATTATCAACAGTGCCAATGCTATCCTTGCCGGCCGTGACGCCTTCAGTGCTCCGTTCCCCAATGCGGGCTGGAGTTTTGAGGCTATTCCCAGTCAAATCGCTGCTACTCCGACAAGCTCAGGCCGTCCTGTGATGGTACCAGCTCCGGGCAGCAACATTCTGACGCCGCCAGCAACACCTCGTCGGTCACAGTCTCCGGTCTTCTTGCAGACACCTTCTGCTCCTGCACATGCCGGCACCGCCTCCCGCATCGACGATCATGATACTCGTCTGAACCGGCACCGACAACAAATCAACACCAACACCAGTCGTCTTGATACCCACGAAGGCCGGCTCGATACCCATGAGACTCGTCTGGACCGTCACCGCCACAACATCGACACCAATACTCGCCGTGTTAATACCCACGAAGGTCGTCTTAACGGCGTGGACTCACGTCTTGAGCGTCATCGCCGTGCGATCGACACCAATCATGGCCGTCTCAGCACCTCCGAGAGCCGCCTTGCAGCTCTGGACTCTCGTGTGAATGGCACCACCCAGCAAATCAACACTACCTCTGATCGTCTCCGCAGCGCCGAGTCCCTCCTCTGCACCCACGACGAAGCCATTTCCGATCACGCCTCTCGTGCTCAAGACACTTCCAAAGCCGTCAACAATCTCCGTCAAGGCACACTCGATGCTACCAAAGCTCTCACCAAGGGTATCACTATGGTGGGAGACCAGGCCGCCACAGCCACTTCCCTCGCTCAATCCGCTTCCAAGGATGTCAAAGACACATCCGACATCGTCAAAGCCCTCACCAAAGGCCTGAATGCTCTCCAAACCCAAACCAACACCACCACCTCCCTTGCCCAAGACACCTCCAAAGACGTCACCGCCCTCCGCAACAACACCCTCAACACCGTCAAAGCCCTCGCAAAAGGCATATCCATCCAGCAATCCGACATGGCCACCGCCTCCAAAGACATCACCACTCTCCAAGAAAACACATCCAAGTCCGCCAAGACTCTCGCCAAGGGTATGAACGTTCTTTCCGGCAAGGTCAATACCGCCACCACTCTGGCCCAAGACGCGATGAATGCCGTGGATGCTCTAGCTGCGGGTACGAAGAATGCTTTTGCGCTGCGCGATGGCTTGATTCGGAATGGCGAGGTGAGGGATTTCGAGAATGCGGAGCGGGTTTCCAAGCTGGTGGATGTCGTTGAGCGGTTGAAGATGGCTAGTGGTAGTGTGATGGAGTAGAGAGATTCATGACTTTTTTTTGGATATTTGGATCCTCGAGTTGACGTCAAGAGGGGCGGAGATTGTAAGATATGAAAGAAGGAACTTCTTTCGTTTTTTTTTTCATTTCTTTCTTTTGTGGGTTCGGGGGGTTGGGATAAACAAGAAAGACGGACAACGGGGGAAAAAAAAGGCGAAAAAGGGCACAAAAAGAGGTGACGACGAAATCTCAAGGAATGCTGACTGACTAACTGACTGACTGGCTGGCTGGCAAGGGGTTTTTTTTTTGGTCTTTGACGCTGGACGTTGAAAGTCGATTATAGCAAGGAAATATCGAATTATTAAGAAAAGAAAAAGTAAATCAATGTTCGTAGGGGATCGTAGATTTTAGATAGATTGTAAAACAAAACATGCAAGGTTTTTTTTAATTGGTTTTTATAGAGTTGTTGTTCTAGGGTTTGGGCAATGCGTGAGTTCCAATTGTGGTTGTTGATGCCTTGGTACACCACGGGCTTGGTCAAACCAGCATTTCCCTGCGTAGCGGAGGAGAACAGAGGGGAGAGTTTCGAAGTTTTTGGCAAGGGATGAGGTCAAATCACTATGCACGCGCGCCCGCATCAACATTCAGAATTCCAGCATCGTTGCTAGTGCCAATGCCAATGCCTCCTCTTGAGCCGGCCTCACTCCAAACGCTCTCTCTCAAGCCACCGTCACTGTCAATGCATGCTTCAACGTAGGCCAGCTTGGCTGCCAATGTTTCTGTTGCAGCCAACGTCACTCCCGATACTCCCTCTCGAGCCACCGTCACTGCCGATGCATGTGGCCGCCAAAACTTCGATCCAGACCACCCTGGCCCTGGCCTCCCATACTCCGATTCAACTCAACTTCACCGACGCTACCAATACTCCCACCTAAACCATCTTCACTCCCAACACTACAACTTTCCCTCCCCGCCGCACTCGCGGAGCCAGAAGAATAGCGCTGCAAAGATCGTCTCAACTGAGAATTGTAGTGCTTCTCTTTAGCAAGCTGACCCTCTCCCCATGCAATCGCATCATCGAACCGGGCGAGAGTTTCTGAGTTCTGGACCTCTAGCCTCGCGATTTCTCTTTTGCCCCAAGCGATGGCGTTGTCGAAAGAGGTCTCGAGAGCGGTGACGGCTTCGTCTTTCTTGCGGTTGGAGATTTGGAGGTGTTGGAGTTCTTGAGTCAGGCGTGATATGTGGCGCGCTTTCTCGTGGTCGTCTCGGGTCATGCGAGCGAGCTGTTGTTCGAGGGATTGTATGCGGTGGTCGCGATGGCGAAGGCGATGGCGGCTCGGGGAGAGTGCGCTGGCGTGGTTCTGGGTGTGATGGCCATGGTCGCTGTCGTGGGCTGCTCCTTTGCCTTGGCGCGCCTCCTTGATGCGGTGTGGGGAAGGATTTGAAGGTAGTGGTGATGCTGGCGGCGGAGGTGGTGATGCTGCTGCGGCATTCTGAACGGCCAATTCAAGCCAAGCTTTTTTGACCGCCGCGGGCTTGAAGCGATCGACAGGGACAGGGACAGGCACGGCAGGCGGGAATCGGGGCGGCACGTTCCATGTGGCGCGTCCCTCATTGACGACCAGAAGGCCAGGCAAGTGCTCGGGCACAATGTGATTCTTGACTGCATAATGGAAATTGGCACGCTCCATCTGCCTCTTGTCGGGATGGCATGGATTCGAGCGCAAAAGCGCCTCCCACTGGCCATCCGTCAACTCTTGGCCGCCCCAAAGGCTGTGCTGGCAATAGAAGTCAAAGATGCTCGCCCAGTCGTAGGCGGTGGAGTTGGCCTTGGACATGTCGACTTGCGCTGGGCGGTGCGGTGCTGTGCTGTGCTTCTGCTGTGCTGTGCTACGTCCATTTCCATGCAAGTATATGCCTTGACTGCTGTTTGCTGCAGGCCGGAGACGGAGAATCTTCCCTCCCAGAACGCTCTGCTCTCTCCCAGAATCTTCCCTCAGCCTTCCCACAATCTTTCCTCAGCCTTCGCCGTTTGCGTCACACACGCTTCTCCGCCCTCTCTCACACTCATCCTTCCTCGCCACTTCTCTGCTGTCACGAAGAGGGTGGAGAACAGCCATGTCTCGCATACCAAAGGGTGACGAGATCAACCGGAGAACCGACGCCCGGCTGGCGGCCTTGATGTCGGCACTCAGTCAGCCCGGCGACGCCAATCAACGTGGACCAAGTTCTTCATCACCACCACCACCACCGCCACCACCCACCGCGCTGTCTCTGTCTCCTCACCAGCAGTCCTCACTGGGCCCGCTACAACAGGTGGCCTTCAGCGATGCCGATCAACGTGGATATGACCAGTACCCAGACACGACATTCCTACGCCACACTGATTACACCCATGACGAGAGCCACCCATACACACAAGGCCATCGCGCACAGCCTCAGCAACCATACAGCCAGTGGTATTCGCAGCATCTCGCAACTCCTCATTCACAGCTCTTCGCAACTCCACCTTCTCGGCCGAACCCTTTTCAACCACCAGCCCAAGAAGTAGTCGGTCGCGACTACAGTGCCGGCCAGACAATGGATCAGCGCCGAACTGCTCTCCAATACAGACAGGCTGAGGAAGGATCAGTGCCTCGATATCAGAGGCCGGATCCTTTCCTTGATCAGCAGTCACCATCGTCTCCTCCACAGCTTCCAAAGTCTAGCGAGATGCCTGAGCGTGAAGAGACACCTCGTCGACCGCGCAGATATAGGCTTCTCCATGACCCGTCTTCGATTGGGGAATCTCGCCAGCAACATGTCCTCGAACACCACTTGCCGACACGAGGAGTGGAACAGCAGCACGGACCACACGTTGGAGAATGTGGCCTGTCTTCGATTGGGGAATCTCGCCGGCAACATGTTCTGGAACACCACTTGCCGACATGGGGAGTGGAACAGCAGCATGTCCCACAAGTTGGAGAAAGCCCACCTTCGGAGCCAGCATATTCTCCAAAGCCTCAGCGACCTGGCCCTGTGTCCAAAGGCGAGAAGACTCCTCGTCGACCGGATGCAGGGCGAGCACGCCATGCTCTGCAAAGCCTCACATCACTGCACACCGACCAGCCACGTCGATCCTCGGTCCCAAGAACTGGAATGACCACAAACCAAGAGTCCAGCTCCGACGACGAAGAAAACGACCGCAACGGATCACGGCGTGAACTTGGCCACACATCTCAGACCCCTCCACTCCATCCACAGCGCCGCCCTCGACCCGCCTACGACTCCCCATCTTCACCACCAGACATGTCCTCCATATACCGTGACTCTGCAACTCGACTTCAAGGAATCTCGGACGCCGCGTACAACATTCGCGACAATCCTCCCAGTCCTCCTGAGATTCCCGAAGTCCCTGCTGAGATTGATGAGGCGCCGGCCGATGCTCCGATTCTGGGCCAGGCCTGGAAGCAGGTATTAAATGAGTAGCGGTGAAGCCAGGAAAGAAGAAGTTGACATGAAGGAGCTCACGAAACGGGCATTTATGGAATGAAGGAGCATAGATATTGCGGAATGAAAATGGTGTTGAAGGATGAGCATTGGGCAGTGGGCACCATGTTGGAGAAGAGGTCAAAGTCGGCGTCGTTGAAGAATGACTTCGGATGTATCACGCCACTTCACGAAGAGAAAGAACGATGGGATCGAATGGCAATGCTCATAGAAGCTGGAGGAAAGACGCGCACATGTAAGGAAATGAACACTAAACCTTTTTGGCAGTCCAGTTTCGTCGCGATCATCGAAATCCGCGATTCATTTCCCACATGCTTCAAAACTCATTGAAAAAAAATTATTCATTCCCAGGCCACCGCCATCTGTCCCAAACCGCTCTGCAAGCCGTAACCTAGACCCATCCTTCTTCTTCTTCTTGTGCTTTTGAAGGATGGACTGGAAGTCTTCCGCTATCTTGAGACGCATCTCTTCACCCATCAGCGGAGAGATATCGACAGCTGATCCCTTTCGCTAGGCACGAGACTGTTATCACTGTATCTACTACCAGCCAGCTTATTCTATGTATCCAAGAATACGACGACGACTTCCGACCTCACGCGAGTATCGGCCGGAAAATATGCTTACAAGCGTCAAAAGCCATTCCAAGATGACCTCCTCGCGAGCCTTCCAATTGCAGAATCGACAGAATCAGCGGGTCAAATTCATTCTGGAAGCCCTCGACGTCATCACGATGCATTGACTTCTCATGCTGCTGAACATAACATGAGAGGCACTGAAAACGAGAAGCTGAGACGACTAAGTACTGGCTCTGCTTAAGAAGTGACAGTGATTTCTGTCTGCGAATTGACAACATTCAGCGCGCAGGACCAAGATTCTGTGCATATCGGTGTTCGCTGAACCTTGTGCAGGTCTCCAAGATCCTATGAACATTGATATTTGTTAAGCCTTCTGCGAGTCCCCATGGTCCCATGCATGTTGATGTTTGCTAGAACTTCCACCGCTTCACATTGTGTCCCTGGGTGACCGCATGCCAAATAAATGTATATCACTTTTTCACTCCCCATCCCACTCCATCCCTCCCTCCCTCCCTTCCCTTCCTCTCAAACAACAAAAAAAAACACTCCTCCTCCCCTCCCGTACTTTCTTCAACAACCTCCCCCAAACAAAACACTCCTCCCCCTTCCACTTCACCAATATCTCCTCTAAACCCTCTCCCAATCGCCTCACATCCAAAACCCCCAACCCAAGCCGCAACATCCCCCCTCAACAAACTCTCCTCCCTCGTCTTCGTAGCCCGAGAATCCGGTCTCGAAGCCAAAATCGCATCAAAAAAAACCTGCATCATCTTCCTCGGTAGCTGTTTCGTTTCCAGAGAAGGTGAACCATTGGCGTAAAAGGGGAGAAGGATGAGTTGAGCAGCCCAACCCGGATTCGTGGTCATGGAGACAATGTTCGAAGTGTTGCAAGACCAAGCGTCGAGATGTTGAGCGGGAGACGGCGCGGAGGAAAGAAGATAGAGTAGTGAGGTATCCCGCCCAGATTTGGAGAGCGAGACGGCAGAGAAGAAGAAGAAGAAGGGTTTGGAAGCAGGGTTTGGCAGATTTTGAGAGAGGTTGGTAATGATTGTCGTGAGAGTTTTGAGTGGTGGCGAGTTGGATGGAGGGTATGGGTATTGATGGCGGGACAGTCGGATCCGAGGGTTTGGATTATGTCGGAGAGGATGATTTCGGTGAGGGTGTTAGTGATGGCGAGGGTGGCTTTGGTCCTGGTTAGGGGCATGTGGTTGTTGCGAGGTCGTAGACGACGAGGCGTGCTTCGACGTGGATGAGGAAGGCGAGGGTTTTGGTGTGAAGGATGGGGTTTTCTCTGTAGTTGATGTGTCGGGAGTCGGGGTCGACTGCATAGGTAATGTTTTCGAGGACGTTGTAGAGCTGAGAGAGGGCTGTGTCGATGTGTATTTGCAGACTCGGAGTCTCCAGCTCGGAGATTTTAGCGGATGCTACGAGCGACTGCAGATCTGATTGCCAGGCTCCGAGCAGGAGGAGGTATAGATCCAGAGGCACATCTTGGACTTCCATCTGCTCGCATAGTCAGTACAGATCGATTATGCGGCGAGTGGGATGGCGTACACGCTGCTCTTGCTGTGGGGGAGGGAAGAGCTTGCACCAGATGTAAAGTTTCCACTGATGTATCAGACTCGCGGTACGGTCTTGCTCGAACGGAGCACATCGATCATACCACTCGATGACTGGGGAGTGGCGAGCCCAACCAACCTGGACTTCAGAATCTCGGTTCGTTGCATATGGCGCTCGGCTTGAGTACTTGTCTGCATGGCGTACGAGACGACCCCATCCTGCATTTGCTACAGGTTGCGCATTAACTTGTCGCGTGGCTCGTGAAGTGGCATGGACCAGTTGTTGGAGAAGATCCAGATGACATTCACACCTGATTCAGCTCCTCCGGCTAGGCTGTCAAAGGTATGTCGATATATGCATGGAGTGATGAAGTTTGGATTTCTGGAACACTACATGACCCATCAAACCATCCACTTTCATCGTCTGTGCGCACCCTTTGACATGGCATGGCGGCGCCAGAGGCCAGTCTACGCGTGGTCTGAGAACCATGAAGAGGCCAAGAAGGAAGAGAAGAAATGGCACGAGCCAGGATCGCGGTGCACCATCATCAGGCCGCCGGCGACGACGTGCAGATGGCGATTGAGCATTCCGTCGTCGAGGTCCCGAGCGGGATAATCTTGCGTGAGGCATTCGAGGCTTGCGGAGAAAGATTGTAAATATTGTCGGTAAAGAATTACTGTATCATGATGATTTCGCCAAGTTACGCTGCTTCGCCGACAACGCGCGCGTTTCGATCAAATTGCTGCTGTTTTTGGAGGCCAGCAAGTTGTCCTGATGAGAAATGTTATGAGCAACGTGCGCCCGTCCACAACTTGCGCATCTCGCAATGCTTCTTTACATTGTGGGGTGTCCTTCGATTCAGTCTGGCGAGAGCGAGAACTATAAACCAGATCAGAATAGGAGACGATTCCTCTCCAGCACCCAAATACTTCTCCGATCCACAAAAATTGCCAAGCGAAACGAAAGCGAGAAGGCCACTACGGCATGCACATTACCTCGCCAAGCATTTGATTCCAAACGTTTGTCGCTGCCCTCCGCCTCCGCTTTGCTGAAAATCTCCGCATCCCAGATCATACGATGCAGCAGCAGTAGCGGTTCCATCTTTCCACGTCTCTTTCACATTCCACTTTCTCCAGCTGCTTTGACCAGCAGTGATTTTGCTCACAACTGCCGGAATGCTGGGTCGACAAGACTGTCGTGGTTCTGGCAGTGTCGGTGATGGCGGTGGTGGTTCTACCTCTGGCATCGCGGGAATGCTATCCGTGTTGTTTTGCGCCGACACGGACAAGCGAGTGACTCGATCGCTCATATCTTCTAGTGCATTGGTCGAAAGAGGAGGCCCAGATCGAGTTCGCGGTGTAACTGGTGGGCTAGAAAGAGGGTATTCGCCTGGCAGAATGGCTGAAGCTGGAGGAGGGCTAGATCGAATTCGCGGTGTGATATCTGGTAGGCTGGAAAGGGAGTATTCTGTGCCAGATCGAGTTCGCTGTATGGTATCTGGTGGGCAGGAAATAGGGTGTTCTCGGCCAAATGGAGCTCGCTGTGTGCTATCTGGTGGGGAGGAAACATGGTATTCTTGGCCAGACCGAGTTCGCTCTGTGGTATCTGGTAGGCTGGAAAGAGGGTATTCTCCGGGCAGAATGGCTTCACTGATCTTTGAAATCGATGACGGCGATTGCTGTCACTGGGTAGATATCCGGAACGAAGAATCCTTGCGGTGGAGCAGTGACTTTTCGAGAAGCATGTCCAAAGTCACTCCCGCCATTGCGATCAACTCGAGGACCGGGAGGAGGAGGAGCGACTTTCCGAGACGAATGTCCAAAGTGCCCTCCGCTATTGCGATAAACTCGAGGGCCGAGACCAGTTGGAATGACTTTCGAGAACAATGTCCAAAGTCACTCCCGCTATTGCGATGAACTCGAGGAGTAGGAGGTAGAGGAGAGACATTGGTTCTTAAAGGCAGGTCAATTACCGTTGATTGCTCCGCTCGTGATGACCACTGCCGATCCGTGATACGTCGCCTTGGTGATAATAGCTGCTGAGGTTGTTTCTCTTGCCAAGGCTTTGAGAGAGGAGGCGGCGGAGGAGAATAGGGAAGCAGGTTGAACGACTGCCTACGGACTGGAGGAGGAAACGTGGCGGAAGCATGCACTAGTGGGTCGATTTGTTGCTTGGCCAGTAGCTCCTGTGATGTTGAAGATTGTTCCAGATGAGGTGGCGAGGCAGGAATTGAATGTGATGCCAGAGGGCCTAATGGATTCGACAGTGATTGCACGAACAAACTCAGGTTCTCCTGCGGTGCATGAAGATTTCGCTCACGAGCGGGTCTGATATGAGCGCCTTGGAGGAATAGATTCCGCCGAATCTGGTCGCATTCAGTAGGCTCAGTTGAATGTTGTAGCGGAGCGCCATGCTGGTCTGCCTTCGGGTAGGAGTGGTGGTTTCTGCGAGTCTCTTGGAACGGATCAATGGAATACTGTTTCGCGAAGGGTGGTGACTGAAAATCATCGCTTATCATACGCTCTTGACCCCGAGGATAGGCGTATGGTGAAGGTAGAGGCTCCTGGGGGAGTGGCATGTTGGGTCTTGGCTGGACATGATTGCCGATTTGATTGGGCGCATGGTGTTGATGCGCAAGATGGCCAACAGAAGGAGGAGGCAGCGGAGGCAGTGGAGGCAGCGGAGGCAGTGGAGGTATGGCTGATGCTGATGCCGATGCTGATGATGTTGATGGTGATGGTGATGCTGATGCTCGGGCCTACCTCAATGTCAGACCTATAGACGAAGAATCAGCTTGCAATTACGTGTATTAATTAGACTTTGCGGCTTCTCGGAACAGATTTACCCTTTTAGAACAGCTAATAGGAGCACTGGAGACTAATTCTTCGCCTACGGGTCTGAGACTAATTGTCCTAGATTCGGTATATAGCCCTCTACCAAAATACGAGGTTAATATATAACGCGAAATACAACATTCTAATACGTAGAGATTGTAGCGCGTGCAATTCTGAATTTAATAATCTAAAAATCATATGTATACGACGTAGTGCTATTAAGAAATACACTAAATCCGGATACTAGTCGAACTATAGCTAGCCGCTACGGTAACTACCTAAAATCGCGTTTTTTAACCTACCTATTTTCCTATATACTACCGTAGAGTCTAACCTTGCGATTCATTTAGCGCTAGTCCGACCTTTACGAGATGTAGTATAGTTAAGAAACAACTATTATATAGAAAATCCTACTAAAGTACTGCCTTAGGCTAGATTTAGGTGCTAAGCCTTTACCTAATCGACTTTATCTATACTAGTAGTTATATGCAATACCTTCTACTCGGTAGTAGAAGCGTCGCTAATAACCTATCCGTAGAAGATAGGCGTATTCAAACCTAGCTAATATAGTAGAGCGACTTGACCGAGATCTCCTATAGTAGAATTAGTATATCGTATATCGCATCTTATATCTTACTTCCTCGGCGTACGTACTAGTTATCAAGGCGAATGCCTTAGATAGTATAGAGTTCTTTCCGTCGGTCTTATTAGCGAGCTTAGTATCCTCGCTATCTCCGAAGATTAGGTCTTAGAGCGTATCGATCTATTGCTTATTTAGTTGCTTATTACGCTCGTTAAACTCTATAAAGTCCTTTAAGATACGCTAAAGGACATTGTTAACAATAGTGCGCTTTAGGAGCTAATTAGTAGTAGGCTCTGCCTTAATATCCGCGATAAGCTATAGTAGCTCCTAGTACCTAAGGCGTAGTACTATATATATAGACTCGCGGCTCGGGCGTTAGAAGCCGTCGTAGCAATAGTCGATCTTAAAGGGGTTCTTCTTCGGTAGGTTAATACGATCGACGCGTATAGCAATATCGGAAAGAAGCTTATTCTATACGAGATTCTCGTCGGAGGCGGCTATAGTTATTAGACGCGGTATTGTAATATCGATATTATAATATCGATATTGCAATCGAAGCGCGCGAGTATTAGGAAGAGAATATATACCTAGTCGAGTATATAGAAGAGCGGTAACAAGAAGTAACAAGTTTCTAGCGGCTTCTAGTGTATATTCCTACCCGTATCTCGGTCCGTGCGTACGTATATACGATATAACGTAACGACGCGATCTACTCTTAGCTAGCAAACACGACTTAAGCGTTCTTCTACCTTTAACTTCGCCGCCGCTACGTCTACCGTAATCGCAACCGTATCTGTATTCGTATCTACGCCTATATACGCGACTATCTCTTGTATTACTATTACCTACAAACCGACCGATCTCTTCTTAAGCTAGCTATTATAGAGACTTCTAATAATGCGCTAAGTTCTGTCCTACCGACTAGCTAATTCGGTAGTATAACCCTCGAGGAGCTTGCTCGTAATAACGGCGTAGGCGGTACAAATCCGGCCGGCTAAGAAGAAGACGAGGATAAGGATAAGGATAAGGAGGAGGAAGAGGAAGAGGAGGATAAAGATAAAGATAAAGATAAAGATAACTTCGATACTAGCGGTCTTAGCGACGACGAAGACCTCCGACTCGAGCGAGGCCTTCCTAATAGAGAGGTCTCCGATAATAATTACACGCCGTCGAATGCTAGCGATAAAGACGATAAAGACTAAGGCCTAGACGTAGTTATAGATAAGCCTAAGCGCGTACGTCGAGCTGCTCGAAGAGACAAGAACTAGAAGTATAAAGAGATTATAAAGTTCATCGACGAGTGTAATATAACGTTGCCGGAGGTAGTAAACAAGTACGCCGGCAGACCTAGCAAGCCTAAGTATCGCCGCTATATCGAGAAGATCCGTAGGGCACTCGGTTACGAAGAGTTCTTATCTAGTCGTATATTGTGTAAGGAATTAAAGGGCCTTATTAGCAAGAAGTTCTTCGGCGAATACAACCCTTAGTAGAGTATAGAACAGCTCGATATTACCGAGATAGATAATATTATCTATAACGAGGCGCTAGAGTAGTATAGTCTCCTATACGACAAGCTGCTTCCTAACTAGAAGAGTAAACAGAAGCAATACTAGCAATAGTTCAAGGACAAGCGCGGCCTACGTAAGAAGCGTATTACTATAATTACCGCTATTGTTACCTACTCTATCGCCTTAAAGAACTCTAACTAGATAGCTAATGCGTTAGGTGTGTTCTATATCGCAAATAGCATAAAGACCAAAGTTATAAATATACTAAACGCTGTCGGTCTTGTCGCAAGCCCCTCTACTATTAGCACGATTATAGGTTAGAATGCGAAGGTTTAGGAGGCAGAGGTAAAGAAGTAGGCTAAGGACCCGTAGACCTTCGAAGCTATCGACAACTTCAATCGAGCGGACACCCGTCGTAATTAGGTTACTAGAGATTCTAATAAGCAATATACTATAACAACCTCTTTAATCGCTAAATGCGATATAATCCCGCGAGAGGGCCTAACTAAGGATATAATCGACTAGTCTAAGCTATTAGATGCTAACGACATTATCGCTAACATCGTAAAGGATATATATAAGGAGATAACTAGTAAGTACTTTATCGACGAAGCAATCGAGTATATAGCAGGTAATTAGCTTAAGTCGATCTTTAAGAACAATAAGACAGATTTCTATCGTCTAGTATAGATCCTAATATAGGAAATAAAGCATAATCGTATACTAGTCCTATCTATACTAGTGTCGTTCAATAATGAGGCCTCTATTAAGGGTATAATCGCTATTCAAGAGGATATCTAGCCTAGACATCTTAGTCTAGATCGCGATAAGGATTTCGAGACCCGCTTACGACTTGTTGCTAGCGACAATATAATACTAGTGCGTATACTAAGCATTATGTTCGAGAGTGTTAAAGCTTAGAAGGCATATAACCGTAAAGACTAGGCTCTGCTATGCCCTGCCTTGTTCTACTACTTTATAAACTACTACTACACTATATTGAAGACGTACTAGGCGAGTAACGGCGATAAGGAACACCTCGATTATTGTGTGTTCGATAATGCTCTATTCTAGACTCTAAAAGGCATTACTAACCGGAAGCCGAAGTTCTTTGCATCCTAGGATGTTATTTCTCGCGGTATACGGAGTAGAGTAAATAGACAGGCGAAGCAGTAGCTAATTAACTACGGTTATCTAGATAATAGCTAGGCTAAAGGTAATAAGTCTCGTAAGGAGATATACCTAAAAGCAATCGCTAAGCTAACGCTAGAGCAATATATTACTATAATTAATAACATCTACTAGTAGGCATTTACCGCCGAGGCTTAGGTTAGCCGTCGCACTAAGGATAAGGATAGTAATACGATCGAGAATCTAGTTAGTCTAAACCTATCGTATACTACTATATACCGTATACTCTAGGAGGCCGAGCTCTTCTATACTCTTAAGAAGGCTATACGGATGCAGGATATTAGCTACATTCGTCGACTAGTCGACTATCTCGTTATCTATTTCTTCGGAGCTTATTAGCTTAACTATAGCCGGGAGATACTATACTTTCGCTAGCTGCTTAGCGAAGCAACTAATAAGAAACTACAAACCGCTATCCTTATATACAGTATAATCAATCCTTCCGGTATTCGAGGCAAGGCTATCGCTATAGATAAGCAGCTAGAATTGCATAACCTAGACTACTCTAAGGACTATAAGTACTTCGGAAACTCGATATACGATATTATAGCGACCTTTAAGAAAGTAGCATTGAATCGGGAGTCGTCTCGGGTTGTAAAAGCTATCTTCGAGACTAGTCTAAGCAATATCAAGCCGAATAGTGCGCACCGCAGTAAGGATGCAACTAATAATGTATTTAGTCTAGCAGACAAACTCGTTACGGATAGCCTAACTAAGAAGGATAGTACTAATAGTGTCCTATCTATCGATATCCACTAGATTGGTATTAACATACTGCTAGATAAAGTAGCTAAGATTAATGCTATCTATAAGCGCTACGCCGATAGTAGGCCGTCTATAATAGAAGACACAGCTTATAGGTCTACTAATGCGCTTAACCGTACTAGAGTCGATCGTAGTCTATTAGAGAATGCTACGATAGAGGGATACGACGATATATAGGCTAATGCAGCTACTAATGCTATGCTCGATCTAATAGGAGATAACGGTGCTAGTGCGGGTGCTAGCGGAGGTGTTTCGGGTACTAGCGGAGGTAAAGGATTTTCGAGTAAAGCGTAGAGTAGAGGGTTACTAGGTTACTATATCGAATACGTAGATCGAATACATACTGTCTCGGATCCATATCCTCTTTAGCCTTATAACCTTAGGCACTAATATAGTGAACTGCTCGCCGCTCTTGCCTCGAGAGTATAGCGAAGGATAGCCGTTATTATTGCCTTACTATTGTCGCGCTGCTATTAGTAGAGGCAGACCTTACCTACGAGGCGTATATAGACCTCCGCTTTCTAGTTTAACTTCTTCTTCTTCTATATATACACACACTAACACACTAACACCCCTAGCAATACACTAGCTATCGGCTTCTTAGCAATAGTGTCGATACCTCTTTGTCGCATATAGGTAGCTCTATAGCGATTAACACTATTCCTTGCTAGTTCTGCGGCTTACTACCGACAGAGCCGCTTATCTAATAGTTAAGGTTCCTCGGTAGGTAGTTTATTTAGTCCTTCCTTCGAGGTTGGTCTCCGATAGGCTTTACTAAGCAAGACGTTACGAACGCGACTCTCCTAGCGAGTAGGTTGTTTTCTATAGCTTTAGCAGGCGCCGACTGCGTATTTAACTAAAAGAGCATAGTTATTATTATTGTTAGATCGCAGTCTTGTCTTAGTACAGCAAACTATAGAGGTCTTAGATAGATTGGCGGAGGTAAAAACTCTTTAGTAAGGTATACCTATAATACGGCCGACGGTCTAACTCGGTAAAAACTCTTTAGTAAGGTATACCTTAAGTAGCGGCTCGATAGCGACTCTCCTACTAAGTAGTTGATAGGTTCGTAGCATTGCTATAGGCTTCCTACGTTTGGATTCTTTATAGGATAATAGCTCTCGAGAACGTATCTAGTTAAGTCGGCGTAACGCCTTCGTTAGGACTATTAGATATAACCTTAGTCGTTGCGTAAGGGCCTCTATATACTTAAGCCCGAAGGCGCTTAGTCTTAGTCTTTACTGCTATACGACTGCAGTCCTTTAAGTACGCCGCTTAGCGCATCAAGACTGCTATTCGACTATAGTACGTACCGAACCGAACCGAGCGTATTAAGACTACTATCCGACTGTAGTGCGTAAGCGTATTAACATTGCGCTCGACAACCTTTTTCTACGGTGTCTCTTAGAGATACTAAGGGCGCGGTTACACTCTATTGTTATCTAGGTACTAATAAGTGTCGCTTTAGCAATCGCTGTCGTGTTTCGCTTAATAAGTCCCGTCCTATATACCTTGTCTTCGGTTATACGTACTATAGTTAGTAATAGAATGCGTTAATTGTTGCGCATTGCGCGTAGCATATAGGCTATGTGTAATTCTAGTGTGCTTCTAGGCGTGTGCTTCTATAGCCGCTTAGTGCCGCTAGTTAAACAGATCCCCGGACGCTACTGTTCGTTTTTTCTCTACCTTATATAGTAACTAGTTATCGGAATGATCGTTCTAGGGAGAGTCTAAGCAATAGAGGGCGTTAACGTAAGAGGGCTGTCGTAGCTTCTCGAAGGGTGCTTTTACGAGCGCTCGATGCATGTTATCGCTCTACGTATCTATCCTTACCGTATATATTGTAGTGCTAATAGCTGCGGTGCAATAAGTATAGTGTTAGTGTTAGTAGTGTTAGTAACTTCTCGAGTTTCAGAGGCGGTTCTTAGTACCTAAGGCGGCCGTCGTTATCGTATTAGACACTTTTGTTAGCGCCATTTGCTAGAAATGCGCTTAATCGACGTATCTCGCTACATTAGTAATATACTATTATAAAAGTCGTAAAAGTCGTGAAAGTCGTAAAAGTCGTAAAAGTCGGTGTTATTAATACGCGGAAGGAAGCAGTTATAACGTTTAATCCTACTAATTAAGCGCTCTACTCTATTAAATCCGGGGTCTTAGCGGGACTCGGTATCCTTATCGCTTCCTCGAATTTACGCTTCTCGACTAGCTCCTATATACGATTTTTACGACTATTAACTATCGACTATTATATAAGACAGACTACGAGGCGCATTAATAGCTAAGGCAATATACTCGACTACGAGTCGACTACGAGGGCAAACCTACTTAGCGAGCTTATAAGGACATAATAGAAGGTAGCGAGGAGCTAGTATACTATTTAGCTATCGACGTACGACTAAGACTACCGACAAGCGCGTTAATAGCTAAGGCAATATACTCGACTACGAGGGCATACTTAGCGAGCCTATAAGGACATAATAGAAGAGCCTACATAGCGAGCCTATAAGGACATAATAGAAGGGTAGTAATAAAGGACCTTATTAAATGCCAATTCTAACACCAATTCCAATGCCGATTCTAGTGCTAATACCAATTCCAATGCTAATTCCAATGCTAATTCTAGCGCCAATTCTAGCGCTAATTCTATATAGCAGCTTCTATATAGTAGCGAGCTTGCAATAACACAATAGAAGAGTAGTAGGGAATATGCCCGACCCTTAATCCTAGCCTATATCGGATTAACTTCCCTAGCTAGTAAGACTAGCAAGACTTAGGCTTCTCTTACGACTACTAGCTCCCTAAACCTGCTTACCCCTAGCGGTTACCTTTCTAATACGACTGCTCCGGGACACTAAGTTGCGCTGCTCGCGATTAGTTAGGTTAAGCATCTCCTATACTACTACCGGGTCGACGGGAGTGTTACGGTCTAGAGAGAACAAGCGTAGACGCGGTATAGTAGAACTGATAGTAGAAGCATCCTCCGTGTCCGAGCTTTGTACAGTTGTTATGCTAATAGAAGTAGCTGCTTCGGTAGCGAAGGCATTTCGGAGAACCTCTAATAGCTTGCTTGCCTTACGCTTTAGCTTACGAGCTTGTCGAGATAATCTAGCAGCGGCAGATAATCTAAAAGCTAGTCTAGGAGCTAGTCTAGGTGCAGAAGGTCTAGGTACAGAAGGTCTAGGTATAGAAGGTCTAGGTATAGAAGGTCTAGGAGCAGCTCCGCCTTGCTAGCTCTAGACGTGCCTACGTAAGAGGGAACTAATAGCTACCTACTTGCGATACGACTTAGTCTTTGCTACCTCCGAGATGCTCTTCTACATCTAGCCTCGGAGCTCTCGCTACTCTTCTAGAGTTAATAGCTTTAGTAGACTAGCAGCAGCCTACTCTTTAGTAGCCTTTGCGGCCTCTTCCTCTACCTTCTTCTTATTAGCCTCTGCCTCCTTCCGCTCCTAACTCCGCTTTGTATACTTAGCCTAAGCCGTCGATACATCCTTAAAGACCTTAGTAGCTATGCCCTTAAGTGCGACAATAAGATTAGGAATCCTGTCCTATCGACTCTAATCCTTTAGCAATAGGACCTTAGTATATACTAGTGCGTTCGCTATACGTACTAGATTGCCTTCGGTAGTATCTAGGTCTGTATCTGCGAGGTAGCCTTTAATATTAGTATCCTAATTATCTAGATTCTTAGCTAGAGTAAAGACTTCTATAAGCTGCTACTAGAGAGTGTTAGGTATAAAGTATTAGGTAGGCATATTGAAGGAGCGTATGCCGGTATACTCTAGCAACTTGTTTGCTTACACCGAGCACTACTTAACTATCGGTAGCAAGCCGTAGTATATACGAGATCCTAGTCTGCTTAGCTTTGAAACTAGCTTTAGTTGCTTTAGTACTATAGGTAGGATCTTAAACAACTTAGGGTTGCAGATGTTGCAACACTCCTTCTTACTAGCTCGGCCTTCTAGTAGGTACAGGCTGCGAGCTTCTCCGAGGAAGTTATTTATTACTACGCGAGGGCAGTAGCTATTGTCGCGCAGGTAGTCGTTATATATAGAGAGGAAGATGTTAGGGATCTCCTTACGCTACCTAAGCTCGGTATTGTTCTAGCTATTATCCTTCTTCTTTCTGCTCTTCTTGCCTTTGTTATTAATAGGCACATCGTATCTACCGAATAGAGACTCCTTAGGACCCGCTGCTATAGGGGCGGTGCTCGTATCTAGGCTATTACTAGTATTAGAGCCGAAGAGCGACTCTAGGTCGGATATATTATTAAAGTTACTAATACTACCGACATCTTTACCGGGCATCTCGCGGCTTAATATACTCGGTCTAGTATTCGCGCAGCGACGACGACGACGATTCCTACGACGCTACGCGGCTATAGTTGAGCTCTCGACGATACCGATAGTGCCGTCCTTTGCCGTCTTTACCGTATCGTCGATATAGTATAGCAAGAAGAGGAACGTATATACTCGCTTGCCCTCTAGTAAGGAACGACCGATACGACCTAAGCGCTAGTTAACATCCTTAATATCCTTAGTAATAGCTATCTTAACTTAGATCGCATATTCGATATTACCGATATTAATGCTAGTACTTATAGAGGTCGTAGCACCTATAATACGAATCTAAGTATAGTCTATATCCGACTTATCGCGCTTAGTATACTCCTTGTATCGCTTAGCCTAATCGTATACTAAGACAGTGCTAGTATACTAAGATACGGTCTTCTTAACGTTAATGCCCTTATTATCCTAGGTATATATTATCTTAGGGTCGAGATCTAGGTTCTCGAGTTTAGCAGTAGTGCTCTTGTCTACTAGCTACTAGCGTACGATATTAATGAAGTTCTAGATATGCTTCCGACTATCGACAAATGCCAATGTCTTCGGGATTAGATATAGCGTTGCCTACCCGTTAGTACCGATCGCCTTATCGACAAGGAAGTACTAGTAGTCGTAGTCGGAGAGATAGTTAAACGGGATAGTCTTTAGGATGTATATAGTATCGTATCGATCGATGCTACTACGGATAACCTTAGTCTAATACAGTTCCAATCCCTTCGGACGAAGACCGTAGTACGTAAGTATAAAGGCTTCCGTATTATTAGACAAAGTCGCGGAGGTATAAAGGCAGACCGTATCTCGACGTAGTAAGCTTCGGAGCTGCTTAACCTAGATATACTCTAGTCGAAACTTCTCTCCCTACTTCTTAACTAGGTAGCATTCGTCGATAATAAAGGCCCTAATACGATCGCGTATAGCTAGGTCTCGTAGTAGGGCCTTGAACTCTAGGGAGTATACCTACTCTAGACTAAGGACAATATAGTCGTAATCGCCGTTGCGGATCTTCTCGAGGATCTACGGATCCAACTTCTTTACCTCTATATCGATATAGTATAATCGGATCAAGCTAGTAGTCGTAGTGCCTTATATATTTATACGGTTAACATTATCTATCTACTCTTTACCTAGACGATTAAGAGGGACGATCTATAGTGTTATTAATCTAGTTATTATAGTAAAAGCCTAGAATCTAAGACTCTTGCCCTTACTAGTACGTGCGATCTAGAGTATATCTAACTAAGCGAAGATTAGAGTATTAACAATATCAACCTGTAACTCTCGTAGATTAAGTGTCTTATTTAGATGCAGCCGCTTTAGACACTAGCGGAGAGCCTCCTTTACTATACTACGCTAAATGTTATTGCTAACCTCCGGGTAGTAACTAACGTCCTATACAAGTTGCTAGATTTGCTTTAGTGTATAGGGGTTAGCACTATTAATCTCCCTATATCGAGTACGAAAGTAGGCTCGCTAATAGGCCTTATTAGGTAGCAGTAGAATCTCTAGAAGTCTATAATTCGGTTAAGCGCGTATAAAGGCCTACTTCTATAGCATACCTAGTGTAAATAACGGACTAGCTGCAGCCGTAGCAGTAGTAGAGGCCGCCTTCTTCGTAGCTGTTCGCGCATTCTTCTGCTCGATATCGAATTGCTTGCGTTTCTTCTTAGATATCTTAGATCGGTCGGTCTCTATCGAAGGGTCTAGTAGAGCCTAGAGCTTGCTACTACCGAAGAAGCGAGGTAGATTGTATATAGGTAGGCGCGCGATTGGAATACTATCTTTATCGACCGACTTAGTATCCGACTTAGTATCCGACTTAGTATCCGACTCTTCCTCGTACGGAAAGTTTAGCCTATTATCTTCGTACTCGTTATCCTCGTACTTATCTTCTTCGTATAGTACCCGATATAATTCCTTAAGGCGCTGCTACTAAATATATAGACGGCGGCTAACAGAGGCAATAGACTCGCGGCGGTGTGCCTTTAAGCGGCGGCAGATGTTAGCATATATTAGGCCGCGCTCCTAGCGTATAGACTATATATCGCGGCGAGCGGACTCGCGCTCGACTTAGATCTAGAAACCGTCGGCATTATCGCTCTTATATTATACGCTATCGATATCGCTGCCTTCTAGATCGATACGTAAGGCAGGATCGCCGCGCTAAATCTAGCGCTACTATAGCTAGTCGTCGGCTATAGCTACTAAACACTCGAGGGTACGAATTTAATATACTTAAGGGTCGCGGAGGGTATTAAGATATATTGCGAAGGTTGTTAGTATATAGGTGTTAGTAGGTAGGTTAGTTTGATACTTTAATAGAATTTTGGCTTTAGTAGCCTACCTTAGCTAGAAATAATGTAAGTTAATACAAATCGGAAAAGCGGACACTTAGAGGTTATAGAGCGCGTCGCGGAGATAAAGCGCGTATTCTTTATTAGGTAAGTCTTTATATGTCGTTTGCTCGAACAGACGCGAAGAGGGTAGTTAAACGAGTTAAAGGGAAACCCGAGTTATAGTTTACCGAGAATTAAATCCGCATCTTTTACGCTACCTATATCTAATATATATATTTAAAATATTCGCGAAATTTCGTAGAGCTAGTTTATACATTGTTAAGCCGTGCGATATAGGCCTACATTGTTATAATCGATATAGTGGACTTAGGTATACTACCTCTATAGGGAAACCCTACGTCTTAGCGATATTATCTCTTAGGCGCTCCGCTAAAGACTTCGCAACTACACTATACCAAATAGAGCATAGTATATCGGATGTTCAATCTCCGTACGCACATACCAGTAGTCTAATTCACGTAAGGAAAGAAGTCTTTAGTGGAGCGCCTGATATTGAGGTAGGCTCGGGCACGAAGATGAAGGCCGAGTCGAAGCCTGCGCTGCCCGCGACCAATCGGCCGTTCCCGCTCTCGACCGCCCCGCCGATCGCTTCAATGGTCAAGAAAGCCTGGTTGCCCGGCTCGACAGCCTTCAAGTCGATTCCACTGCCACTGCCGCCGTCACTGCCGTCGAATAAGGTGAAGGTGAAGGTGGAGAGGATGTGGAGGGACGGGCGCAGGGCGAAGGCGAAGGCGAAGGCGGGGAGGTTGTGGAGGGACGAGTGCACGGCGAATGTAGAGACGGAGAGGACGTGGAGGGACGAGTGCAAGGTGAAGGCGAAGGCGGAGGTCAAGACGGAGAGGACTTAGAGGCACGAGTACAAGGAGGCGGAGACGGAGAAGTGCGAGTACAAGTGCGAATGCAAGAGGAAGAAGCTCAGCCATATTCTCACAACTGCTGCCGCGCCGCCGAACTCGAACAACATCTGCTATGGCTCAAAATCGAGCATGCCGCCCAATCGAGACTCACCGAATACCACCTCCGCGAAATCGAACACCTCCAGTCCGACAAGGCAGACCTCCAAACCCACATCTCGAACTATCAGAAACAATCTGATCAACCACAAGTCCAGTCACCTACAGTTCTGCCGATCAGTGGGCAATTTCCAGGCAATCCCCACGCCGTGACACTCCCCGGCGGCTTGGACTGCTCGATCTTACTACTCTCAACGACGCGCAGCAGCGCAGCGCAAGCCTCCTGGTCGCGCGAAAGGTGCGCAGACACGAACGAGAACCCCAAAACTCGCGGCAGGCGCTCGCGCTCACAGCAGCGCTATCAGTGCACATCCCCATGTTCACGATGGGGGAACCTCACGAAGCGCGGGATTGAATGAACAGGAACGCTTACTCAAGAGACGCGAAAGCGAAATCGAATATGCGATCCAACGAAAGGAGCTTGCGGAACAACTTCTCGAAAAGCTCCGCCAACAAGAGTAAGCTCTACAGCAAGGCTGGATGAAACTGGTACAGAGCCAACGAAAGCTCACCGATGGGTGGAAACCATGGGATGCGGCGGCGGCGCAACATCTGAAGGAGGAAGAGAAAGAGAAAGAGATGTTAGCAAGGCGGCATGAGGATCAGGATCATGATCAGGACCATGGCATGGAGAAAGCGAGTCCGCAGGCAACGAACGACGATCTCCTACCCTGGCTTCACCTTTACCTCCGCACCCTCGCCCATTGGCGCCAACACACCACACACCTCTTGAACGAACACCGCGGCGAACTTTTCAAGGTTGCTCGCTCGAATTCGGATATTGCTCATTCAGTTCTCCAGGACGTCGGAATTTTCCAGCAGTATTTTGTTGAGAATGGCAATAGCAATCTCGACATGGAGATGGAAATGCCCGGCGTTCGCACACTCGCTGAGGAGATGAGAGGGAGAGAGAGGAGTGTTTGTAGTGGTATGAGTGCGAATGGGGTAGGGTCGATGTGATGATGGGGAAAAGTGGGTTACGTTTCTTGAGGAATGTGAGGGGGATTCGGCACCAATGGTGTGAATGGCACTTCTTGACAACCATGTTCCAGCACGAATGGCATGCTATTGACATGATGACTGGACTTCTGCCTCCCATTTCTTCTCGGGTTCAGGGAGTATCCGGCAGAGCATATTCCGGAATGGTGGGAATGGCACTTCTCGATAACCATGTCCGGCCCAGGCTCCATCCAAATGCCCGGTCTCACACTGGCCGATGAGTTGCGAGGGTGCAGTATGTGTAGCTCCACAAGCACGAACAGCATGCTATAGATGTCATGACGAGACTTCTCACGAATTTTCACCATCGAAATGCCCGGTCTCACACTCGCTGATGAGTTGCGAGGGAGCAGTATATGTATCGCCACAAGCACGAATAACATGCCATCGATGCGATGACGAGACTTCTGCCTCAGATTTCTTCCCATATACAAGGCGTATTCAGCACTTATTGACAACCATGTCCCAGCACGAACGGCATGCTATGGATGTGATGATCAGACTGCCTCACATTCTTTTCCAAATACGAGGAGTATTCGGCATTGCACGTCCTGGAATGTCGTGAACAGCACTTCTTGGTAACTATATCCCAGCACGAACGGTATGATATCGATGTGGTGATGACGAGACTTCTGCCTCACATTCCTTTCCAAATACGAGGAGTATTCGGCATTGCACGTCCTGGAATTGTGGGAACGGCACTTACTGGCAACCATATCCCGGCACTTTTTGGGCACTGTTGGAGCTGCAGGATTTCGTTCTCATATCTCGCTGTCCTTCCCCGACGCTGGACGGTATGGATCGCCAATCGGGGATTGCGGGATTCCAGAAACTGATACGAACACAACAATCAGCCCCCAGCTCCTACACCTATTGTGCGTCAAGACCGTAACAGTCACTGGTCTTGAATCTGTCTCGTCTTTAATCAAGGATCTTGGAAGAGGGCAAGAGATGGAAAACTCAAGCCCAAAAGAATACATCACTATCTCGAACACCAGTGGCAATGCTGGTGCCGCTACGTAAAAGGCACCTGGGTATGATCTGTGTAGATCTAGGAAGATGTTGGGGAGAAGCTACTTTCTCCGAGCGCGGAAGCACAACCAACAACGTGGAAATAGGTGAATACCGATCCTGACCTGCTCATCATTCCCGAACAGTCCAAGGACCTGGCATGATGTGTATGAATCTGGAAAGAAGTTGGAGGAAATGTACTTTCCCGCGGAAGTGCCAATACGCCATCCAAGCACAGCACAATCAACAACGAAGCAATAGATGAATGCCTGCATATCATTCAGCCTCGCCCATCACCCCCGAACCGTCTGAGGACCTGGCATGTGTATAGACCTGGAAAGAAGTTGGAGCAAAGCTGCTTTCTCCGAGCGACCGCCTCCCGCGGCAGTGCCAATACGCCTAGCAAGAGAAGCACAATCAACAACGTGGCAATACAGGCTGTCTTATGCATTTGCGAAGCCAGGCGGATACCAGGATGGGGACTGTGCCATCGTCTCCTGGTCATTTCAACGCACTCCGTATTGCGGACGGATTTGCGCGAAGATCACAGCAAATCTGCCCTCAACGAGTACCTCAGTCGGGAAGGAAGCACTACTGAGCGGCTTCTCCAATGCATAGGAGACCCTGTAGGTGGATGCCTACACATCACTCAGCCTTGCCCGTGTATCCTTCTTAGCAGAATGAATGCGAACCCGGTGCAAATTCAACTTTTCCCGAGCGCAGCAGCCAAGAGAAGCACAAGCAACGACGTGGCAATAGGTGAATGCCTGCACATCTCTCAGCCTTGCTTTGCTCATGCATCTTTCCCAGCAAAACCGAATGCAAACCGGGCACAACTTCAACTTTCACTCATTGCGGCAGCCAAAAGAAGTATAAGCAACAACGTGGCGATAGGTGAATGCCTACACGTCACTCGGCCTTGCTCATGTATCTTTCTCAGCAAAAGCGAATGCGAGCCCGCTGCAACTTGAACTTCCTCCGACCAATCCAATAGCACTCAGTCTCAAGAGACATCACTTGGCGTCTTTGTACAGCTTGCTTTCAGCTTCTAGCCTGATTCTATCGATAACTTGGCAGTGAGGGATCACAAACAACAAGAAACATGGCCTCACGACGCCGCACTCCCGATTCAATTGGCACCGCTCTCCTACTTCTACACCCAATCAATACCGCTCTTCTGCTGAGTGGATCGCACATCCGACGTTTGACAAGGCTGCTTAGACAGCACCTAATTCATACCAATCTTCTGCTGAGTCGATCGTGCATCCCATATCTGGCGTCTAACAACGCTGCTTATATAGCATTATCAAATTGATAGTCTCAAACCCGCCTGCCTGCCTTCACAATTGATCAAGTTAGCGCACTCAATCACAAAGATGATTAACGTCTCCAACCTTTGCGAAGTTATTAGAGCCTCTTCTTTCAAATCGTCTATAATATCAGCATAGCCGTCGGTAGGGAACTGCTCAACTCTACGCCGAACCAAGTTAACCAAAGTCAAAAGCTAAGTTTCATAGTAGCAACTACTAATGCCAGCAACCACTTATGCCAGCACCACTTATGCCTGGCTCGCGAGAATCGCAAGCGCCGATCGTACGCCAGCAGTCAA
The DNA here is from genome assembly GCF_000340215.1 of Pseudocercospora fijiensis CIRAD86. Taxonomy (NCBI): domain Eukaryota; kingdom Fungi; phylum Ascomycota; class Dothideomycetes; order Mycosphaerellales; family Mycosphaerellaceae; genus Pseudocercospora; species Pseudocercospora fijiensis. The sequence goes on from NW_006921546.1 coordinate 559,290, forward strand.
AGCAGCTCAACTCCACGCCAGCCAACATCAAGTCAAACTAGGTGAAAAGCTCAGCATCCACACCACACCTGCTGATCCCAACTCGTACTAGACATAACGCCAAGCGCCGATCGTACGCTAGCAGCCAAATTTCAACTTCACGCAAGCGCTCAACTCGCTTGGACCAAGCGAACACCCCATACCTACACCTGCATCCAACTCATACTCGATGGAACGCTAAGCGCAAAACGAATGCTAGCAGCCAAAGCTCACCTCTACGCTAGCATCAAGTCAAACTACATCAAACCAGGTGAAAGGCTCAGTTGCATGCGGGCAACTACTCAAGCCAGGCGAGAACCGCAAGCGCCGACGATTGAATGCCAGCATCTAAAGCTCTGCTCCACGCCAACACTCAGCTTAGCTTCAACCACATCCACACCTGCATCCAAGTCATACTAGATAGAACGATCACTCGATCTGCCAGGAACTCTTATCCCACATTCCGGCCGAATTGTGAAACGAACGCGAACGAGCAATCAATCATGCCAAGAATACGAGACGGCATTCTGGCTGAATCGTGAGCTGACTAGGCAAACCAGACACTTCTCATCCGAACAGAAGTCTGGCATCCAACACATACTAGACGGAATACCAGTGAAACGAGATAGGAAGTTCCGAAACGAAATGCGAACGAGCAATCCACCATACCAGGAATCCGAGACGACACACTCTCTCTAGCTGAATTGTAAACTAGACGAGGGGAAGCGGCAAGTTCAGATCTCGTGACAATTCTCATCCTGCGAGAGATTTCACCCGACCAAGTTAATAACGTTCAAGTAGACGAAAAGCCGTTGACTCGGCGCGGAGGTATACCGCAAAACGATACAACTCCAACGCGAGGCGTTACCCAAGCTCTATCTACCTTTGCCACAAACTAGCACGTACCTAGAACCAAAAAAAACCCCATAATCCCAAATCCTCTCGCATTCTCGCATTCTCTTATTCTCAATTCTCACCTACAACCTCCCTCTGCCTCCCCCAAGCACGCATTCAACTCCCCGGCAACGCAAGCCGATTCGTGCGCCGTTGGAACATCATCACGCCGAGCGAAAGCTTCCGACATGGCATCGACTTTGGAGCTGACAGTGGCGACGTTGTAGCTGCCTTACTAAAGAGATTCGAGGAGGGTGTCGTAAGATTTAAGGCCTTAGGAGAGGGAGAGAGTAGCGCTTGTTAAGGTTGATAGCGGAGGAGTAGGTAGAGAGGGAGGTAGTGAAAGCCTTAATGCCTTGGCCTAAGGATTGCGTTGCTTTCTTGTTAAGGGCGATAGCGGAGGAGTAGGTAGAGAGGGAGGTGGTAAAAGCCTTAAAGCCTTGGCCCAAGGATTGCGTTGCTTTCCTGTTAAGGGCGATAGCGGAGGAGTGGGCGGAGAGGAATTTAGAGAAGTTTTCGATGCCTTAAGCCAAGGATTGGGTAGCTTTCTTGTTGAGGTTGATAGCGGAGGAGTGGGTGGAGAGGAATTTGGAGAAGTCCTTGGTGCCTTGAGCCAAGGATGGCGTGGCTTTCTTGCTGAGGTCGATGGCGGAGGAGTGGGCGGAGAGGCACTTGGAGAAGTTCTTGTTGCCTTCGGCCCAAGGATTGCGTAACTTTCTTGTTGAGTTCGATGGCGGAGTCGTGCTTGGAGAGGGATTTGGTGGAGTCCTGGAGAATCTAGTCGCGGTCCTGGACGCCCTTGGCCAAGTAGAGAGGATAGCAAGCTTGTTTTGGTTGATGTTCTTAGTCAAGGATTGTATGGCCCGCTCACTATCGGTGATGTATTTCTCCCGAGTCTGGTCACGGTCTGTGATGTCTTTTGCCAGGGCCAGAGATGCCACCTGGTTCTGATCAATCGACTTCTGCTGACCGAGAATGTGATCGTTACGAATGGATGAGTTACGAGCAAGGGAGGTTGTGACATCCTTCATGCGATCCATGGCCTTCCCATAAGAATTGAGCTTAGCGGACTGCTGTGCTAAGTGCAGGTCAATACCTGACGTCTTCTCGGCGAGGCGCTTGAAGTTGGCAACGAGATTGCCGACAGATTTCTTGGCATCAGACTTGATCGTGTAGATTTCGTAGGTATTGTGAGCAATGTCACAGCACTAGTTATGCAGACGAGACTCATGGGTATGGAGGCGGCTGCTGCGGGTGTTGAGGCGAGATTCGGAAGTGTTGAGGCGGCGGTTCTGGGTGTTCAGGCGAGACTCGTGGGTGTTGAGGCGGCTGCCATTAGTCTCAAGGGTGTTGTCGTGACGGCTCTCGTGGGTGATGAGGCGGCTACTATAGGCGTCGAGAATGCCGTCGTGACCGTCAAGGCGGATTTCATAAGTGTCGACGTGATGGGGACCAGAGCTGGAGGTGTTTAATGCTGTCGTAGAGGTAAAGTCTCAACCGGTGTGGTAGAACGCATCTCAGAGCGTTGCAAAACTAGGGTGCGCGGCAATACCTGGATAGGCGAGCCCGAGATGGTCCAACCAGCTTCCGGAAATGAGGCTTCAAAGGCGCCAGTAGCTGCAAGAGTTGAGATGGAGGCATTGACTATGTTTGTCCACCCTATTGTACGACCATTGACATTGGTCTTGACTGAGCGGACGGAGGGACCAGCAAGTCCGAACATGTCAATGGTGGCAGCAATACGCTTTGCAATGTCGCTCTAGACTTGAGGGCCATAGCAGGTTGGAATGTTCAGCTGATTGAGAAAGGCAGCGAGAACATGCGCAGGCGTAGGTGCGATAATCAGCAGCTGTGTTGATCACAAAAGGCTTGGAAGCAGGGTCGTTGTACGAGAGCTTGGATGGACAGCCCAGATCCGCATCAACCGGGCCGGAGTAGAAGCCGAGCTTCATGGCAAGACTGTCAGCAAGAGAAGAACCGCAAGACACATATTCAATCCACTTCCAAGGTTCGCCTGGCAGAGTTGAAGTCAGCTGTCAGCAGTCAGCAGTGAGCAGCCAGCAGCAAGGCCGCCTGAATGTGGGCGAGACGAGAGAAATACATACTCGGAGAAGTGATTCTTGCTGAATGATGGGTAGTGGTAAGCAGGCGTGGTATGTAAGAGCGAGTGAGCTGGGTGGAAAAGAAGGAACGAAAGAGGAGGCTCGATACGAGAGAGAGGAAGTTGATGAACGAATCCACACAGAGGAGTTGTTGTTGAGAGGAAGTTGAAATGAACAGATCTGATCAACACAGAAGAGTTGTTGCTGAGAGGAGGTTGATATGAACAGATCAATGTAGAAGAGTTGTTGCCGGACCTTTGGTATCCAGGATGACGTCTATTTGCCTGGCTCGAGAGCTCGATGCTGATGGGTTGCCAATCACATCTCTGGCCAAGTCTGTAATGAGCTAATGAGAAGGCCTTCCTGTTGAAGACTGCAAATGGGAGTGATGAAAGCAATACCGAGTTGGCGTTGAAGGACAGGGCGACGAGATGGTGCGGAGATTGGTTTGAGGAGACGGCATGGTGGACATGAAGCAGCGAGCGCTAGTGAGGTGTTGCGGAAGAGTTGGCAAATGAGTGAATGAATGAAGAGTAGAAGATGCGATGGGAGGATGAGGATGATGATCGAGGAAGAGGAAGGGTGACGTGAGGCTGGAGATGATGAACTCCGCTCTCACCCCCGGGAACCAGCGGGGCTTGTGGGGCGCACGTACAAAGTCAATCTGGCAGGACCCTGCAGGGTCCATCTCAACCTCCAAAATACAACGACGGCTTGCAAGCAGACGGCGACGGCGACGGCGACGGCGACGGAGATGATCTCCACCGAGCACCACACTCAGCTGCGATCATTCTGGGCGCGACGCTATCCGACAACGCGGCGCGACGCTATCCGACAACGCGGCGCGACACACGATACCAGCGCGATGCGTAGCGAAATAGCGAGGCTATCTCCTCCTCCTCCTCCCCAAAGCCAAGCATACACTCATCACATGTGAAGATGATTGAGGCGAAAGCAGTAGCAAGAGCAACTCTACATCTATACCAGCATTACTACCTTAGTAGAATCCGCTTTCGTATGCCGATTCTTCATATCCAATTCAAACGTTCTACCTACGCATCTAACAACACGCGAGCGTATGCCTTCGACACACGAAACCGACCAAACAACCCAAACATCACATCACGCCGATATAGCGCGTATCTTGCGTAAAAAGGAGTATTCCTCTTTTTTCATTCCCGCTTTCCATTACGAACTTTCCACTCCTGCAGAATTGATAACTTATCTCTAAGTCATCGATTAAATCAAGCATACTTCTCACCCACATTCCACATCCCTCTACATTCCAATACACTTCCACTCTCGACATAGCTCCACCCGTTCTCGACTACAAAGCCGCCAAGCCCATCATCTATTCTTTGAAGAACTCAAACTGTCCTTTCCTGTACATCTGACGTCAACCGAATTCAGCACTCTCCACAGGCTCAATTCTGCCGACGACGAAGCCCAAGAGCTGTACCACAAGAAACGTCTCCTCGCCTGGATTCTTCGCAAATACTAAGTCTTCAAACACCCCTATCAAAACATGCAGACCAAGGCTTTGCTGGAAGACTCTATGCATCACGTCTCGAGCCTGACCACCGAGGCTATAGCTCAGCGACCATCCCGATTTCGTAGCAGGACGAGATTGCCAGTATCTTGGATTCTAGAACCACAAGCGCTTTCCGCTTGCAGAACCTCGCTCAATGGCAAAACGATAATGCGACTACTTAGGAGCCCGCACATCTCACCATCAAGCACGCTCCCGCTCTTGTTGCCGACCTTCATTATCGTCACCCAGATGCGGACAAGACTAGGAGCCGCCGTTAGCAGGACCTTGCTCACGACCACCATCACGCCGACCACGGTACTACTGCCGAATCAGATAACGACAGTGATACTCAGAGTATCGCAAACTGGCCCGATCACCCCCGAAGAAGAAGCTACCAACCCCACATATCCAAATTTATCACTACTCCTCCTCCTCCACAATACTAAAAAAAGCCATCTTGCAATCTGCCGACGTACACGAGAAAGATCATAACTAACAACCACCACAATCGGACCTTGACCTGATAAGCGTGTACAAAAAAAATTCCCTCCTACTCCTCTCCAATCTCAACTAACTTCCGACATTCAATCCATCTCCTCCCCCACCTATTCCCCCACCCCCAAGAATCCTACCAACCAGTCCTCACTCACGCCGCGAAGGGACCTGGTGCTTGCTTTGCTTTGCTGTAATAAGGTCGGTGTCGAAACTGCGGGTGGTTCGAAGGTATTTGAACTGAAGTACTGCAGTTGTATCTGCAGGTAGATGCGTATAAAACTTGAAGAGGATTTGGGGATTTTTGCTGCTAGAGTCAGCCCGCTCGTTTCAGAAATGCCATTTCAATTTTTGACTTGTATTCTCGCCCCTTCGTAGCTGCCGCTCGACCTTGGCACTGATTCCTCGCACAGCTACGGTTTGGGATTGAAGCTGTTATAGCGCCTCCACTACTTCATGCTACGCCATCGTGATAGATTGAATCTTTCCCGCATCTTCGACAAGTAGTTGTGCTTATACTTGCTTGGAGAGTTCGTCCATGTCCTGCTTGACATCGACCATCCTTCGGAGGAGCAAGCCGGACTCGCCTGAGTTGGTGGGCCCACAGAAGTGCGGTAAGCTCTGCCGGTTCTGGAGGCTTGAGTACCATAGTGGCAGGTGTGGTAGGAAGTTGTCGTTGGTTTTGTATGAGCGAGGTTACAGGTCATCTCGGCTCACAGTTGTGCTGATTAACCTCATATTCCAGCTGAGACATGCTGGAGCAAAGTGTGGGGAGTGACATGCGGGCAAACCTGGGTTTTCTGTCAGAGGAACTCTTGGAATAAGATAGCGGATGACACATGAACGCTGCATTCCTCTTACCGATCATCTCCGGCCTCGGTGGTAAGGACAAACAGGTCCAAGCACCATCTCCTAACACACCTATGCCCGTTTACGTTGCCAAGACGTAGAGTGGGTGTCATGACCAAGCCCATCTTTGGCTGGTGCGCTGGAGTCGTTGCGGATCACTTTCATCAACGCCCATGATTCCCTCGCCTATGCCTGTGAGCCCTCCCACTCCGGGCTTCGCTCAGTGGTGAGATGCGAAATGTAAGCCACCCGGCCCCAGCAACAACAAGACCAGCGCCAAGCATGGCCACCACAGAGATGCACGCATGCACAAGCAAAACGTACCACGATCACACCCCAACAGCAAACACGATGCCAAGAAGCCCGATTATGAAAGTTGCGATCCCAGCTGCGAAAATCTGAGCCAGAAGTCTGAGCAGAGCTCTCCGATCAATCGTCGTAATGGCGCCTCCTCTTTTGCTTGGCCGTCTACTCCAATCCTTTCCCTCTCCTGTGCTCGTGATGACTGCCGCACTGCAAGTGTCATGCCAATCCATCCCAGCTTGAGCAATCCAATAGAGCAGTGCCCCAGGTCCGAGCAAAGCGGTGCATGTCACAGGCGTTGCTGCAACAATGAAGTACATGTGGTTTCTCTATTTCGAACTTGTCGTCGGCGCTTGCCGGGGAAACCTTTGGTCAGTCTGAGTGCTTCGGTTGCGGAGATGGACTTGGTCCGCGGAGGTTTGAGGTGTGATGTCGGAACGTGGAGGTATATATTAGAGGAGGTCAGATAGGCTTGTTTTTGTCAGTTGTTCATGTTGGTAGTCACTGATCAGCCGCCCACATTCCATGTTGTGAGAATGAATGTGAAGGAAGAGAGAACACTGCTTTGTGGTTGGCGTTACCATCATCATTCTCGAAGATGAAGGGTATCTCAATGATTGATGATATAGAATGCATGGTATCATGTTCCACTCGTTCCAAACACCCAGGAGAAGCACGTCGCCGGACTTTGCGCTGCAAATGTGGCTGCTGCATCCATCCCATCTCATCACTATCCGTACTACCATGGTGGTGAGCACATCCTTCTCCTAGTTCAGCCCCGTCTTGAGTCTACCGACACAACAAACGTCACAGGTATCAATGCTATGTCGTACTCAGAGGCAGCAGGGTGCCGCATTCTCGCGAGAGAGATCGAGGGGCGCGGCGGAGCGCAGTAGGCAAGGCGGAGCGGACGACGGAGTGGAAGAAAGCATCTGCTCCTGATTCAGTGTGAAGGTCGACGGGGGATAGCACACGATGCGGCGCAAGGTAAAGGCGACGCAGAATTCATAGTGCATGAAGCGAAAGTGCTAGGATGGGATGGATCGAAGCAGAAGGGTGAAGCGTCATTAGTAAGCAAAGTCTGCATTGCACCACGCGCCTCAACTCCTAAAGCTCAACTTCCCCTTATCCACATGCACTACACCCGGTTGAATGCCTTCACGGCGGCGCACATGCAAGGCTCCGAGGGTGATGGCGGATTTCGCGGCGATGCACACCAGTGTTTATACAGCAGTCATCCCAAGCGAACGCCTGTGAAAAACACTCAAAGCCCGTTCCTCTCAGTCTCTCATTCTAAGGCCCATCAACACAATCGCGGATCTGAACTCGCCAGCTGACGATATTCCGCCAATGTCTTGTATCTCCAGACCGGCCGAACCTGCTCAGAACGCGATCTGCTCAGAACGGAAAGACATTGTTTCGGGATCCGTCCGAAGCGCAATGACTACCGCCAGCTCCTTAGCGTAGAGAATAGGTCAAACCGCATCATTCCATCCAACAGGTCTTCTGGCAAGCAAGGAGCACTCAACAAGAAGTATGAGATGCGGCAGTGCCAGCACAGTTCAGGTGAGTTCGCCCGTGCGAGTGATGCAGCTTGCCTAGGTGTCTAAGACTCATTGCTGCATCCAAGCACCCTTGGCGGAGACATTGTGAATGCCTATTGTGTCGATATCCGCTGGACTGTGGGAGATGGGAAACATGATCAGCTTAGGCAGAGAATCTTGGAGCTTGCCTATGGCGTGGCATGCGGCACCCACAAGAAAGCGAGCTGCACGACACTACATCGATTTAAGTGATACATCGACGACATCGTGATCCTTCACCTGTTCCGCTTGAACCTTGAGTCCAACTTGGGCCCATCTTCGCTGCTACAGCTATCAATCCCGAGCCAGTACGATCCGTAGCCAGGTGCGAACACCGCATCGTTCGACTCTGGCGCATATCAACCATTCGATGATCAAGGACTGAAGCACAGATTGAAAGTAGTGTAGGTTCGGTGGCTGTGGTTGAGGAAGGAGGAAGCTAGATAGAGGAGGAAATGCTGTAGAGAGTTGCAGAGCAAGGGGAGATAGCAGAAGAAGGAGACGAATTGGCATACTCTGACCAAACATGCGCCATCCAACCCTGTCAAAGATGGAGACAACCCACGACACCTTTGCCGAAGCAGATCGGTATGATTTTGGACGCTCTTGGAGGTGCCCCAACCGAGAATGAGACAGCATACAAGACATTGTATGTATCTGGTGCCGCCGAGCAGACCTTTCCCGATCTGCGCAAAACTTTTGCCGTATTGTCTGTGTCTTCTTAAGAATCGAGCGCACAATCAAATGTTGCTTTCGAGAAAGCAAGTGTATTTGATGCTAGTGCTGACAGTGCCAGATGTCTTGAGACCTTGAGGTCGTATTTATGCACGTCCTTGCTCATCAAGCCGTGCTGTGGCCTTCGTCTCGTGGTATTGGGTGGTATGGCGGGTTTGTCAGTCTTCTGTTGGTGCTATTCTCGGCCATGCTCCGTGTATATCGCTATGGGCCATAACAATCGAGACTGATGGCGGTCGTCCCAGCGCTTGGTGAAGTGTGCGACAGCGTGTAGGCCAATGATTCCCTTACCACATTAGAACCGAGCGAGCAAAGGTTGGAGTCGTGAGCTTTGCTGAGTCAGCAAATCCGAAAGTCAAACCCCTTCTCACGATTCATCACGAAACGACATGGCACTGTACCTCCTGACATGCAGAGCTCAATTTTTCATCGACCTACCGCGACACATGCGCCCAGAAGCGAAATCTCGGACCCATGCGCCACGACATAGATCGGTCCCACGTTTCGCGAACCGTCATAAGGCTGCAGGAAGCCAGGCCTCGTCTTCATCTTCACGTTGCCCGGCGAAAACAAGTTGAAACTTGGTCCACGCTGCCAGTCTGAAGAACCACTCGCTTCTGTTCATCAAACTCTGAGAACTGGTAGACGTACTTCTCTGCAAAGGCGCTGCCGTGAGAGAATCTCAACGCATGGTCAAGCAAATGCTCGGCCTTCAGGATTCTCTTTGTCAAGAGTCTGAGGCTGTTCTACGATGAAGAAGAATCTACGGCATACCTGGCTTTCGCTCTGCTTTCTTTGGCCAGCACCGCAGGACTAAGACCAAGAAGGCGAACCGCCGAACTAGTAGCGCCTGCGGCATCTAGAAAGAATCTAACCTCTACCCCGTTTCTGCGCAGACACAATACTGCTATCTTGTCCGCATTGGCAGTGGTTGAAGGCGACTCGACCTGATCGTGAATGATGCTAGCAATCTCTCTTCGTAAAGCATCATTCACCCAATCCAAAACTTGACACGAAGTCATGAGCGTCTGCTATGCGCTATACGGCCCTGAAAGTTATCGTGAATGATGCTGGCGATCTCTCCTCGCAAAGCATTGTTTGCCCATCCCGAACTCGGAACGAAGTCATAAGCGCCTCCCAGCGCTATGCGGCCCTGGAATCTATCGTGAATAATGCTGGCAATCTCTTTCGCAAAGCATCGTTTGCCCATCCCAAACTCGACACGAAGTCATGCGCGTCTGCCATGCGAAATGCGGCCCTGTGAGCAATGATTAGGCGGTCTTTCCACAACGTCTTGCTTGCTCGTCCGTCATTTGGCACATGTTTGTGAATGTCTAGCACGCATCACTAGGCGCTTCAGGCGGTGGTGAATGATGTTCGCGATCCCCGGCCACATTGTATAAGTGCCTTGGAAATACGGAAATTTCGAGCCTCCTACTAGAATCAGTAGCAGTACAACGAAGCTCGTCCGTACCCTTCACGTCAACTCCTTACCCCCCAGGCTTCAAGCACAACGCTTCCACTCTACAACATTCCTCGAAATCCTATTATCGTATCCCTCCCATCTATCCAACCTCGTACGAAATTCCCAAAATCTACAACTAAAATTCAAATCTTCTCCCCTAACCAAGAAAATTTTTAGACAATGCCCTCAACTCCCCTCACCCAAAAAACCCTCTATATCAAGACTCCCGGTCAACAAGCTAGGGACAAGGACAAGAAAGAACCAAGCACACCAACCCCAACACCTACCCGAATACCAAAATTGCAGTCCAAATCACAATCGCAGTCTACACCAGCAGCAAAAGACTCCCTCTTAAGCCCCAAATTAGCTAAGAGACCTTCGTCTATGCAACAACCGAGTACTCCTGCCCCGAAAACTCCGAGTCATAAGCGGGGCTTCAGTGATTCGAGTTTGCAGAAGAAGGGATAAGGAGTTGGATTTAAGCGGGGAGAATGGATAGCGGGGATGATTCTTTGAGATTGTATTTCTGGCAGCGAGGACGGACATGGGTTGTGGTACTAAGGCGTCGGGCTGTATAGACCTGGCATGGAAAGCAGATGCGGGATCCAACTGCATTGTAGTAATTTTTCTTCACGAAATGATTGGAATCAGGTTCAAAAGATTGACTGAGTGAGATTGGAAGGGATTTGGGAAGCCTGTACGTACGGATAGAACTCGTAGCCAGACTCTTCTACGTTCGGAATGCGTCTGCTCGCTGATTTGGTTTGCGCAAACTCTCGCCGCTGTGATTTCAAAAGGTAGAAGGACTAAGTTCTTATTTGAAAAAGTCGGTTGGCATTGGCCTGGTGCTATGTCAAAGTTGGGATCGAAGGATTGAAGTCCAGCTCTACGAATGCTCTCGCGGTAGTGGTGCGCTCCTTTCTTGCTTTCGAACGCTCAACGGATTTGGGCGTGAGTCGAACGTTGAGGCTGGCTTTCTTTACGCATGCTTCAGCATCCTGTTCGTATCGCGGATATTGAGAGCGCTTCAATGTTGAAAGCCGCCAGACAAGAAGCTTGGCCAGATGCAAGCTTCTTGTATTCAGTGCAGGTACTTCTCAGATCTCATACAGCCAAGTAGCAAGTCGAGGAGGTAGTGCCAATCCCAAAAACCTCGCCAGTTCCGAAAAGCTCCTGAGATCGGATGTTAGAAGAAGAACTTTGATCGCACTAGAGCAAAATTAATTACATTGAGCGCAGCGGTAGGATATCTACTTTCCATCTCGTCAGGCCACCCCAAGCCCCAAATGGACGCCCTCTTTCGCGACACCAAATCATCGCGGTAGTCAGCTGTAAAGCAATCGCTTGCCTTGATGTACGTACCTACTCCCACAACAAGATATGGAATGCACGGCGAACGGTTCAGTGGATCTTCGGCTGCTCTTTCACTACACGAAAGAACAAGCTGGTAGGCCGGCAGTGCAAATCGCCGGCTAATGTGCTCATCCAGGTGCTCTTGGCTCCACAGCCATACAGCCAACCCACCCGGAACCTCGCTACGCGGAGAATGGTTGATGATGATCTTTATTGAAAGGTGAAAAGGTGAGACGGAGGCAACGAGGGTTGTCCCAGGTAAACTCTGAATCGGCAATTTTCTCTGGACTACAGACAGCTTCTCTGCCCAAGGGGAGAACGAGTGTGGCGATCACACTGCGTGTGATGCGATGGTTCGGTGCGAGAAGTTTCCATCGGAGCCAATGTTCACCCATCTGCTTGATAACAGGCCGCTTTTCAACTTGTCGTGCAAGGTCTGGAGAGGTGGAGCCCTTGGGCTTCTCCTGAAAGCAGCTATGATATCCGCAGTGCTACTTTCGCGCAGTATACGGTCTTGGCGGTGAAAGGCTTGCCGCTGGCGTTGGGAAAGATGTATTTTGGGCGTTCTGCAACGCGTTCGCATGCTATTCACCCACTGATCGACTCTTGCACCTGGCCTGGTTCGTTCAAGCTTGGTGTGCACCTTGATGTTTCCAGATCCGATGGCATGAATAAGCGTGGTCTGTTCCGGCGTGGATGGGTATATGCAGAGATGTATATGCCGGCGACACCGTGGCCCTCTGTCCTCCCTGATCTCCACACATTACACCTCAGACATCCTCAGACATAGGTACCACACCGTGCGTGCCCTTCGCCATGTCTTCGTCTGCTTGCTAGCCCTCGCACTCGCTCGTATCCTGCGGTGTTAGTCGGCCAAGGCCACCATTCAGTGCTCGCAGCCATCTGCGCGACGATCGTGTTGTGCATCTGTACGGGCGTACATATGTGGTGTACACAGGATCCACACGGCGGACTGTTGGTACTGTGAGTGGCATACTGCTGTCTCGCAAGGTCGGTGGCGTGGGCGGGACAGCATTGACAAGTACACCTCCCAAAGATGTTGTATCTACCGCTCGACCAGGATCAGGCTGTCGGTGCAGGGATCAGGGTCTTCGGCAGCGTCATCCGAAGCATCGTAAGCGCAACTGCGATTCTACACCCACCCTTCTCTCCTCTTCTTTCCGGAGGCATTTAGCATGGCAGGCCGCGATTTCAAAGCTGGATTCAGCAGTGGGAAAGCCAAACCAGACCAGCGTGCGCGAGAACCCCGCTCCATCCTGCCTTCACACGAGCGCCATTCTATCGCAGGCCAATCCCTTCTCTTCGTCGTGGCGATGAGGTGCCGATCGGATATTGAGGAACTTTGAACATACCGAATAAGCTCTTGATAGCTGGAAACGCTGTCTCAAACTGGTATGAGAGTGAGTTGATCCGAAAGGCGCAGACCTGTTCGTGAAGCAGACGTGCATACTCACGAGATTACTGCATGGGCTGGCCTTTCGGTGGCCATGGGATATCATTCCGACATGGGCGAACACTGGCGAGAACAGGCGAGTCAACCAAGTTCGATCGCGATGAAATCTTAGAAGAAGCGGAAACCGAACGAGTGCGCAGAGCAAGGGAATCTCAAAGGGATACCACAAAAGCTGGAGAAGGCTGTTGCCAGCACGTATGTGCGTGAGTTGATGGTCAATAGGGCGGTCATCAGCGCGCGCATAAAGGAACCTCCCAGACCAAACGCAAGAGCTCTCTCTCGGCTTCAACCCCATCTTCAGGACAATCTTTCCCCTCTTCCTTGCCTTCATGAAACTGGTAGCGTGCTGGTACGTCGCGCCAACCGCCTACTATCTCCCTTCGGTCAGAGCCCATGGAAATTCTTCTGCGATTGCTGCGAATTTGTACAGCATCTCACGTACATTCATGGCCGAAAGAGTACTTCTGCAATTCAACCTCTCATCCCACCTGTACGTCAACAGCATTTCTGACTCTATACCGGTCTCTGTGAAGGCGTATGAATCTGCCGCGCGGTCTGAGATGAAGCTGAAGCCGGCGTAGAGGTAATTGGCGCTTGCTTCAATGACGACTTTGATGCACTTCTTCGTAGCGTTGAAGCTGGCGTAACAGTTGCTTTGGGTAACGGTGAAGAACGAAGTCCGTCGTAGATCTGCGATGGTGTATACTTCTGGGTCGCTGAATGCTTGTCAGAACGAGAGTCGAGATTCGAAACAGATGCTGAAATCTTACGCAAGGACACCAACAGTGCGACGATGGTGGTTCCGAAGAGGAACACGGCCAGTGCAGTCGGAATGAAGCTGTGCTTGGTGACCACTTCAACTTCCGTGGTTAAGCAGGTGAGTTCAGGTGGCGACCTCTCGAGCCATGTTCTTATGCTTGCAGCAACCTTCTTGCTGACAGTGTCCGTCGTAGCAGACATGATTGCAGCCGCTGAGATATTGATGTTGAATGTTAAGTGTTATTCCGAATGGAGGTTTGATATTGTTTGATCGGTTTCGGCGTCTTCCGCGCGGCCGCGTCGCATGGCCGTTGCATCCGCGACGCTGCCGCGAAGTCACGCGTCGGCCGTATGTTATGTGGAGGTGGAGGTGGAGGTGAAGGCGAAGGCGGTCAAGATCGATACTAATGAGAATACACTGCTTGTGATGATGTATAGGGATAATTGTCTTTCAGAACAGCAAAGATTAGATGAATTGGGGATGTAAAAAACGTTCTCACGTCTTCACTTACTTGTCCTGCTCCGCCATCTTGAGCCATGCATAACTTGCCCCTCCTTAGATGCTCCGTTTGCCTTTCCCATGGATTGAACAGATTGGTGTAGAGGAGCATGACCCGCAGCGTGCCATCACTTGATCCTTATCCATTCCCATAGAAGGGTCATCGACTGGCCTTGGATCAGGTTGTGCCGATGAATTCCAAGGTTCAATGGATAGCACAGATGCTTGAGGCTCTTGGCCAGCCTTTATAGGCGCTGTGTGGTCCTGAAGCAAAGGGCGCTGGCGGGCTTTATGAGTCTCAGCATCGTAGTAGTACTCCTCGAGCACTTCGACTCGGTCTCTCTGAGATGCTTGTTGTTCTCTGTCTGGTATGACCGTGGACGGGAAGGCCGTGGCAACTACATGCAGCTATTGCCCGAGGACACTGAGCATCTCTCTACGGCGCTGCTCTCGCTCCTTGGCCCTTTCCTTCAAAGTCCTTTCCCCCTCGCCCCTTTGATCCGCGAGTTTAGCAAAAGCGGCATCATCAAGTTCTTTTCGGATTCTGCGCTTTTCGTCGGCGGCAGGAGAGTCGTCGTCGGAGTCGGCGGACGAGTATACGGTGTAGCTGGAAAGGCTGTCAACATCTTCTTCGGAGCCGTCCAGGCTGGCCAGTGGCTCGCTGCCTGCCATAGCGGATATTGGTGAAGCAGACGAAGGAGTCCATGTCTCTGCTGCTTCGTGCAATTTCTGCGGCCACTGTGCTCATGCACGCGTGGTGCGTATCCACGCATGCTGTGCGACTTGGAGGACTTGGTGGTTGGCAGGGGAGTCGTCCTTCGCGGCATGTTGAATGGAAATCAGCTACGAGCAGAGGGGGATGCACGCATACTCGACGAGCGCAAGGACGTGTAGACGTAAGGAAGCTGTGCTGTGGACAATATTGGCTGTGGGCATACTTGGGATCTTCCATCAGATCCATCTCACAGCTGCGTGGACTCGGTCATCTTTTGAGAGCCGGGGGTTGGAGGCTCGGCTCCTTCCCGCTTTCAGTGCCGAAGGAAGTCCGAAGGGCCCTTGGAATCTGCGGCGAATCTGGCACTCCCGAATAATTCTGTCGCGAATGTAGAACTTCCTCGCCGTTGGCCTGCGCTCCCAGTACCGAATATTGCAAGTCAATCTCTAGGCTGTTATTACCAACTCTTACAACGCATAGAGCCAGCATCGGGACACTTTCAAGCCAATAGCAAGATGCTCGAACGTTCCGAAGAAGCCAACCCAACAGGACTATGGTCAAGAGAAACTGCAGAAGAAAGTGATTAGCAGATTTGAAAGCCTTGGATGGTGGAGAGGTGGCTTCCCTCGGCGGTGTTCAGGCTGCAGTTGGACTCTTTCTGCCTCGTGTCGGCAATCGTTGGGAGCGGATGGGCTGCTTGAAGAGGATCAGCCAGAGGAAAAGGTCGGAGAGTGAAGGGACAAGTGGTAACTTCCAACTTGCCGCGAGCAATGCGCTGACAGTAGTGGGTTTCTGGCATGTATACCACCAACTCTCGGGGTGAGAGACTCGCCAGCAGCTGTCAGTATTGCGTTGTGCATGGGACGGGATAGGAAGGCTGTGACTTGCTCTTGAACGGTGCAGGAGTGCTGCTGACAAGCCCGCTGCCGATAGCGAGGCACTGCGAATGCATCAGCTGCTGTTCGAATGTAGCGATGCGAACAACGGACCATAATGCAGCGTATATTCCTCATCGCAATCTGGCGTCGCTGGTACGCCCACCGCCGACGGGCCGCGTGAAGGCATTGCTGGCGTGTTGGATGCCATCTATGCTGAAGATTGATCAGCGAGCGAGTGCATGTCGATTTGTGAAGAGCGCGGAAGTGCCTGGGATGCTGGAGGAGTAACGACTACAGGCACCTTCATTCTCCCATCTGAGCAGCAAAGAACATCTTTGCCGCCTCTATCCCCGCGTCCGCGAGATTCTGGACAGCCGCGATTCACATCACGGTCGTAATAACCACCCGCGCTCACGCCGTTTGGACGAACGATCGGGAAGCACACTGCTCTCGGTGTTCCCACGCAGGCCATCGCAACCTCGTCAAGGTCCTCCACGACCATATTAACGTTCACGACAGTCGTCACACTGTGAATCTTCTCCATGTTACACTAGTTCGTAGCGAACACGGTCCAATGGAGCACTGCAGCGACATCGTCGTTGCTCGGATCCTCGCGATTCTGCTCTAAGCCGCCGGCATCTTCGGCGCCAAAATTGGCCTGCTTACGTTGAGCGCTCCTTCGCGGCTTTACGTCTTCATGGAAAAAGAAAGGAAACTGATCTTGCTTTGATACTGACCTGCTGAAGGCCGACCCATATCCTGTCGAAAGCATTGCTCCCGATTCCATCGCCAGATCACCATTCTTTACCTTGGCAGTCTCCTCATCCATCCAGCCAGCTAGCTAGAGAAGCTACGTAGCTCTGTTGAAACCAGTCGGTTGGGGGTGGAGTGTGTTCGATTGGAGTCACGACTAGGCGTCACGGTGAAGACGAAAACAACGTTTTGCCAATGCAGCACGCCCTATGGCAGTCACTACGGTCTCGATCACGCCAATAGCCAGGCTAAGAAGGGACAAGCGAGGGATTTGGCGGAGGTGGGAGAATGGTCGAGTGATTGTGTTGGTGCTGGGTAAGGATAAGGAGAGGGATAGAAAATCAGTGACGACGATCGTGCGGGCAGTGTGGAAGACAGCACGGGAGTCAGAGCTGCATTATGTCAGGTGAACATGTCTCTGAACGCTGCTGCTGCTGCTCCAAGTGTTGGTAGCGACGGTGTGTAAGAAGCAGGAAAGAGCTTGCCCTGGTAGCAACCGGCGAACTCTCACTGATATCCATGGATGGCAAGAGGGTGCTGACACATCATCTTGTTCCAGGAGTCGGGCCTGCTGGCTTCCTTCCTGCCAGTACGCCGTATTTTACTGGTAGCCTTTGGCGCTTGGGAAATTCATCTTGGCATCGACTTAATTACCAACGCAATCCTGTGGTTCCTATATTCACAAACATCACTACAGCTGGCAGCAGGATTATCTTATCAGTGGCATTTGTAGTAGGCGTTATCTCTAGTACGCTCGTGGCTGGCCGCGGTTGTGCTGTGTGGCAAGAGCGTGCACAAGCGCCAGGTACTTGAGTCAACGTCCACCGTCTTGTCTGGCAATCGTGCGCTTGTACATATGATATCACCAGATGACAAGATTCCATCCAGTCCTTTCTATTCCCTATCTCTCTTGCTTTGGTTTTCATGCCCATCCACTGCCCTGTGGCGTCCGCCCGGTGGTGGTGCATCGTGGCGACAACCTGATGAATCGAGGCCGAGTCCGCCCTGCTGGCGAAAGCGAAAACACCCGAACGTCGGCCACAGTCCCTAGGGAATCGTTCACGTCCGCACCAATGCGATTTCTTTCTTGTTGGAAGTGATGATTGTCGGCCGGATCGCCGCGACTGATATCCGCATACATACAATCAGCTGGTAGATCCTTCCTTTTCGCACGCCCAGCCCAGATTCGCAAGAACGACTCTATATCCAACGCGCTCCTCAAGGCTGGCCGGTCAATCGGCACCCTCCTCGATACCGTACCTCTTTTGAAGGTGCCTTCCACGTCGATGCGGAGGATCACGGCCTGGCGGGCGGCATTGAACCCGAACGCGCTGATCGCATCGGTGCTTGAGAAATATCCACAGCTCCTGCACGGACAGGCGTGTGATGGTGGATATTTCAGAGTCCGAGTACATGCCTAAGCACCATTGCTCCCTCCCTCCCCCCTCCTCTCCTCTCGGCGTCGAGGATGCGGGAAATTGTCCCACTCTGCGAATCTTGGTTGGTCATCATGACTGTTTTCGCTGAGTGTATCGTTATGACTTTCTTCGGCAAAGCATATCCCACTCACCTTGATCCATAATCGGCGTATGATTTCAACGTAGAGCTGTACAGTCTACCCGCATGCGGTTGAGTTTATGCCAAAATGGATGTGTTGAAATATCTGCTCGGTATCGTTGGTGGCATTCGACGACCAGTCCTTCCGCAGCAGGCAAGAAGTCATCTCATCGCTGTTCCCCATCCTTTCAGCGCGCCCCCATCATCCGGATTCTTTCCGAGAGTTGTAGATATTTTCCAAATCCCGCTCTTCATCGGGGTTTCTGAGGTGGTGGATCGTTGACAAGTTCCTATCCTGGGAGTGAATCGGTCGTCGGCGGCAGCGCGGAGCATCGTGGTGTGGAACGCAGGATGGATAGCGCTGATGGACTCTGGAAGATTGAGCTTCATTATATTCTCCATCAGAGGCTGGCGCTGGCCCAGAGGCGTGGAGCGATCGTCGGGGAAAGCTCCAGGCGTTCTTGGTATACGAGGCGAGGCGAATGAGCAGACTTTTTGCGCGGATCAGATGGACCTGAATGATGCAGCATTAAGCGGAAGAGAAGTCTGAATGGGATACTGTAGGTTGGGATCAGCACAGATACCTTGTGGTTGGTCAAGTATGCTCTCGTGTCTTTGGAACCCTGCACTCAGGTTGAGCGTCTTGTGATAAGATCCTTCGATACAGAGCAGGCCAATACTCATCCTCCGCCCACTTTGCCAACCGCCTGAGCGAAGCTCTTAGCTTCCAAAGCTTCGAGAGCGTACCAGTGCCTCCTGTTGGAGTTTTGAGGTCAATCACCGCGAACTCACTGCCATTTTTGCGAGCAACCACAATCACCATTTTCCACTAGTGCTGGAGCACGTAAATGATGGGATGAACAGCCATAATGCATGCTTTCCTTGCCTTGTGGAACGCCTTCCTCCAGACCCAGCATTGTCCGCAATCGTTGAAAGTGGGCATGTGCTGCCGCCATTTTCTGTCCTTGTCTCGATGGAGATCGCACATGGCATTGTGCGCAGAGCCGTGGCTCGGCTTTGGGTGATAGTCGACCTGTGATATGGCTCCGTCTGTATCAATTGCGTGGTAGCTGTCAATTCGTCCCGGGTCGGTTTGATGTTGATAGTGTAGTCCACTAGTCGTGCTTCGGTAGTTTTGGCGCCTCGAGTCGGGAGGAACTCGAATACAGGGCGAACTTGGGTCCTGGAAACGAAATGTCAGCTCGGATCGACAATCAGCGTATGGGGAACAACAGGACGGACACATTGAAGTAGGCGACTCTACTAGAATCCCTGGGGGCTACTCTTGATCAAGATTGGAGAGTGCGCTCCCGATTTCTAGGCTGATTCGGGCTGGCAGTATTCATCCAGCATCTGAGCGTCTTGCAAGATGTCGAGCAGGTCCCATGAATCTCGTTCGTCGCTGGGATGGGGGACTTCTGCTAGAACGAGCGAGGTCAGTCAACATGCCGCGCCGGATCTTCCTGCCAAGTTATGATTGTCAGCCATGTTGGATGTCAAGCTTGTTTGATACGACCAGTCACTCACCACAGCCGACTCCGGCACCACTCCAATACCGCCGGTGATGTCTCGAAGGTCACCTGCACTGAGGAGGTGCTGTGTCCTGGCGAATAAGGTGGAGGATGGGTGCATCAGCCATGAGGAGATCCACCACATCCCTGACCGGGCTCTTGGAGCGGAAACTGCGCGTCGAGCTTCTGCTGGACTGGGAGACAACATCTGCTTGCAGCGGAGGGATGTAGTTGAGGAACTTCTCCATCTACGTAGGCCGAGTCGCAGTCGCCGTGCTCCGTGATGTTCTCGCGTTAGTCTATGTCTTCTCTTGAAGTATACATTCCAGACCATCATCGTCGACGTCGACCTCTTTGCTATTGTCGCAGACGGAGACGGGGCGTTGAGCGAGGGCGGCTACGTGATGGCACGCTTTGTACATGTTTATGTTCATGTTCGTTATAATCAGATGGCGTTGGCGCTGGCGCTGTTATCAAAGGCTTTCTTTGCCTTTCTTGGGCTTTTGCGCCCATCACTCCTCCCATCATCGTTCGCCATGCTCCTCTTTGCGATTCATCGTGGCTCTGAGCCCGAGCCGCTGGCGCTTCGTCTTGGTCTTCGTTGTGGATCAGAGGACGTCGTCGTGGTGACTGTAAAAGTCGCGTCTTCGCGGTGCTGGGGCCTCGGGAGGTCGATTCTCGATATCGTCGAGCCAGACAGGTACATTCAACATTATCAAAGGCGGCGACGACGGTGGTGATGGTGACCGGTTTTGCGCAAGCTTTTAATCAATCTCCCCCGCGCTTGAGCGGCATTTCAATCAACTCCAATCAATCTCACCACATTCAAGCGGCATTCTGATCAATTCTGATTATCCCGCGCAGACTCTCAATCTAGGAAGATGCCACGCATAGTACTTCGCCGGCCATCGAGATCAAGTTGCAGCAAAGCCTCGAGGTGGTTTCGTCGAGTGTATGATTGATGTCAAAAGAAGCGCAGAGGCAATGGTGAAGCCAGTCCAGCTCATGCAAAATTTCAGCCAAACTTTTCTCCATCTCCTCGTACATCATATCTGCCGCTGGTCTCGTATACAATCCTCGACTTCAAAGCTCAGTAAAGAGGCATCAATAGCCCTAGCGTTCTACAGCTTTTGAGCTTGGCAAGTTGTCCCAAGAAGGATCAAGAAATTGTATCAGTATTGATAGACGCTGTTACCTACCGAATGTTTGGTATCGAGTAACACGAAGTCGTCGGCGATGGCATGGTTTGGTAGTGCAGATTCTATTGCTACGCGAACGGCCACCATCGTTGCTGTGCATGTCCGTTCATGTCAGTTATGCTTCGTACAATGTTGAGGGCCATGGAAAGTGGAAGCTAAGAGGCTAAGAATTGAAGAAGTGACGAAGCAGGACTTGATCAAGACCGGCCTGGGAGTTTGAAAATGTAAGCAAGATAAAACGTATCGAAAACATTACAGATTGTAGACATTGCTGTTATTACACATTGCTCGCATATAGCAATGCCGACACTTGTGGCGGCCAATCTCACTACGAACTCCATGTCCGCTATCCATTGCCACCTCGTGTCGCGGTATCTTACAACCATCTGATCGTTGCATCGTTAATCATTGTGATATGCGGTTTAAAAACGCTGCTGCAGCCCATGCGCTTCCATTGTTGCTCTTGGATCAATCATCCTCCGCTCTCGGAATCATCGACGCCAGTAAGCTCTGCGCGTTCCGTAGAGAAGTGTGCACCTTCTTCTTGCTCCGCTCTGCCGCGCTCTTCTTGATGTCGGCTTCTTGGATGCTCATGGCAATCCAGGAAGTCAAGTTCTCCAGCCTCTTGCGTCGATCTTCACCTAGACTTGCCGCCTTTTGCTGTTTCAATCTGACGAGGTTCTGCTGGTATCCAGAAGCCTCTGAATCATCGGCATCGCAAAGCGCCAGCAATTTCTCAAGTGTCGCAATACGTTCGTCAAGGCGGTCCGTTTTGGCTTGAGCAGGTGCAGAGTCGATACAAGCAGCGGATGATGTCGCG
Organism: Pseudocercospora fijiensis CIRAD86; assembly: GCF_000340215.1. Taxonomy (NCBI): domain Eukaryota; kingdom Fungi; phylum Ascomycota; class Dothideomycetes; order Mycosphaerellales; family Mycosphaerellaceae; genus Pseudocercospora; species Pseudocercospora fijiensis. The sequence goes on from NW_006921546.1 coordinate 580,780, forward strand.
CATTCGCGGATGAGACGCAGTTGGCTAAGGTACTTGTCCAGTATCTCTCCTTGGAGTTCGCAGGCAGCGAGCCTGTTGCTGTACTTCTCGACACATGCTGTGAGGAGGTCGCCGTGGTAGTCGTTCTGCATTTCAAGCGCAGGCAGTTGTGGCAACACCGGCAGCTCGACAGCCCTCCTGACTTCCGACACCCGAACATGCTCCTCACTGGCGGCAGCTAGAGCACTTTCCCAGGCAAAGAGCGAGACACGGCTCGGCAGCTCCGTATCCGTCATAAGACAGGTGGCAGCAGCCAAGGAGCTGATGAAGCCATCATCCTCGTGAGGGTCCAGGTCTACAATTTCGTGTAGGAACGACTCTTGTCGGAGCTCAATGTTCCGTTCTCCTTCTCTATGGCCGAGCACAGCTACCAGCGCGGTGCGTGCATAGTCGAGCGTGATGGCGGTAGTGGCAGGAGGCGGCTCGCGGGCCCTCGGAGAGGTGAGAAGGGTGAAGGAGGTACGCTCGCGGTCGCAGGCTCGCGCCAGTACCCAGCCTGAATCGAGCTCACTAGGCGACGGATTACTGGGAGGCTGTGGTGCGAGAAGCGCCAGGAACAGCGGAGGAGTCGAGGTAGTGGTTACCGCGGTAGAGGAGATGGCGACGGCGGCAGCATGAGATTGCAAGGTGACGGCAACGCTGCTGGTGCTGGCGAAGTGTGACAGAAATACGCGGGCAGCTGCTAGGCGGTTCGCGTCGCTCATCTTTGGCGGCGACGGCGACGACTTCCAGTTGAGCAGACGGCGCTTTTTGGAGGCGGGACTCTTTAACGGCGAGTGTACCATTACTGAGAGTTGGAAGAGGGGTTCGTCGTTGTCAGTCTGAATGTGCGTGTGAGTTGAATGGCGGCTGGGAGAGCTCGGAATCTTGAAGCTCGGCAAGGGTGAGGCGTGTTCACGCGTTTCGCCAAGTCCAACCCCTCCTCCTTGATCAAGTCCTTGATCAAATCCATCATCAAATCCTGCATCAAATCCCGCATCTGTATGATCAAAATTGATCTCTGCATCAACATCACTACCTGCGCGTGCCTGCTCGATGTCCACCTCCGATTCATCGTCGATGCTATTGCCCTCACTTCTACCCTCATCTTGGTCGGCATCCTCTAGCGAGTTCTTAGGGCCTCCTTGTGTTGGTGTCGCATTGTCTCCATCTGCTTCGGCGCCGGCTGGCAGTGACGGTGCCGCTTCTTCTGATCTTTTGCGTGCACCACTACCACCATCTTTGTTGCTATCTTGTAGCGAGTTCTCATAGCCTCCTTGTGATGTCGTAGCATTCTCTCCACCTCCTTCGCCGGCGGCTGGCAGTGACGGTGTCGCTTCTTTTGATCCTCTCCGCTCACTTCCACCTACGTCTTGGTCGCCATTTTCTAGCGGGGATGCTTCATTCTCAGGGCCTCCTTGTGATGCTATCGCATTCTCTCCGTCTCCTTTACCGCCGTCCGGCAGTGGCGGTGTCGCTTCTTTCCGCTTACCTTTCTTCCTGTTCGTCTGAATCGGTCGCTGCACAAAGCCGAGCTCCTCCTCTGCGATCGCTCTTGCGACCTTGCAGTCTGATGGCTGCCACTCGAGATCTATGCTCGTGCCGTTCGTACGTTGACCAGCCTGACGCCGCGACTGCGCTCGTTTTAGAAGCTCGAGGGCCTGCTCCCACGCGAGAAATTGATCTAAGAAGAGACTATGACGCATTTCTGCCAGTTCACGCAGCTCGCGCAGAAAGGTCCTCGTCAGCCCACTCGCTCCGAAATGCAGGTAGAGGTTGTATCCGTGAAGTTCTTTGCACCAGAGAAACGTGTCCTTCTGGACCAGTTGAACCTGCGTTCTGAGATTGCGCTCAGTCACACCCGTATTGTTGTAGATAGCATCAAAGATCTGGTGCACTTCTCCCATCAGAAGACCGAACCTTGGCCGTGTTGATACCGCATTCTTGTCCAAGTTTCGGAACATATCAAGTGCCCGCTTCGGATCGCTGTTCGCCGTCTGGAGGATCTTTTCGATGATCATGTCATCGGGGTTGTCGCATTGCGTGTCGTTCGAGGCTGTCCCTTCTCCTTGTATTCCTTGCTTGTCTGGAGCAAGTTTTGGTCTCGGTTTTGCTGTAGGTCGACCTTGAGCTATGCAGCCACTCTTCCGTGTTCTGGCCATCGCGCACGCACACCTAACGTGTTGGGAGGTAGTTCTAGGAGGTAGCACGCATGCATCGACTATGAGACTCGGCTGTATGATGCGGAGGAAGCCTGAGAGATGGGACCTATCACGGAAAGTGGTGTTGTTGTTCGCGCCTCGAGGAAGTCTGGGGAAATTGATCAAAATTGATGGGGCGGTAATCAGAGTGCGGGGGATCTGATCAAAAGCGCGCGCTCACATCCGCCGGCGATTGAAGCTCCGACCGATCAATTCTGATCAATTGCGCGCTGGTTGTCTGGGGCTCTGTCGCATGCACCAGTCAAAACTTCTGAAGCAAGTTGTTAACAGATTGGCAAAAGATCAAGTTTGTGGCAAGAAAAGGCTTTCTTGTGTCTACGCCCAAACACCGGTCTCTGGTCTTTGTGCGCTTAAAATGCTTATGAGAGTGCCAATGCGGTCACGTCCAGGATGACATTGCGACGCAGGCCACCACGCCCTCTTTGCCTTGCCACGCGCCGTGAAGCGATTGCATCAGCGCGATTTCTCGTCTCACGGCCACAGCTCAAAGGATTGGAACGGATCACAAGCTCGCCTTGCACCAGATATGTGCGCAATCAGTGGTTGAAAGCCATCTCGCACATCTCTGGGAGTGCTACCCGTAGCTTTACCGGGACTTTGCGAACGCTTAAGATCTTGCCGGGCAGGAGAAAGAGATGGTATAAGGAAGGATGTTGAAGAGCACCGTCCGGCCGAGTACCACGATTCGGCCGCCTTTATTGAGACATCTTGGCTGCGTTGAAGGAAGGCTGGGCACCAAATGCATGCCCGAAAACCTGTGATACTGCCGACAGTGGGGCTCAACAGCTGCTGTTTCTCAAAGTTGGGCCTCAGGATGCTTGAGTAGACGGAGGCGAGCCGATAACAATATGGTCATACTGCAGCTCCAGGAGGCATGGGCAAGATCATTACCGTACGCGTACCTCGAAGCAGTGCTCAATTTGCCCCGCAACTCATCCGTACAGAACTAGGTTGTACTATTATCGAATCATCGATTAGACATGGCAGGCGTAGCAGAACAATGTACTCATAATGAGCTGTGTGCTAATACGTAACATAAGCTAGAGGACTTGAAAAGCGAGTCTGGAAGATTCCGAGATGTAGAGACCGAGACTGTCTGCAGATCCGCCGAAACCACTGTACGACTATCTAGGAAAGACTTACTGCCTGGCTAACCAAATGTGCGTACCGTGGCATTGCCTACAATGCACGGCTGAAGCCTTCCTTTGGAGCCCTGCTTGCCTAACACTAGCCTATAGGCATTGCAAAGTAACAATTGGTCATGTCTGATGATTTGCTACGAGGGAATGGAATATGCTAGGGAGAGCGAGGATCGACATTCTACGTAGAAACAGCAATACGCAGCCAGATCGAGGTTGACTTTCCCGCCGGAGATAGTTGAGCGTAGGCGGGAATCTGTAAGCTTGCGAGGTGCTACGATTTGGAGTTATAGCGTTGAAGAGACGATGGCGTCTAGGCCATTGTGTACGAAAACGTATCGGCAATTTTGACGACTATTGCCCTCGTCTGCGTTACCTTAAAGGAAAAGGAACTCGCTCAAGCTCCTTATGCATTGATCAGCAACCTCACTTGCGAGTGGCATTAAGATCGGTCCCGGGGCCGAATTTGCTAGAATTGGTTGATGATGAAATAGTCAGTAGTTCTCAGCTACCGCGCTCTACAACGTCGCGCGACGGCTTCGAGGTTTTTGGAAACACAAAGCATTCTAGAGCATACGGCATCTAGGAGCGAGTCTTGGTAAGTGAGCACAACACGTGGATAAACACCACTAAGCGATAGGCGTACATAGTCAAGCTTGCTGCAAGCGATAGACCTCGTTCCTTATCCTTATAGATACGAGGAGGGAGACGTCAAATTATGACTGAGCGAGCGTGGGATCTGAAGGTACGACATGGCTAAGGCAGGGAATGGCATCTTACCTTATGCATCAATAGGGCAGCAAGAAACAAGGCCTGCTCTTCACCAACGACGCTGCCTGCTAAACTATACTTCAAGCCTCCTCCGAACTCCAAGTCAGACCTGCTATGCTATCCTACTCCATAACTTCGAATGCCGGTCAAAAAAGACAAAACACTTCTACCGACGGTACCAACATAAAGCAGCTTCACAAAGCTGCTTGCCGCCTAGTCTACGGAGCATGATACCAACTGTCGAAAGCCCGTTCATCCCGGATACACAACTATCGGACACAAGCTTGCTACACTATGCCTACTACTAATTCTCAATCTCTTCCTCATCCTTTCTATCTACCTGTTTTATCTATATTTATTATCCACATTTTCTATCTACCTTTTTCGTCTACCTTTTCTATCTACCTCTTTCATCCACCTTTCTTCTCCTTCTCCTGCTTCATCTTTCTTAAAGATCCCAAATCCCTACTCCTACCTAAACTCCCTCCTCCAATGCCTCTTACACACGCCTCGGCAACTAAGGATCTCCCACTTCCGCCCTAGAGGTTGCGCAAAAAGGGCAGGAAGAGTGTTAGGGGCGAGGTATGGAATTGCCGAGGAGGTTTGTGAGGTTTTAGAGCAGCAGGAGGAGGAGTGAAAAAGGGTCGGTAAGGAGATGGGACGGCATAAGGAAGGGGAGTTAATAAATTACTATGTGGATGTGGATATGTGCGCGTACAGATGATCCTAACGTTATCGATCTTAGAATGAGTAGTGGCGCAGGTTATCGATGGCCTTTAGGGGGTTACTTTTGTATTCTTACGCAACATCGTGGACCTGTCTACGACGCGGGAAGGAGACAGGTTTCGGTGGTATGCACATCTCTGTTTCTGTATTGTTGTACAGTACCGTGAAAGTCTACTACGCGAGAAGGAGACAGGTAGTCGTCGCGTATGACTTCTACGCTGCTTGCGTTGCTCTAAAATTGATCCTTCACCGACCTTGCGAATATGTCTCTTGTCTCTTGTCTCTTCCGCTTCGCTTGACTTTCTCCCGGTGCTTCCTACTCTTTACTGTCTCTTCCACTCCGCTTCGCCTTCTCCCAGTGCCTCCCACTCTTTACTAGCGAGTCTCCTTTCCGCTTTGGCTGCTAAGAGCGAGCTGATTCCGTGCTGGCATCCTGGATCGGAAGATCGCTTCGCGTTTGCGGTCTGTACGGCTGCCGGCGAGAGTCAAGGTGGTGTGGGAGGTTCTGGGAGGTTCTGGGAGAAGTCATGGATGAGACAATGGCACACTCACACTTGCCGCATGTGAAGGATAGCAAGAGTGAAGAGGGAAATGTGACAGAGATTGTGGAAGACGTCAAGCCATGTCAGCGAGGTGGCCGAGCCGGGCGCGAAGACGTGATGGTGTTGTCGGATCTGGTCCCTCGAGCGCGACGATGACTTTGCGGATCCCACCGAAGAATGGTTTGAGTATGGGCATGGGTTGTTCAGTAAGCACGAACGTGTCCGAAGAATGTCTTGGGAGGCAGAATGGACAAGCACAAAGCGAGTGAGAGCAAAGGGCGGAGAGGATGATCGGACGATTGGCCAGCTAAGCGAGTGGTCGGTGCACTGAGACTGGACTCGCCTCGCCGACGCCAACAGCTTCGTACTACTCAACTACTCTCCTCCACCTCCTCCACCTCCTCCGCCATACACAGCCAGCACATGCAGTGCCAGTTGCAGAGGCAGAGGCAGAGGCGGACCGCTTCCATGTCGACTTCTCCCAATGTCGACAGCATCGCCATAGACGATTGAATCTTGTGGAGGAGCCGGCCAAGAATACAGTACGGCAACCCAGTCACTACATCGGCCTCCGTCTCATTTCACATCGAAATGGCGTCGTCCGCGCACACACCCGACAAGGCAACATGCATGCGGCCCATGCTACCGTTACGCTGCCCCGTCATGCTGGAAGCAAGGAGGCGACTCATGCTGAAACGAAGGAGACAATTCATGCGAGAAGCAAGTAATGCGGGCACCAAAGAAATACTTCATGCTGGAAGCAAGGAGATTTCCCCTCAATCGCTACCTTCGTCTACTCAATCTTGTCGGCTCGTGAAGATAAGGAGAACGGTGCGCGCCAGCACGAGACATCAACGTGAGCAAACCACGCCATACGCATCTTCGTCCCGTCCCTACGACAGCCAACCTCATTGCCACGCATTCCAAGAAAATGGCCATCAACTCAACTGCACCTCCACCTACTACGACTGCTCCCGTCCGGTCGACTTCAGCCATTCCCATCCCGACTCGGGACATTCTGCCCATCAGGCAGCCAACGCCCACTGGGCCGATCAAGATCACTAGCGTGGCGAGCGCTTCATCTTCCATCACGAGGACCAAGTGTAAAATGAACAATCCGGCGTCTCCGAAATTCTGGGCCTGCATGTGCTCGAGTTGTCATCCGAGCGGCTGTGTTTGGTAGACGTCACTTGGGTGCTTGTGTGCGTATGCGCGTGTGCGGGAGTGGTGGAGGAGGAAGTCTCGGGTTTGTTCGATGCTATGTGATACGTGATGACGCGAACGGCGGTGGGCATGACGGCTGTGAGGCAGTTTGAATTCTTTTCTTGTTTGGACAGCGTACGAACTGCTTTCGCCCCTTCGCCCTCGTCTCTGGATATGACGGCACTTTACCTGGCAACTTACTGTAAGAGGATTGCGGTAATCATGGGAATGCATTCAAGAACGGTCCGCCGAGATACCTCGAACGACTTCACAACCTTGACGACACGCCATTCCGATTCTCTGACGACGACTGGGCTCTGCGAGAACTTCACTAATGAAATTGGCAATGTTCGACATTTTGCATTCCAATTCTTCTCCATCCTGGTTGACTGGAACTTGCGGCCTATGCAAATTCATCGAGGGACTCCCGCCATCTCAGCCTCAGCCGTTCAGCGATGCTGAGGCTTCTCGCAGCTGGGGCTTCTCGCAGCGAGAGGACATGCTCTGGTTACGGCGTCAAAGCACAACGCAATCCAGCGGGACAATGAGGGACGATGAGTTCGAATTCTTTGCAGTCGATGATATGCATGCATACTGTTGGACAAGCTGGTAGCTGCGCGATAACAAATGTCAATGGCAATGTCTTGTGTCAGCTGTGCGATTCTCTGATGCCGAGACACTAGATGTTCGGGGGGTCGAATCTATTGAAAGTGTACCATCCAACTTGATGCGCTTCATCGATACGCTGCGGCAAAGTCGACGTCCAGCAGGTTTGTAACGCATGACGAATGCGACAACTTCCGCACTCACTTCCATCCGCCTCGCTTTTATCAACACCGATGTGCATTGTTCCTCTCTACTCCTCCGTGAATAGACTGATGACGCTCTCCCTGGAGACCGTATCGAGAGCGATGGGCAATGGGGTGAGAGACGACAGGTACATTGCGGAGACTACGAGGCATACTGATCTGACGTCCAGAACGGCAGCTTACTACATCTTTTCGATACTGGGAGAAGTTGACGAAGTAGGTGGATGGAGTTGACGGCGTGTAGGCAGGATATACATCTCGACAACGCATGATCAACACTTTCAACCCTACAGGTCGCAATTCATCACTGTCCAACCCCCATACCAGGTGCTTCCAAGGTCGCACTTGACCAGCCTACATAGCGACGCATCCATTGCCCTCAGCGGACTCCTCAGCAGGCTCATCGACCAACTCAAGCTCGGGCATCTGTGAAAGAACGCCCTCTCCCATCAAAAATCCTCCCAGATTCGCTACTGCATCATGTCCAAGAACTTCAAAATCATCGGCACCGAAGCCGCTCGAGCTGGATCGCAGCATCCATCCTTAACGGCAGGCAATCCCAACTCATCCAAAGAAGGTAGGTATGATCACTTTCCGCTTAGAACTCTGTTCCTTGGAACAAGTTTTTGACGGAAGGCGGAAGGGTAGGTAGGTAGGTAGAAAGGTACATGACTGTTTAAAGGAAAGTATACCATGCCAGCTTGGTTGCATTTGAAATTCACCTTCGACCGGTTCACTTGATGCTCGCGGCACTCTGAGTGCGCATCAATTGTGTGGACGTTGACGACTGGGTGCTACCTGGTGTATGTGTTGGGTATATCAAGTTTGATCACATCAATTTTGATAATATTTTTCTTGATCAACAGCGTGCGGCATGCTATCCCGTCTTCTTGGCGCGCCGCGCCGAGCTTTCCCAGAGGCTTCACATTCTCGTCTTTCTCATCTCCAACACCGACATTATCATCACCATCACCTCTACTTCTCCCACTCCACGGCCGACACCTTCGCCATCGCTATCCTCTCTGACACGCTCGATATGATCCATCTAGAGCTATGCTTGCCGCGCAACGTCCTACCGCGCCGACCTCCGCTTCGCCCGATATCCTCTAGTTTGTTCACCTCCGAAACACTTTCTCATTTCCGGCGCCCTCTCTCCCGTCTCGTCTGACCCGCGCCTGTCCATTGGTTCAAGAGTATGATATTTGGAAGTCCTGGCGGAGTTTTCCTCATCCAAGCCATCCTGCTGGAGCTGGACAGAAAGAGTTGCACCGGGTGACTGGCTCGGTTTAACAGTCTCCTGCAGCTCCCTGCCAGATCACCGCCGGGAAATCTTTTCCAGGCGCAGTTCGCTGCAGGAGAGTCCAGCGGCAGAGCGCTGCTTCAGAACGTCTGCATTGAACATGCGCTCGAACTTCCAATAGCAGGAAGCTGTCTCTGCGCTACCTGGCGGTTTGCACGCGGAGGGCTGCATACCTCCGAGGACAGTGTAAGTGTACACGGTAGAAGCACTCTGTCAGGATGTGCCAGCGCCAGCACATGTAAGGACAAATTTCCCTTTTTCGAAGTTTTCTTTTCCTGCGTAGCCAAGCAAGCTCCATTACCCATACAGCTCAACCTCCGCAGGCTGACTGGTCACGACGATGGCGCCAACAAACCCTCAGCCCAGCGCACGATGCACAAACAAGCAAGCCGAGAGTCGCTTCAGCGAGGAACCCAAGACCGATCGCGATCGCATTGTGAAGCACAGGAAGCCCCAGCGTCTGTTCCGAACCAGGAAGTCAAAGAAAGGACTGGCCACAAGAATGCTTGAAAGAACTCCATTCATGGGAAGTACGCCGAACTACTGCAAACCTCCAACTGCAGGGCACTTTGCTTGTTTCCACAGTCCGTTTCGCCGAAGTGCCAGAAGGACAACCATGGTTTGAAGGCTGCCTTGTTCCAGCGACATGTGCGCGACCTGGATAAGAGCATCGCCAAGAGAGACTCGCGAGGAAGATTGGACATCATGAAGAAGATGGTTTTGGATTGTGCCTGCGGCTATCATTGCGAAGAAGGGCCCGGCCATAACACAAGAGAACTGGATGCCATGCTGTACCGGAATTGCATCGACTTGGGTTTGGAGGTGTCCTGTTCGATGCCTACAGCTGATGATGGCGCATCAGGCATTTCTAGCGAGTCCGACGGCATGACTTTTGGCGCACGGAGCCTTTCTAATGAGACACCTTTCTCGGGAGCTTCACAATTAGGCGATGAAGGGTTGGGCACGGTATACACTTATGTGATAGAGACTTGGCATATCATGCCCGTTCCACATCTCGCTATCGACCCTTCCGGAAGCTTCACCAGGTGGTGGTAGTGATAGGGTGCGCATGGAATGCGTTTTATGTGACGGAAACTTGTTCTCACACCACAAATCATGCCTATTCTACATCTCATCGTCAACAAGAACTTCCTCGGCCGATGTTGGTACTGCTATACTTGATCTCGGAGGAGCTATGCAGGAGCCACCCGGTTCTCAAAAGATCAGCACCAACAAGGTTCCCTCTCTTGCAGGCAACGGTGCCTTGCCTTGCCAGCGACCACTTCACCGGTCAACGCCCTCGTTTATGATAACCTGGAGTCGAGAAGGACTCGTGGTGGTCTCGATTGGACATGGACACCGACGGCAATCCAGTTCTTTCTGGTAATGGCAGTGCCTCGCTGCCACCAACGACTTCTTTTGGCCCTGAGGTTTGTTGATGAGCCAATAACGCCCTCATGCCGCATTGTGATCAGGCTGTTAAGAATTCATGGCCTCGACTCGATACTAATGCCAACAACGCCCTCATGCCGCATTGTGATCAAGCTGTCAAGAATTCATGGCCTCAATTCGATACTAATGCCAACAGTCTTCCTCTTCCCGCTAATGGCAGTACCTCGCCACCACTAACGACTTCTTTTGACGCGAATGTTCGTCGAGCTAAGAACGCCCCCATGGCGCCGCATTCTGACCCAGCTCCCAAGAAGTCATGGCCTCGATTGTACACCGACGGCGATCTAACTCTTCCTAGCTATGGTGGTGCCTCGCTGTCACCATCTATCTCTCTTCCTGACGATGGCAGTACCTCGCTACCACCAACGACTTCCTTTGCTAATACCTACGCTTTCATGCATTCTGCTCAAGCGGTCAACGAGCCATTCGCTACTACCACCACCTCCACATTTCATCACCACCTCCGTTCCCCCTCCCTCCTACTCACGACAAACCCACTTCTCCCGCCAGCATCAGTATTTAACCCAGCACCTATTCTATCGTGAAGTTGCAAACCAGAATTAGAAACTGACAGCAGCTGTTTTTTTTTTTCAGATCACCTTTCGCGGAAACATTATTAGCACCGAGATGGATGATTTTTAAGCCAGCTCACCCCCTCCCTTCGCAAACCATTATTGCTGCTACCGACGAGATGGATTTGGAGCAGATTCACTAATAACGGTAACGATAACGACGATGTGGGCTGCTTGGTTCAATTGAATTTGTAGGCCCGGAGACCTCGGAGGAGGAGGAGAGTCCGGAGATAGATGAAGGGAGTGGAGTTGCTAGTATCGATTAGAATACGATGTAGTTGGGTAGAATAAATCAGGTTCATCTCTCCCTCTCCCTCTGCCCGACAAAGTGGCCGTGCAGCACACCTTCGCTTCTCTCGACCATCAGGCTTGTTTTAACTTCGCCTTCTCCATCGTTCCAGGATGTGGACGGAGGTAGTACCAGCCTGATTCATGTCTCCATGATCTGCGTAACGAAGTGACTGCAGGACGGCTGCGCTTCTCTCGACTATCAGGCTTGTTTCCACTTCGCCCATTCCATCGTCACATAAAGTAGAGGGAGGTGAGGAAATGATAAGCTCGTTTCGAGATACCGCCACTGCTATCGGAAATCTGGCAAGCAGTTTCTGAACGTCCCGTGGGAGGGAGACTCGCATTAGTTCAGGTGGTATTCGTGGTGCAAATTTGCACGCAGCTGAGTTGCTGGGTTCCACAGCGGCAACTCGACGAAACACGTCTTCACCTGCAATGTGAGCGACTCCTTGCCAGGAAGATCGTGGGGACGGAAGGCTGAGTGCCCTGACCAACAAGACTCAGCAATAATATGGCGTGGGTAAGGCCTGCTGGCTGGAAATCGTGGGGACGAGAGGCTGAATGTCTTGATGAAGAAGACCCAACTACATAGCGTATGCAAGGACTCCTTGGACTGAAAATCGTGGAGACGAGAGGCCGAGTGTCTTGATAAAGAAGACCTCACCACATGGCGTGTGCAAGGACAGCTGACTGCAAATCGTGGGTGGGAAAGCTGAGTGTCATGATGAAGAAGATTTATCTACATGGCGTGTGCAAGGACTGATGACTGCAACATCGTAGGTCTTGATCACGAAATGGCCGTAGAGCAGCTCAGCATTAATGGCTTCGGCATGTCGACGGAATTGCGGATGATCGTGAAAAGCTCGCGCGACATTCCCGAAAGCCGGAGCCAAAAGGTCGATGCCAGTCGCAATGAACTATTGGATTTGAATTTTCATATTCAAGCAGCGGCGTTGTAGCATCTCCCCCGCTTCATCAAAGCTCTCTCAATCCAACCGAGCGGATCCAGGGTGTGGCGTGGTGAAGATAGCCGCGGCGCGAGAGTAGTTGATGAGGATCAGACCGTGTGCGCTCCTGGCTTCGAGTACTGCTCGTATCAGAGCCCTCGGATCGCTCATATGGTTCTGACGACCCTCGCGGCCTGGCGCTTGATGGACTCCAGCAGGTCGCCATCATTCCGAGAAGCTTGTCAACTTGTATGATAGATGCCCAGAGATGTCTTGAGGCTTTCTTGCAGCATGGCTGGGTATGATTGTGGCTCTTCCATGACGAGGACAACGTTGGGCCGCGCGAGGAAGTCAGCTGTCCGGTAGTCTCCGTACCCTATGCGTCGTCAGCAATGCCTCCAATGTCTGCTTGTCCACTGACTGTCTAGCTTTGCCCACGCGGCATTGGACACTTGTATATAGGCTTCTGAATTCTCCGCTCTCACACCAACCTGCTACACAGCCTGTCGCCAATGTTGTTGGAGCATTCCCAGAACTCGGAATTCACAATTCGGAGGTTTGGGACGTTCGTCCCATCATGCATGATCATGATCCGCGGAGAACTTTGTCCCAGATGATATCGCGCATCGTGAAGATGGCTTGCTCAACCTTGCCTTTGGAGATGAGAAATCGGGAAGATTCTGGCACGAAGCACACGAATGAAAGCTGGATGGCAGAGGGCGCCATCCTAGATGATCGACAGAATACGCCAGGACCAGTTGTTGTTGTTGATGTGCCATATGCCGGACGAAGACCATGCTGCAACGATCGAGCCTGTGCACAAAGTGGTGTTTACCAAGTGGTGTCACAGATGGTAGTGAAGATGGCTCGATGTTGCGGATGCACGAGTTCCGTGATGAGGAGCGGCGAGGCTCTATAAGCAATGGCGACACTGAAGCCGAGGAGAAATCTTGCCGCCATGAACACTGTTGACCCATGCCAGTGTGCTATCACTCGGACTAGGCGTCAGCGCGCCTCTGAAGTCTTGTGATGTCAGCTCAAGTCTGAAATCGAGCATATGTCCCGCATCAGAATGATTTCCCGTGGTAATGGACGAGAGCAGTCATACCCATGCGAGCAGTCGCCTGCTTCAAGCGGCAAGCAGCCCCACGGATGGCCGTCTCATCATTCTCGAGCCACATATGATGGTCGTGATCACAGGTCCGGAGCTTGGCGAGCAGTCGCCTGCTTCGAGCGGCGCTACGGATGGCTGTCTCATCACTCCTGAGCCACGCATAATGGTCGATCTGGAGTTTGGTGAGATCGTGGATGAAATTCCAGTTCGGATTGGTTTCGTGAGCAACGCATGGTGGTCGTTGTCGCAGGTCCGGAGCTTGGTGCGAGCAGTGGCCTGCTTCAAGCGACGCTACGGATGGCTGCCTCAATATCCTCGAGCTACGCGTCCGGAGCTCGGTGAGATCGCGGACGACGTTCCAACTCGGATCAGTTTCGTGAATCATCCCGTGCTTGAACCCAGATGTTGCAGGATGGGAGGTCCGCCTTTGGGAGGGGGAAATCTGGGAGCTGGAGGAGCATGGCTGCCTCATCATCCTCGATCCACGCATAATAATTATGATCAAAGGTCCGGAGCTCGGTGAGATCGCGGCTGGCGTTCCAGTTCGGATTGCTTTCGTGAATCATCCCGTGCTTGAACCCAAATGTTGCAGGGTGGGAGGTCCGCCTTTGGGAGGGAGAAATCTGGGAGCTGGAGGAGCATGGCTGCCCCATCATCCTCAAACCACGCATGATGAATGACACTATCCAGCCGAACTTGACATCCTCAACTGGGTGCATGTTGCGATGTCAAGACTCAATCAGCAGGAGAACGTGGGTGTGCAGCGGAAAAAAGCTTTGGTCGCAACTTTGGATCGCCGCCGAAGTAGCAGATGGCCGAATACGTGAGGTGGACGTGTCGCAGCGAATTGGAAGCAGCGTTTACCAGTCTCAGGCGAGGTGTGTGGGTGAATGTCGGGCGAGAAGGTTCTTCAAAGCGCGCTAAAAAGCAAGGATTGAGGCGATAGCACAGATCTCCGCAGAGGAAAGACGACAGCACGAATTGCATTGCAAAAGTGGCTATTCAGACCATCTGGCTGTCATCCTCCAGGTTGCGTCTGCTCGCCTCACCTTGAGCATTCTGCGCCATGCCGATGCAGTCAGCGGTCATGTTCACCTGAACGGCTCGTCACTTGCGGCATTTCTTCCAGCCAATCTGGTTGAGTGTACGCGGAGTAGCGAAGCAATTGGCCCTTTCGAACATTGAATTGGGCAAATCGTCGTGCTGGTGGGGAATTGATGTGGTTGCGGGACTGTGATCCACTGGGTCCGGGATGATGGATGGAAGCGATCCATCTTTGACTCGAACCAGGTACTGTAAAGGTTCAAATTCTGGGTGTTGCGGAGACGTTGGTGGTCCTCCTCGAAAGACAAGGCAGGTAGCACCTGCGCAGCTTTCACCTGTCAGGATTCACCTGTCTTCCTGGTGTAGATCGAGATAGCCACAGACATCCACCACCATGAATTTTGCCTCACGCCCGTTACCTGTATGTTCCTCTTTTCTTCGAAGAATGGGTATGCGCGTGCTGCGATGACAGTGAAGGCTGCCAGGCCGTGTGAGGATCTTGGCGAAAATACTGGCCGGCCTTATCGCTGTTCTCTGGCAGGAAGGTTGCCTGGTCGAATCGACTCGTGAACTCCTCCGGTGTTACAGCGTACGAGTCCCAGGACCCGCTTAGCTTCCCGCAAAGCGTGCTGGCAACAATGAGGCTCATTCGCCTTTCCACGGGATTCCCACAGCTGAACTCGCACCGACAGTGGACATGGTTGCTGATCCCTGACAGGGTTGAAGTTTCGGCCTCCTGCAAAGTCTACGAGCCGTAAGTTGAGACTCTGTTCGTCTTGTGTCCGGCGAGAAGGTATGTGGGGGGAAAGTCTCGCAGTCGAACTCGGCAAACGCCTCCAAACCTGGCTGTAGAAGCTCGTGCCCAACGATCATATCGGTGCAAACCGGATAATACACGCGCGTAGGAAGGCACATGAAATTATCCTCGTTATCGTGAGACTGCTGATTTATGGTGTTGGCCAGGCGAGGTATACGTCTGTATGTAAACTTCCTGGTGCCGTGAAGCGGCTCTCCAGGCAGTGTCAGTAGATTGAGGACGTCCGCTTCGCTTTCCATAGCGAAGTGGTGCATGAGCGTGTTTTGGGTTGCATCATGCTCAGCCTTTCCATAGCCCTCACATCGAAGTTCTTCACGCCTTTGTCCTTGTCGGTGTTCTCGCTGCCTTCATCTCGGCCGTCACCCGAATCTGCAAAGCTCTTGCTCTCCAAGTCTTCCACAAGACGCGGCCAGTCTTCTCCACTTCCATGTCGCCGGGTCGGAGGTTTTGGAAGACTCGATGAGCACGATGCTGAGCAGAAGGGGCTCGGCTGACGATGGGTTGCAGCATGATGCGTTGAGCAGTGCGTAGGACGCAGCAAAGGAATGTTCTTGTCGATATTTTGTCGGAATCCGGCTGAACTCCACGCGGTCAGGCGTTACCTCGGCGCCGTATGGATGGGAGTGGGCACAAATTCGGTACCAAAGGGCGGGCGGGTTCGGCCACTGCAACATCAAGAAATGGCAGATTCAGAAGTGCGTCAAGAGAGATGCACATGGCCGTGCTGACTCGGGCTTGCTGTGTTCGATGCGCAGCGGAGGAGTGAGTGCCGAAGCGAGGCGAGCCGATGAGGAGGAAGTGGCAGATGGCAGATCAATAATGTTCGCATTCCATTGCGCCTTTCAGGTCCTTCGCGAGGGCAGGCTGAAGTGCAATGTCAAGCAGCAGAGTAGCAAGATTCTGATACTGAACCTGGAAAGTTATCGGGAGCAGCCGCCCGCCGCCCGCCGCCCGCCGCCCGCCGCGCCCGATTCCTCAGCTGTGCCTCTCCGTCTCGAGTCTTGACAGTGAGCTCAAGTCTCCCAATCTCCACCACATTCTCCGCTCGCATTACGGTCATAGAGAATCAGCAATATCATACGCCTTCCCCACGGGCCAGCGTCAGACATCTCATATGATCAACAAGTCTGCAGTCACCACACGTCCCCAGCGCGCGCTATGCCGGCATCCAACACGCTCTCGATCTCGATATCAACCATTGGCTTGGGGCAGTGGCAGTGATCTATAACGTCCGCCTGCAGTCCTCAGGCCTGCCCCGCCTCTCATCAAGATGACCAAGGAACGGCAAGAACACTGTTCTGCCGATGGGGGTGCTTCGAATGAAGGAAAATCAGCCATGCGCCGTCAAGATGGACGAGCGTCAGACATCCAACATGATCAAGATCGCAGTCACCGCGCCTCCTCAGCGCGCGCTTGCCGGCATCCAGAACGGCGTAGACATGCCGGCTGGGGACAAAGACACTGCCTTGCAGAAATAGAGTGTCTCTGTCAACCGGCGTCGAACGACATCGTGGTCGAGCGCCGTGTTCTTCCAGCTCCCACGGCCAGCTTCGGCCTTGGTGATGCAAAGCCAGGTACCTGTGGTCGCCCAGATTTGAGGGGCAAGAAGCCCGAAGCACGAGTCCACCGGTGGATGAGGATGAAATTTTGCAAACACCACCACTACAACGCCTTCGCGCTTGGCACTCCTGTGAGCCGAATGATTCAGGAACCTTCATGGTGCATACAGAACTCAGTCATCCATTACGATGCATCCGCCGTCCTCGTCCATACCACCGCCATCCATGCTCCTGCAAATCGTAAATCGCGCACGCTGCCCCAATCGACTTCGTGCTTCAAGCTTTCACAAAACAGTGGGGTGTCGCGCGCGCCTCGTGGAATGAAGAAGAACTCGATTCGGCGTTGTGGCTTCAAAAGGCAGGCTGGAACAAGTCCATCTGATCCCAGAAATAATCCAACCCATGCAGAATGGTCAGGTCAGTACAATGTTTCCGCCTATTGTAGAGGAAAGGGAAGCGAGCCGATCATGCCGCATGCGAGGGTAAGAAATCATGTCGCTCTCTTTCGTTCCTACGTGCAATATACACCCCATCCACCGGGGACGATGCACTCCGCACTGAAGCTCGCTTTTCATTTGAACGAGGCTCTGTCTGCTTCCCTCAACAACTCTGAAGTTAGCAAATCGAGGCTGAAGGCCGACAAAGTCCAGGCATCCCGTCCCGGCTGCAGCATGGTGTTCGACGCTCGGTAGATCTCGATCAACGCCTCGTACGCGATTCGATGGCTGGCCTCCGAAGGCGAAGTATCTATGAAGGAGAGTGCGAGAGACGAAGTACGATGCTGAATTGGTTTGCAGCATCTTGTTTCTTTCACATACACATTCCTAAGGCGAAGCCTTATACTCTACCTATCTCCGAAATCTGCGTCAAGACCCAATCATTACCAATCATTACCGACGATTTTGGAATGCCCGTTCTCGCGTTGACGACCACGTTCGAAAATGGACGAGCATACAAATTCGCAGAGTCAAGAACATCTGCTCGATCGAAATTTCCTCCAATTTCCTAAGACACCACTACCTGTGAATCGGCTGCTGTCGATGCCGGGTAAAGCACATGGCCATGGCAGATGATTGGTCCCAGCACTCCCGAAATGCCGTGGTTAACAAGATATACGCACTCATCGGCGACGAAGTTCCTGCGAATCCGCAGCCAGCTTCGGCACAGTTACAAGCGGGGCACGACATCAACGAAGCGGCTCCTTTGAGGATCAGCGTTGGATACGCTAAGGACTTGTGGTAGGTGAGTGATGGGCATGGGGATGATGGGAATAGCAACGAGAGGCCGAATGTCCAGCAGTGATGGGCTGAATGGCAGCGAAGGCCGCCTTCTACCACGCCTCGACTCGAATCCGAGTGTAAGCAGAAGAAGCGGAAGTCGGTCGCTAGGCTTTCTGACATTCCAGCCTCGCTCCTTCTTGAATGATTTCAACAGCGATACTGACGACCAATTCCTGATCAACGACGAATCCACCACCACCTCATCCTTCGCCTTCTCCGCCTTCTCCGCCAACCGCCCGCAGCTGAGATCTGGCGCGTGAGAGGTGACCTCAGAGGTCTAGGAATCCATTTCGCGCATCGCATTCCGATCGTCTGCGTTTCTCCAGGCGACGAGCATAACGGCTTGGCACGGGACGAGTCCAAAACAAGAGGACCAGGTAGGGGAAAAGATACAGAAGACCAACCAGATTGCAAACACAGCAGCCCGCAGATAAATATGGGACAGGCCGGAGGTGCGAGAAGAGCGCATGCGGAGAACGAAAAGGCTGAGAAATCTTCCCATAGCTTGTGGCTAGCGTACTGATCACTTCTTGAGAGGTCTATTGGCGATATTGAACCTACGGATGCACTATCCTCATTCTTTTTATCACTGCGGGCTGATCTCGCAACGGAGCAGGTCGTGTTGAAGCTTTTCAAGAAGGTAGACCTGAGCTCGCTCTACGGCGGGCGGCGCTCTTTGCGAGTGGCTTAGCGCACGAGACGCTATCTCCTGCGAGCATCTCAAGGTCAGCTCCATCCGCTATCCGGTTCAGCAAATCTTGGTACGCTTGACGAATAGGATCGTGGGTAACAGCGTCGATGGGCGACGTATGTAGACTGCGAATGGCTATAAGATGCGAGGGAAGAGTACTGCTGCGAGGAAGCAAGACTCCAAGACAAAGCTTTGCAAATGGTAGACTTGGAGTCGACAGGGAATCTGATGGTGATCCGAGCATACTTCTGGTACCTTTTAAGCTACACGTCACACATCTGAGCTCTGCTTCTCTCAGCAAGAACGTCGAGGCATCTGTTCAGCTCCATCCGATCAGGTTGAGCAGATCTTGGTACGCTTGATGAAGAGATTCGTGGGTGACAAGGTCGATGGTACAGGAAGGGTTTTTTACTCGGCCACCAACAATGCGGTCAACGGGAAGGTGGGCGAGTACTGGGCGACGTGTGTTGACTGTGAATGGCCAGGAGATGCTGAGGAAGTAAGACTCCAAAGCAAATCATTCGGAATGATGGCCGACACAGCCGGAAATCTGTGCCCATACTCAGACTTCTGTTGCCATGTCAGTGTCAGCCACACGTTGCACATCTTACTCTAAGCTCTCCCTCTCGCGCAAAATAACCGTGACGGCTTTCAGCTTGCCTTCGATCAGCAAATCGCACGCAAATTGATAGAAAGCCATTGGCTTGGGACCATTCGTTGTTCTGCCTCATAATGCCCGAGATGGAGACGCTGTTGGCGGAACTCGGAAGCATCGTGGCGAACGAGCACCTGGAAGTCTCGTGTATGTCGGCGCCGGTGGATTGGACAAGTTCAATCATTTCTGTCCTCGTCCTTTCGGGCTTTCCGATCATAAGGACATCGATGACATGATGCAGAAGATCGGTGGGGCTGGATGTGCGTTGGTGTACGGTGTGCGCGGGAAAGCTATAATTTTCCCACCGGACTGGGTAGATGACTCCAAGACGTATGTGCCCGAGGATGCTCCCGATCATCCGTCAACGGTTACTCGACCAGGTAATACCAGCGCTACTCTTCCAGCTCCTGACACCGATTCATATAAGAGCAAGTTGCTAGATGTCCCGGTGAGGCGTAGTGGTCTCAGCTAAGTGCAAGTTCCAGGAGAGATGGTGCGAAGCGAGGTGTTCGTGATTGAGGATGACGAGGAGCCAGACGAAGAGGGTATGTACGACACTGTCGACGCCAGATCGCATCCCGCTGGCGCATCGGCTAGTGAGGCATCTGCCGGTTACGGATCTGGCAATGCTCCAGCGCGCAAGAAGATTCCCGAGAAGGATATGGAGAAGCGCGATAAGGTGAACGATGACTGGCGATTGCTCTGGAATTGGCGATACCATTCCACCAATCCCGCTACTTCCGCGAAGTCCTGCTGTGTATCTACAGCGATGATGAGAACGACTATCCGGCTCCTGAAGATGAGCAGGTCCTCCATACCGACAACTGCTGCAGTCACTGCAACTCTGCCTATCCTCGCCGATCCGAATGAATATTTGCCTGGCACGACGAGGTGCAAACGGACTCCCAGACCTTGGACACAATTCGGGATACGCTGCAGACGGTGTGGCATCCTTACTGCACTTGCAAGATAGGCAAGTGTTCGGACCCAACGGCTGTTATTGATTTATGAGCAAGAGTCGTTGGTGCGACAGGACCTAGTGTTGTTGACGCATCGTCCTTCGCCCTTACCCCACTAGGTCATCCACAGTCCACGGTATAGTTCTTGGATGTGTTGCATACATTCCGAGAGCCGGCAAAACCACCAAGAGCGCCGAAGTTGAACACCAGAGCTGGCATGGCAGTGCCATACATGAAGGAGGGGTGGACTGTTGCTGCAACCACCTTGTTCCCAGACCCATACCGGCACGGCAACCTGTTCTCTCGTGTCCCATACAGCTGCATTATCGACAAGCAGCTGGTGTGGGCGATGAGCCAGGTTTTCAAGGATCACAAATCGCTGGAAATCTTCTGAGGTGAGGTTGATATCACCAAGATGCCTCAGAAATTCAGTGACTGGCATTGTGATGATGGTGCTGACCGGCGCAGGGAGACAGCCGTGGAGAGATCTGTCGCAGGACATCGCGCCAAAGGTATACCAGCGCCAGATCCAGATCCAGACTCAGCTGCAGTTTCACGAGCAGCGGAAGGAAATGAAGAAGAAGAAGAAGAAGAAGGAAGGGCGGCTAGACCGTAAACTGCAGCACAACATCGTACTGCAAAGAACAAGCAGCGCAACACTGACAAGCGTGCCGCGCTCGCCGTGCGCATCCAAGCCGCCAAGAATTCAGAAGCACAGTTACAAGCTGGTGTTGAATCCGGTCCAGTTGACGATAATCCTGGCTCTTCGCGTAGCCGTGGGACAGGACTTGACAGAGACGGAGATGTCGAGATGGCAGATGCAGATACTTCGGATTAGCAACGAAAGCGTGTTGCAAATCAGCACCCAGATGTATTGCACACGCCCCGCGCAGCTGCTCCGGGTACTCCAACATCACAATGTCGCCGGCCGGCTCGGGGAAGAAGCAGTAGAGGACTTGTGGGATCAAGTGGACGCTACCATGACTTCTGCAGAGGCAACTAATGCCCGGAACCAGGCCCATCTGACTATTGCGTCCGAATGGGTTGAAGCCGTGTCCGTATTCGTATGCCTTCGCGTCGCGTTGAAGAAGGTGTCCTTTTCTTCGGCACTCGCTCGCATGAGAACAGTCCAAGTCGCACTCTGAGGGTAGTAAGAGTGACTGAGGTTGGCGACATCCCGCAAGCAAGCATGCAATGCCAAGAGGCATAGCTGAGTGAAGGGTGTGCGATCCAAGCTCAGCGCAAGAAGAAGGAATGCGCTTGATCAAGCTGTCTGGGATGGCGTGTGGCACGAAGACAAGGCGCTCCATTTGCATGCTGGCCGCATTCTGGCGACAGATGCTGGCCAGAAGAGATCAGGAGGTGCTTGTCGTCGCTGTTTGGTATGAACTCCGATGACAATGACTGTGGAGGGTATAGCTGCATTTAATGGTATCTTGGTCGTGATCGTGATCGTGATGCTGTCTTGTCCTTATGCCGCACTCGTCTCAATCTTACATCGCTGTGTCTGGTGGTATCGGTGCTTGCCACGTCGCATTTTTCGGCTTGAAGAGATTCTTCGCGTTCCCGTCACGTCCAATTGTTGCATTTGGAGGCTTCAAGGCATGATTCGCATGCGATATGGGTAGCGTTGGTTTCAGCAACGATTTCTCCAAGCAACGCATCTTCCACCGTCGGCATCGTGTATTCCTGGGAGTTTCGGAGTCCGACGTTTCTGGGAAAGGGACTTTGGGACGGTATGGGCATGCGCACAATGGCGTGAGACTCGGATTTGCTGTGTTCAGACATTGTTGTTGACGTTGGAGAGCCAGAGCGAAGATGAGGGCAAAGATCTTTGGAAGTGCGGGTGCCAGCCTCAGGAACGAAACATTGGCTGGCTAAGCGAGTGGTCTGTGCACCGAGACAACTTTCAATTCGCTTTCACCAGCCGGCTTCACCGTCGCATCACAACAATAATTTCCACACTCCTCCTCCCACACCCTCGAAATGCACTGAATCCACCGATTGGAGTTGATTCCAGGCACTATCAACGCATGGGGCTTGTCAAAGTGTCCAACACGACAACGACAAGCACGCAAAACCGCATCCAAGTCCTTCAAATCCTCCGAATGTCTCCATCTCTTCGCGACGGCGACGATGACGACCGCACTCGTCGCAGCGCCTTCACTGTTAGCGGGCTCTATGAACATGGACGGTGTCTCAGGCATGGGGAATGAATTCTAGATGATCAAGAATCGGGTTGAAGTGCCAGGCCCTCGTACGAGGCAGGCAAGCAGGCCTCTTACACCGCACTTCTCTTCGACAACAGCAATCTGTGTCCCATCGCCGGGGTCTCGGTATCAAGTACGGCTTCGAAAGCACACGCAGCCATGCCACCAACCCGACACCCAAGCAAGCAAGCAAGCAAGCAAGCAAGCAATCAAGCAAGAGGTGGGAGACGGACCGTGGAAGTTGTCGAGGCATGCCAAGAAGATGAGACCACAATCAAGCGTAACACGGCAGCAGCACTGAACCTGTAAGCATGTGCCATCGCAGGAAGCACTTCGCAGTGCTTGCCGCATCCTTGAAAGGTAGAGTTCAGCCTACGGACATGGAGGTGTTGACGCAGGTGTTGACGATGACGATGGAGATGACGATGACGATGAAGATGAAGATCCATTGCCTATAGTTGGATGCGCCACATACTGCCTGGCAACTCAAGCGCAGAGACAGGAGCCATAATGTCGGCAGTGCTACAGCATGTTGGCCTTCGCTATGATCGAAGCGAGGACAGCGAGCTGAGCATAGCGCACATCGAAGGACTGGGAGTTGGGCATGAAGCCCTATTTCAACTACTGTCAGCACTCCTCACCAGCCTCTCTTGGCCCTCAAATCAATTACTCTCCCATTCCAAGACCGCGGCTCATCGCAAACTCCTCTCCGCCGCATCCACCTCCGCCTTACACGTCAACAATCTCTTCGAGGCTCTCCGTATCTATCCCATAGATGTCGACGTCGTCATCTAAATCGATCGCAGCAGCAACATCTCCGCCATCTCTACCATCCTCGACACTATCAGCACCATCAGCACCATCAGCACAGCATCAGCAGCATCATCTGCAGCACGAGTAAGCTCGCGAGAACGGCGTACGCTGCTCGAGTTCTCCTTGTCGATTGCGGCCGGCATCATCTCAAGGCCCTTCTCCTAGATTTCAACAGCTTTGCTCGATTTGCCGGAGGTGTTGACAACACCAACAGCTAAGATCGCTTTCTGAAGGACATCGTCACATCCAGGATCAAGTAACCAGCGGAGGTGTCGCCACAGTTCCGCTGGACAGCACAAAAGAAGGTCGGGATGAGCTGGTTCTGGACGCTGTCAGCATTGCATGTCTCGCCAAAGCTTGCGATGGGATGATGCTTACCACTATGCGCCGTATCTGGCCGAGATCCATCTTTCCAACAGCTGTGTGGACGGTCATTATGTTCTCAATCTCCCTGACCATTCGACATTTTGTGGTGAACGCAGGACCGGTGTTGTCCTTCCATTCCTACTTAGTTGAGACCTGGTTCTAGATCTTCTCAACAATCTCACGGTATGTATCCTGAGCCAGCTTCTTTACGGCATCCTTGACGATTTGCAAGCCAGTACCCATCATCCTCCTCCAGACCATGCGCCAGTAGCTCATCGTCCTTGCTGGTATCCCAGTAAGTGCGGAGGACGTTCTGACAGGAATTCATCAGAATGTGAAACCCCACCAGTCCGCAAAGCCTATCGCCACAGCTTCCACCCTTGCCGTCGTTCACAGCATCAATGAGGATCATAGGGTCGTCTGTCGTCTGCTTGGTCAACCGAGGGCCGATCGGCGATGAGCCTTCAGAGCTTTCCAAAGATGGCCGATGACACGTTCGGCCGCGATGAACCTGCGCGTGCTGATCTCAAGGACTTTGAGGGCAAGCCATGAGACGAATTGGATACCAGGAGATGGGTGCAGAAGTCTCGAAGGGCACAACCTGCAGTGAGGGCAACGCCAGAAATGTGGGTAGAAGACTTCTACCTCAGCATGGCAGGAGGCAGCGAGGCAGCATAGGCGGATATAGTGAAGCCTATTCTCGGGTGAAATCTATTCTCGACGAGAACGTCTGGGCTGCAGCAACTGATACTATTGTAGCAATAATCAAGCGCGAGTTCCTTGCACGCTTCCGAACAGTTGGTATTCAGGTGGAAAACGACCCGACGAGCGAGGTCCGCACATTACGATACACTCCATGACTTGTACCAGCGTACAGCTGCGACGATGCGGTGGCGTGGAGCCAGAACCTGCTGTTCACCACCCATTGTCGACCATGGCGAAGATCCAGATGACACACTTCATCACTTCCTTCATCGAGGGCTTGCATGACAAAGGACTACTACAACACCTGCTGGACACTGGCGCCATGTATCGGAGAGCACACGCGCTTGTTGCTGCTGAATCGCCGCATGGATCGTGCAGGAAGCAGTCTCAGCTTTTGTCCAGAATTCTGCCGGCAATGCTGAGCTAAGAGGCAGTACCAAGGTCTAGTCAGTCGCGGCATTCCATTCCAACCATCGTCAGCTTCGCTTGGCAGTATCAGCCGCAGGCACAGCGCCATGGGCAGAGGCAACTCACTGCTGGTCCTCAAGCGGCAGCCCCATCGCAACAGCAATACCGACCGCAAACACCACCGGGCGGACCAGCCTCGCGGAGATGGCGCAATAACCACCCCTCTCCCGAGATGAGGCCAACGCTTGATGTTGCAGCGAGTCGCTCCACCTCCACCGCAGCGCCGAACCAGGTTGGTCTTGGCCTACCTACGCAGGCTCAGTTACAGGAACCTCACTTCACAACCCCGGCTCAAGCGGCGGTAAGGTAATGACCCTTCAGACCGCGCCGCACGCCAACCTGCCTCCGCAACTGCAACCGACACCGACAAAGAAGCCGACAGGCGAGTGGAGAGTGACCTTCAACTACTACGATGTCTTTGGGCCGCTACCTGGTGACCTGATACAGACTGTGCAGGACTGCTATGAGCTTTTCGGCAACTAGCGTTCCTCATATTCCACCTCCTCCCTCGTCTGCTGTGGGCGAAACTGCGCATCACCTTCAACAAAGTCAAGATCGGGATGGACAAGATCACTATCATCGGCAAGACCCACTAAGCAGGAGGCAAGCTCGCGATGAAGCCAGAGCATATGCCGAAGATTCTCAACTGGCAGAGCCACAAGTTGCTGCTAAGATGCGTAGGTTCCACGGGAATGAGTCACTAGTGTAAGGGCCTACATCAAGAACTTCTCGGAGGTCATGCGAAGACTCATGAGCGGTCGACTAGCGTGGCGATGAGAGCAGAAGAGACTTGGAAATAATCCTCTTTAATAAAGCGAATCAGGCTTAGAAATTTCTCTGGAGATGCGATGGCAGAGATGAGGCTTAGGAGTCTTTTGATGCAGATCTTGGCTACACGTTTACCGGCGAACGGAGGATAGTGGATAATGTCGATCAACTTGATAACTTCTTTGGCCGATGGCATGCACGATTTCGAGTAACCCAGAGGAAGGAAGGTTGAGAAGCACACATGGAAAATGTCGGGCGGGTCACGTACTTGATGATTGCATCCTTGATGACGACTACCTTGAGTTCGGACCAGTCCAGCTTGGTGCCTTTGGACAGGATTTCTTGCTTGATGCGACCGCAGAAGATGGCGAGATAGTCGGTATCGTCGCTGTATAGCTGTCGCAAGAACTTTCGTCAAACTCTTGGTTAGAACCATGAGCATAGTCCGAGTCGTTGTCGGTTTCCTTGTACGTGATGGATTTGTGCTTTGTGTGCTTCCGGGCCATGGCTGCTAAGTCGATGATGCTGGCAGAGGATTAGAGGGAGTTTGGGAAATGGCGGAAGATGTAGAAAGTTGGGATGAGAAGGAGAGAAGTTGTTGTTCAGGGAGGAGGAATTTTATTGAGATGAGGTGCAGGTCTGCGGCGCCAATCGACCGTAGCCATTCTACGCTGCGCTGGTAGTTCTCGTGAATCTTGAGACGTTGGTGGGAATTCTGATAACGAGACTTTGACTACAGCAGTTCTGATGAATCTTGAGACTTTGACTGGAATTCTGATGACGAGACTTGGACGACAGCAATTCTGGCAATGAGACTTAGGCTCCAAGTTGTGCGAACGGCCAGGCGGTCGAGCGGCGAACGACGCTGGCGAATAGCGCTGGCGATTGTCGCTGGCGATTGTCGCTGGCGATGGAGGCGATGGCGATACTGAGTCGGGTGCTTCGTTGTTTGTCGCCTGTCACCATCCTCCCTCCCTACAGTCCGTACACTACCTCACCAAGGATGGTTCCCTCAGCAAGCTTTCCAAAGGCAAGCATGCATACCGTTTTCAGTGGTGCTGGTCGCTTCAAAGGCAGGTCGGTGCAGTGCAAAGCTTCGTTGTTTGTCACCATCCTCCCTCCCTCCAAACTCCACGCCGTCCAGAGCGTACCGCTGCCTCACCAAGGACGGTGCTCTTCGCAAGCGTTCCGAAAGCAAGCCTGCATACCATTTTCGGTTGTAGTGAAGGCAGGGCGGGTGCAATGCCATGCAGTGAATTGCATTCATTCTGCAGCGTGAAAATGGCGAAGAAGAGCTTCCAAAACAGCTACACGGACGGAGATGATCGAGCGCATCATTGGCACAGCCAGATGTGGACTCAGGCATTGAGCGATGCGCAGCTGGCGCGCGAATGGGGTTGGGTGTTTGTGAAGCGGCAGACTCATCGCACCAACAAGCACGCGCAAAGCACGGCGGAAGAGAAGGTCAAAGAACAGCAGGTGGCGGTGAGGCAGGGCGGCGGCGTGCGCACGCTGAGGATTCGCTGGGCTATGTCGCTGAAGTAGACCACTTTTGGTCCGCCAGGCATGGTACTGAGGCTCCTCATAGGCGCACGACTGTTGACGAGAACTGATCGCATGATTACGATTTTGGCGAATCTTGCTGAACTCCGTTGGTTGCCCAGCTGGAGGGAGCTCCGTCAAGCACACCATTGGTGAGAATTCTGATCCTTCGTCTTCATTCTCATCCGGACGCCATCATATCAGCAGTGGTAAGGCTACTCATCATTCATCTTCATCCTCATCCAGACGCTGGCATCGTTGAGAGCCGCGCCTATCTTCCCTTAGCTGCACTAGCCAGTCATGAATCTTCTGCATCTTCCTCCGCCCCACACGATACTGTTCAAGGTCATCTTCATCATCGTTCGTCTGCTGGAAAATACCATCGTGGGATCGAGCTGTATTGCTTGCCCAGGGTTGGATGTCGTCTTGGATTGCCTTCAGCTTATCCATAGTCATGGGATGAAAGCTTTGATAGGTGAATGCATCCTTTTGGATCTTGGTGAGGTTGGAGCGTAACTCGACCACCAGGTCGGCATAGGTCTGTGCGCGAGCATGTTCTTTTCCACCCTCAACGCCGTAAGCCATGCATTATTCCAGTACGGGATGAGTCTTGAAGGCGATAGCAGGAGTGCCGAGCCAAGGGATCCGGAGCTCCTTGATGAATTGGATGAGCCAGTATACTGTTGTGGTTCGTTGCTCGACTTCCTCGAGACGTGGGAGGCAGCAGTTGGAGAAATCATAGCCTAATTTCGCAAGCAGTGTATCGAGATTGCCAGGCTCGGCCAGAATTTGCTGTGTGATGACCGTTTCTTGCGATTCGATTCGGCGAGCGTCAGTATCGTGGATGAACTCTTTGAAGAATTGTATGATTTCTTCCTCTGTCGGGCCGGAGGCAGTAAGGAAGCGGAACCAGTCGGGGATGTAGTGAGTAAGAAGCGATGCGATGAGACGATTGGATTCGGAGACTGCGGCTATGGCTGAATGTAGGTCGCCCGTTCGTGTCGAGTACTCTGACAAGTATGCTCTGAGCTTTGGGTAGAATAACAAGACAGCTCGCAAAGTTTGGTCGCAAGGGAGTAGACAGCTGCAGATGAGCGTATGATGTCGGCGGCGCCGATGAGTCCGGGTGTGAGGTATTGAAGCCGAATGTCGAGAGCTCTCCCGGCTGCGTAGTCTCGATATGTTTGCCCAGCAAGCAGTCACGTTGTGATTTGTGTTTTGCCAGTCCGGCGGAGGGTGCTGATGCTGATTGCTGAGAGTTCTTGCTCTGTAGCTGGTGCACAACAGCGCGGTAGTCAGGAGATCCTGAGATGTAGGCGATGATGTAGGAGAGGACGACGCAAGGAGAGTGATCGCGAATTGCGGCGAACGCAGATGCGCGGGTCAAGATTGAAGTGATCCAAGTGGTAGGACGGTGCGGATGGGTTTCAGAAAGCAAGAGGCATTGCGGATTCAATCGCGTAGGAAGTGATGTTTGCAAGAAATAGGGCAGTACCTACATTGCAGGAGAGATATACTTGACCTTGTTCGGGGAAGCGCAGATCTATCTGTGCCTGTGTGTATGGGATGCCGATGCTCATGCTTATGCTCATGCTTATGCTCATGCTTATGCTCATGCTCATTCATGCTCACCTCCGTACTGCTGGGTAAGACTTGGTGGGGCAGCGTTGTAAGAGGTGTAGTTCTAAGACTCGGGGCTCCTTCTTCGCGGTGCGGTGCGGTGCTGTTCTGTTCTGTGCTTGGTTGAGACTCGAGGCTCTTTCTTTGCGGTGCGGTGTGGTACGGTGCTGGGCTTGTGTGAGACTGAGTCTCGCAAACTCGATCGTTCGAAAAGGCCGCGCTCGCGTCGTGGGACAATGTTATGTCCTCTTCTTGCGCCGGAATGGTGGGCTTCTGCAGTATGCTGCTTTACTGTGTTGTACATCCACCTTGCATCGCATCGCGCATCTCGAATTT
This sequence comes from Pseudocercospora fijiensis CIRAD86, assembly GCF_000340215.1. NCBI lineage: Eukaryota > Fungi > Ascomycota > Dothideomycetes > Mycosphaerellales > Mycosphaerellaceae > Pseudocercospora > Pseudocercospora fijiensis. The sequence continues at coordinate 609,719 of NW_006921546.1, forward strand.
GGCCCACGCTGATCCTGAATCTGTCGAGAAGCATTCGCTATGCCGGTGGAGTTGGCTGACCGCCGGCGTCGTCGCCTTTCCACTGTTCAGCGTACAAGAATGGCGCGCAGAAGCCGTGTGTAGAGTCCGGACATCGTCAATGCATCTTCTGGCCTTCTCTCACCCAAAAATGCTGCCTTCCACTACCAGCACTGACGATATGGGCTGCTCGTGTCGCCCAGCTTGCCCTGACCGACACGCGTTGATAGCCAGCGGCGCAATTGGCACCCCGTTCAAGGCGCACGAGAAGACCATGGTGCAGGGATGGATCAGCGTGGTAGGTATGCTGTACATGCGCGACGGAATGCAGGTGGTGGCGCAGCGGAAACGGAGAGAGGAGCGGAAGCGCGGAGGCGGTGACATCGATGAGGAGGATGAGGAGGATGAGGAGGCTAATCATCCAGATTTGCACTGTAGAGCTGATCAATTTTGATCGGGAGTCGGTGATCAAACCCCGATCACCCCCGCAGAGCTGATCAATTTTGATCAGTTCTGAACGCATCCTAAAACAACTTCCGGTATACCATACAAACGAGGGATGATAGATCCAGATTTCTTAAATTTTGACGAGTGCACGATGTATTTTGGGTTATGGAAAAGGTTTTTGATTGGCTTCGCCAGGTACTAGTAAGTAGAGGTGGTTTTGCGGCTCGAAGGTCTCTGCCGCAGCTCAGAATGCCTTCTAGACTGACAAGGCCTCTCTACCCAACATTCCAGAAGTGTTTGGGTTGGTTCGCACTCACGCAGAAGATCATCCGATGCTACTGCTACTGATTTACTTCCAGGAGTCATGGCATTGCTTTGGGAAAGGCGGTTTGGAGTCCGAGAATGGAGGATTTGAAGTCCGGCCGACACTCGGATCACCACGCTGCACCAACCCATCCACCTACGCCGACGCCCAATCCCAGAACAAGCTCCATGTCTCTGCTGCTTGCTGGTTCGGAAGTTTCTGACATATCCGAAAGGGTGTGACGAGGCTTCTCTACCTGCAATAATGGGAGGTAGTTTGTGAAGGGATCAATATTGATCGACCCTGCAACAACAACAAAAGGCTATCCCAGACCAACTCTCGGCATACGAACGAGGCATGATTTGAAATCGGCTGGCAATTCCTCTTTCCCCGCAATCGGAGGTGGTCTACGTGCTGCTCCAATGCCTTCGGGTGAGCAGTTGTGGAATGATGATGCGAGGGAAGCTACAAGCAACAAGCCGACTCGACTCCCCAGCCCGACACACCTGCACTTTTGCCGCCTCAGCATCACTCTTTGCGATGCGAGGAAGAAACCTCAGACGAGGATGTGATGATCAATTCTGTATCCAGCTAAATCTGCACGAGTTGTTGTTGTGCACTTCCAAGAACGCCAGAGCGTGCTGCTACCCAAGAGCAAAATCAGCCTTGCGGGTCCTCATCCCGTTATCGACTATCTCCTTCGCTACAACAGCAGGTCGCCCAACGTGGTTCTCAATCACCGAGTACATCATAAAGCTGCTGAAAACTCGGTCTCAGAATCAACCTTTCAGAGCTGTAAAATGCCACCTCCGGTAATGATAGCGACTCGGAGTAAGAGCGGATGTTAGGAGTCGCAAAGGGCCGAGACATGCATGCATGCATCAAGGGAGGAAGCAGACATGTGCGAAAATGTGATGAGGTGGAGAGAATGAATCAGGAATTGGAGATGAGATGGAAATACCCAACGCAAAGGCATAATAAGATAGAGAGGATGGAGATGATAGCGAAGAAGATCCTTTGAGATGAGCTTCAAGGAAATTGAGGGCAAGCACTACATCGCCGGATCACTCCTCCGCAAACATTATGATATTCCCAGATCAGTCGCAAGAGCTATGATACTGGTGTTGCAAATCGGCCGGCGTCTTGTGATACTTTCTACTGTTCTCGGTTGATGAATGAGATGGCGGCGGAAGAGCTGAATAGTCATAGCCACGCTAGCCCTTGTCATTTGCTGGTGTATAAGGTAGCGAAGGTAAGGCTGGACAGACGCTCTTCTTTTCCTTCTTCTTCCTCTTCTGGGTCTTCTGCTTATACTTCTTGCTAGACGGTGAGCACGGCGGTTGTGAGCCTGAGCCTGCGCCTGAGCCTGAGCCTGAGATTGATCTTGAGCACGAGGGCTGCTGCTGCTGCTCGTAGTCGAAGAATGTCGGATCGCGATACCTGAAGCTAGCCGGAGCAAGTAACCACCTCTCCGCTTTCTCGATCTCCGCCTCGACAGTGTCTTTACTGAGATAGCGCTGCAGCCGGTCATACAGCATAGCATACTCATCCTCACTCTGCGCGTCCTCGGACCACTCCCAGATCCGGTCAATAAGCGTCTGGTGAGCTTCGACATCACTCCCGGCGAGCGTGGCTTTGGAAGTACTGATCGTACAACTTCCCCCAAGCATGGAGATGCACTGACTTCTGCGCTACCTCTTCACAAGCAAGGTCGATAGGCAGCCCGTTGCAGGTTTGCTTGTTGGTGTCGATGCCTTCCAGGCTCCAGAACTACTCGTAAAGTCGGCCAGGCTGTGCAGCAGAGTACATGGGCATCAAGGGAGACCCGCCTTGGGCTGCGTAATGTACGCAGACACATCCACGTCCATGGTGGTGCGACTCTTTGAACGACGGATGTTGCGAGAATGGCCGGCCATGAGGATTGTGAGAGCTTGGTATGTACACACACACGCACGCCGGGATACAACTTTGCGCAGCTCTTGCCGTTGACCGCGTCACATATGCCAGGGCAGGGCAGGGCAGGGTGTGGCTCTCTCTGTACTGAGCGCGGACTTCTAAGACCATGCCGGATGATGGGCATGGGATGGGAGTGTGGAAGTGCATCAAACACCAAACGCTGATCACTGTACATCAGACGCAGACCAACTAAGACCAGGCAGCGTCGAATCATCGAGATGCCGAGACGAAGACAACATTGAGGAATTCGCTAGCCTGACCGTCTCGGAACTTCGTCGTGGTATTTGATGCTTCGGAGCTCTTGCTGAAATTCCACTGACTTTCTTCTTTCATCACCCAGGCAGCCGCGCTGAGCCCAGCGATGAAGTGAAGCTCGCTGCTCTTCGTCACGCCCTGACTTCAGATACTCTGCTAACGTCAAGCCCTCCCTGAACACATTCATGGACCTGGCGTGTACCATTCCCCTGCCTGCCTCTCCAGGTATCCGGCGCAAAGATGAGATCAGATCCATCAAGATCATCGCTCAATTCATCCGCTCTCACGTTTCGCCTGCTGCCTGGCCTGGTCTACTCCATGAAGGTCCCTCGACATATCCTGTCCACTCCGACACGACCCTATTCATCTCCACCATCTTCCTCGATGCAGCCACTCAGGTCCCCTCCTACGGCGCGCTCAAATCTTCTCAAGCAGCCCTGCTGTCCACCTATGCCGCCAATGGCCATTGTTTTTCAAGGAAGTTCAGCTCGAAGATGATCTTGATCCAAACGACACGCCTGGGCTCGGCTGGTCGAAAGTCGTCCGCGAGGCCATGTCAAACGTCGTCCTTCAAGACCAAGGGCAGCGCCAAAAGCCATCTTCTTCCGTATCTTCAACTGCTCGACGAAGCCACCAGTCCATCCGTGCTCCTGCCTTGCGACCTGCCAGTCAAGTCCGTGGTCTCCCTCAACCAATTACACAGGCCGACGAGGATGCCGTCCAGCTTCGCTGCTACGTTATACAGAAAGAGTTCGTTATGTAAGTTGTTCTTCGTCCACACGCGTCGGCGGGCGATCCATCGCTACCGGAGTATGCTTTGCTCCCGGCGAACGTAAGATAGGCTCTAGAGTGGAACTAGGGCGGAATTGAGGGGAAGAACGTCGATTACGAGAAGTGGTGAGTGTTTCGTGAGTCGGTATCGTAACGACGTGCTAATCTGTGTTCGTAGTAGGTTGCGCGGGGCGGTGGTAAACAAGGGAATGGTTCAGAGAGACTCCGGCGATGAGTGATGACCGAGAAGCCTTCAAGGATACTGCCGACTTCAGCAAATAAATGCGCATGCAAAAGATTTCTCACGACCCCGCGATGTGTTTATTTTTTCAAGTAGTTCCTTGAGCAGTTCATAGAGAAGACTAGGAAGCTAGATAATCAAGATTGACAGGAGTGTCACTCAAGTGCGGGGTCTTGATCAAAAGCGTGCACACAGCCTGCGGAACTTCGGACGCTGCAATTGATCAAAATTGATCAAAATTCTGCCAGGGTCCTGATTCAACGCCTGGGCAAACCCTCGAGCTGATCAAAATGATCAGAGTGCCACGCATGCACGCCAGATGAATTGCAACTCCACTGCGGCAAAACGTTTTTACTACGAGAAATTGCGGATGGCGAGCTCAGCAGATTGCGGATGCGCATCGTCGTAGCCTTCCTGTTAGCAGCATTTGTCGTGCAACGTCCTCGTGTAGATTGACAACACACCATTCTACCGACTCAGTCCACCAACGTACGGCACTCGCACAGTGGATTGGTGGTGCCGATGGCGCGGCTGCCCGATCAAAAGCCCACGCAAAACCTGTGACTTCGCCCGCGATTGGTGATCAAAACTGATCACGAAGTGCGGCTGCCCGATCAAAAGCCCACGCAGAACCTGTGACTTCGCCCGCGATTGGTGATCAAAACTGATTCCGGAGTGCGGGGCCTTGATCAAAAGCGTGCGCAGAACCGGCAACTTTGCAGATGATAGTTTATCAAAATTGATCAGGTTGCCGCCTGAGTGCGGGGAGCTTGATCAAAACCCTGCGCAAAACCGCATCCCACCGGCATATCCAGCTGGATATCTGTCGACAGCGGCCAGCATCCAGCAGCTCATTATTATCTGCTGCTCCATTTCTTTGCTAGACATTTACTAGTAGACATGATGACAACTTCTTGGCCCTGTGAAAACAACCGACTGTTCTACGCGCTCAGCAGACGAGAATCACTAACACCCCGACCAAAATCAAACGCGCGCCGCTACCCATCACATCACGCGATGACTTCCTCCGCCTCGGTTTCCGCTGCACTCACCCCTACAATTGGCACAAGAATCCGCTCCCGAGTCTTGCTTGTGGCTTCCACGTCAAGCCTCTTCAGGATATGGCCAAACGCGAGAATGCCACACGTTCAGTCGAGGTCTTTCTCGAATTTGGCCTCGTGCAGTAGGCTTCCATAATGAGATGAAGGCTATGGCGGTTCATGTGATGGTTGAGTGGCTACAGGATAAGAGCGTGAAATCGGTGGTCAAGGGAGGAATGGACGAGGAGGAGATGTTGTTGAGTGGGATGAGACGCTTTTCCCGCCTCCGAGGGAAATCAGTGAGAATGGCAGGACAAGGAAAATGCCCTCTTCCAGGCCTCTTATGGATGAGCAAGAGATCGGTAGTGGTCAGCGCAGGAAGCACCATGCAGATGATGGAGTTTTCGAGGCACAGGAACACGATCAAGAGGAGGAAGATAGTACCGGAGATGACTCTCCCTCTCGTCTCTACCGGGTAATCCGCGACCACGAGAAGAGTCCACTTCGACAGTCCCAGGTCGTTGAGCTCATCGAGCAAAGCCCGAATGGCAGAACTTCCTCTGCCTTCCTACGATCGTAGACAATCAACAGCTGACTTGAAACTGCAGGCTATGCGCGTGCTGTGGTACCTCCTGGTACAGGATCTCCGGTTCGTAGCTGGTTTCCGGCCACCTATCTTGAGAAAGCTTGAGCTCAGAGCAATCTTCAATAGTGCACAAGTCTAAGAAGGGCATTGGATGATCTGGGACACATCTCTGCCACCTCCTGACATTTCCACCACGAACGAGGCGAAATTCCACGACGACATTCCCAACGCAGCGGGCTCAGTCAACAACCAACGATGACCAACCATTGTCCGAAGATAAACCTGTATGCGCCATTCCAGAGGGCCGCGAAACTCACGCCTGGCCAATACGAATAGACAGCCGTGCGTAACACTCAAGAGTAATTCGGGTCGGAAGCTCTATGCCGTCCTGATCCATATCTGCAAGAATGCTTTTGTTTTGAGATTTGTGAGGAGTGCGCGCTGAGAACTCACACGACTCGACTATCTGGATCTGGTCCTGAGACTACAGCTCACTGTGAGCAACATTCTGTCTCAACGCCAAACAAGTTATGCCCGTGTACCATCACCGACACCAATCAATACAGATTCTACAGGTCATACTCGACACGTCCCTAGAGGCTTCAGATAAATCTATCAAGTTTTCCTCGTCAGATCCTGTCTCTTCTTCGCCTTCGCTCTCTCCACCTTGTTCGAAATCTTGCAGCGAATAGCCTCCAGCTTTCCACCCTTGATTCCAGCTTCTGTTGTCGTCGACTCAGTCTCCTCAGCGCTCTCGTCATCCGAAACGAAAAAGCCCTCTCTAGCGCTTGCGCTTCACCGAGGCACGCTCTAAGCCTTCGTGCTCAACTCGCTTGCGCTTTGCCGCGGACCCCTCGAAGGACTCGCCACGCTTCCGCTTCTTGCCCAGGACTAGGTACGACCTCTTCGCTCTCGTATCCCGCCAGGACGCTATCATTGTCATCATCATGTTAATCGATTAAAGCGGATTTCTTCGTCTTCCCGCCACCACCCATAACCTTGGCCTTCTTGTTCTTCTTGCTCTACTCAGCGACTTCATCACTCTCATATCTTTGCAACACATCCTGCCCAGGATCATGATCATAATCATGGCCATCCACTCCATAGACCAAGTTCTCGTCATTATCACATCGGTTCCGCGAGGCTTCTCCGCCACATACTCGCCAGGAAGCGCACCACTCATTGAAGCCAAGTCTGTTTGAAAGTCACTCAGCACGTAACCTCCCAAAGCTCAAAACCAGCAACGAGATGCATCAAAACCCTAGGAAGTTACCGCTCTGCTTCTGCTTCTTACTCATACTCTTTATCTCTCCTCCCTTTTCCTTTCTATGCATTATCCCATTCTTCTACCCTCAAGTCACAATCAGACAGACCTCTGCCAGCCCTCGAGCTGAGATCAGCGTGCCAAGCACATGTTCGACAACCAAAACCCTATTGGCCTTGGTTTTGAGTCCATCATCGGATGGATCGAGGATGCGAGCACGCAAGGGCTCGGCTGTGAAAGGGCTTGAAGCTCGCCCACCTCGCCTTCTCCCGCGGTGATTGTATCTATCCCTAGAGTCATGCTGGTCCCATTTCCATTGTCATCCTTCACGACAACACTGCTTACGATGCTACCCTTCACGATGAATCCCGGCACGATGATTTCCTTCAGCATGAATTCCTTCGGGATGATTTCCTTCAGCATGACTTCCTTTGGGATGAATCCCGTCACGATGATTTTTTTTTTCACGATGAATCCCTAAGACTGCACGCCACCATCTCCACGCCGGGGCTGTTCCAATCGCCGCCCTTTGAAGCTTTTCCGACGCTTGACAATCACGAGAACTGAAAGCCCATTATGAGCGCGGCGGTGCACGAACGCCTCCATCAACGCCGGTAAAGCTGTTGAGCTGCCCAAGACGTGGTGCAGAGCAGAGACTCGCCCAATGCCTTTCCCTCGCCGACGGTCTACATTTTGCATCGAGCACTTGTTGACGGGCTCAAGTCAACAGTCTGGAAATCTCTAGGTGCTCTCCGTGAAATTCGAGCACGGTAGACAAGAGGAGCACGTCGGGTAGCAGGAACATACACGTCATCAGTAAGTCAAACATAGCATTGGCCGTGGCTTGACAAATCTGCTTTCCTTAAAACCCACGTTTTTGTGCCACCCACGTAGCGTGTGCTCCTTGGCTGTCGTGCACCATACCTACAGTTAACATCCTACACCAAGAATGTTCGCTTTCACATCAACTTTGCCCAATTCAGAGAATCTAGAGGGGTTATTCGGTCACCTGCTGGTAGCTGCTGCTGCACAAAACTATAAAGAACTTCCGAGTTCATAAGTCGTTTTGATTACGGGCAAATCAGCGAGAGAGCACGGCACAGGCTACCGCCAAAGTGAATACCTGTCTCTATGCAAGTACTTAGCGGAGGCTGCCTCGCCAGATTGAGGAAAGTGTCTAGATCGAGACAGGCGAGTACGACAACAGCAGCATCGCAACCTATCAAAACCACATATTTCAAAAGGCATGTCGTTCGGGATGACAGTCGCAAGCACTCATCGAATCGAAAGCCTAGGAAGAGCCGCACGACACTGAAACCGAGACACCACACCGGTCAAACTGCTAGAAAGACCAAAGTTGAACGTTTTCTTTCATTGATGATGCCCAAAGGCGTGGATTGATGCTTGTTGCTTCCTTCCTTTGTAAAGCTAATGTAACCCACCAATCTGTCGCCTTTCTTACCGCGACGTAACGATGCTGTCTTGGAGGATGAGATGATGACATGGCGATGACTATCATAGAGCGCGAAGTGGATGCCAATTTTTGAGATCCCCTTGTAGGTATCGATTACTTAATGCCTGAATGCTTTCTCTCGAAAAGTTCATGTACATCCTAGATTCTTAATATTGTCATAGCATCCTTGATGCTGCTGCGATTCCGTCGCTAGATGCTGTTTCATTCATGTTCCATACCGCATTTCTTTGTGCCACCTCGTGATAGTTTCGTTAATTCTACTACAAATTTGCTCTCGATGGGTCGTAAACATGCTCCTCAAATCTGCCACTTCCTACGATTCCCGAGTCTTAATGAATCGAGTCCGTCAAAGCGCCTCGCGGTCTTGCTCCCACTTGCTTCTACAATATCTGGACGATACCACTGTCTACCGAATGCCTGCACTGAGCAATTGCTTCCAAGTCTGTTCGTGGATCCTCCGATGCTTCATTAGTCACGCCAGCAAGTAATGTTCCTGCAGCCATTCAAGTGGACCTGTGAACCGATGCAGTCCGGCTCGCTTTCTCCGCCCTCCCCATGTCTATCTCGGATTGGAGCAGCTGCTCAAGTTGATCAACCATGTCGTCATATCGCTTTTCAGCGAGTTTCTCCTCCCTCTGAGCCTCTCGAACACACATGTCCACCCAGAGTCCGAGGTCTCGAAGGGATTTCGGAGTCTCTGCTCTTCGCTTGACGTCTTCCAAGCGCTGCATGTATTTCTGATACCTCTGCTGGGTATCATCGTAGTCCTCGTCGTCAGGGCTCAGGCTGTCGAGGTTGCTCTTGTACATGCTGATCTTCTTTTGGCAATCGGCGACAACAACAGGATCAGGGGGAGGAGCTTGGTCTCGTGCTATGGTGACACATCTGCCAATGAGTTCGAGCTGCTCTGAATATTGGCTCAGTGCGCGGAGTTCGTTGCGTTGGCTGTTAATGTCGGATCTGAACGAAGCGAGCGCGGCAGCGGCCGTGCCCAAGACGCTGTCACTTTTATGGCTCTGGTTCTCGGTAAGGGTTGATCTGAGCGTGGGCAGCTCAATCGCACTTTGGTACTCCGTGAGGCGGCTGGACTGGGTGTGTACGATACACATGGCGCTGATCCAAGCCCAGACGCAGATATGCCGACCAGGCTCGCCATCGGTGACCAAGCACACCGCGGTAGCCATGCACTTGACAAAGTCGGTGGGATCCTGACAGCCGGCGTCACTGGGGGCAGGAAACTCGTCGATCCTGTATGCTTCGGGCGGTATGCTGCGGATCCGCGCAGCCCGATCATGAGGAACAGCATGCGACAGCACTGCACTGAGACGGGCGTGTAGAGTGGCGGCGGAGTAAGGACCAGGTAACGAGTGGACAATGACCGAGTCAGCTGATTCGTCGCAGTGGACATGAGCGCAGAGCCAACGCACAGCCGGAGATTGCGCAGGGCGAGAAGCTGGGTCAGCCGGGAGCTCGTCGGCCGGGAGCGGCAACAGGATAACGTATGCGGCCTGCTGCGCGGTGTAGTCGTACACTGTCACATACGCAGCACGGGTTTCGTCGTGGCTGCCAGAACCATCGGCTGCGGTGGCAATTGCTACGTCGTTGGTGACTGAGTCGTACATGGTGCATCCCGATGTCGATACGAATCCAGATAAGAACTGCCGAGCGAGCTGAACATATTGAGAGCCGGACTGAGAATGGACGTATGGGTCGAGGTGATTGGTCTTGAAACGCGAGACAGCGCCTGGCAGCCGAGGTTCCCGGGCGCGTGATGAAAGCGCCTCAGTTGCAGGTCGCTTCAAGCCACGCATCGTATCTCTGCTTGTGCTTGTAATTGTGTCGGCCACTGTGCTGGTATGGGTACTTGTGCGTTGTGTTTGGGTGGTGGAGGACGGAGAAGGTGAAGGTGTGCGGGCAGGAGACCGCTGTCCTTGTGAAGTTGCAGCAGGTAGAGGCGGGAATGCGGGCGGGAGCGGGAAGTCCGCAAAGTCGAGGCCCTCCGCCGTGGAACTCGAGTCTTCAGCACCAAATGCGAGATGGCCGCCGCCGTCGTACTCCCTAGCTCCACCATCATCCTCCCTACCATCATCCTCCCCACCAACATCACCAACCACACTGTCATTCTCGTCCTGCTTGTCGTCGTGCTCCCCAAACACACTCTCGTTCTCGTCTTGGTTGTCGTTCATCTCCCCAGCTACACCATCATTCTTGTCCTGGCCCTCGTCGCTCTCCTCAGTCCCATTCTTGTCCTTGCGCTGGCCCTCGACATCCTCCGCCTCGATGTCTTTGGCTGTGTCAAGAAATGACAACCCATCCAGCAGCGGCGAGGCACTACCTCTTCGCCCATGTTCTATGCCGCCCTCAGATATCGCGCTGTCTCTTCGCCCATCTCTTGCGCTGCTCTGCTGTCTATCTCCATGTTCGCCAGGTGTTTCTGCGTCTACCTCGCCTGCCTCTTCTGCGCAAGGCTCCGTACTCCGCTTTGGCTGCCGACGCCTCGGCCTTTCCACCTTGCTCATTTTCATTCGCTCTCGAGCCATCTCGATGGCGCTCACGCAGTCACTGGGCCGCCAGAGAGCCTCCAGACTTGTGCCCCGAATATGGTGCGTCTCGCCTCGTCGTTGGTCCTGCGCTTCTCGCATCATGCTAAAGCCTTCAGCAAATGTCAGCCCTCGGCCTCCTTCCGTGGCCTCATCGCATGGGCTTTGGCGCATGCTCGCAAGCGCGCGTAGCTCGACCATGAAACGTCTCGAAACTCCATCGGCCCCAAATATGGCGTAGTATCGAAGGCCTTCAACATCCTCATGCCATTCAAACTTCTCCGACATAATGGCTCGAACGTGTGAACGTATGTCTTTCGGTGTGAGCGACTCATGTGCATACTGGTGAAGAAAGTTGTGTATGATCCGATTTGCGACCTGCTCGTGACTTGTGTGTGCTTCAATTGCCGAGTCTGTCCCTTCCACGGTGCAGTAGTCTTGCCAAAGGCGCCGATACTTCTCGAGGGAAGCGTGGACGTCGTGCGCCTCGTCGAGAATTGCGCGGAATCGGCGGCCAATTGCTATGTCATCTTCTGACGTGGATTCGTGTATCACGGACATAATGTCCACGTCCTCGGGTTGCTGTCGCTGTCGTCGTGGCAGGCTGTTGTTACTCTTTCGCGTCGACTTGGGACGCGCGGCGGACGCTGTGGAACTCGGCGAAGATCGCAATTTCGCCATGTATAATTAATTCATGCAACCAAAGAACCAAAGTAAGTGCCAGTGGACTAGAGAGTAGCAGTGCGAGGTATGCGAAGTGTTGAGATGACTTGGGAAGCTTTGCGCTTTGCGCTTGACCTGAGTTGAGACCCCGCTTCGTCGCTCAAGCGCGACATTTCCGTGCCGGACTCTCGCGCAAGCGCGTTATGTTCTCCGTGCCCCCATCGCCAACCACTCAACACGATATCTTCAACTTTTGGGGTTTGAGACTTACAACACACTTGGGTAGGTGTATTCGAGTCCGCTGAGTTCAAATATGTACTTCTTACAACGTATTTCCTGCTCGTTGTGTTGATGCAGTCGTTCATTCGGTCAGCCACCTCACGCCTCCCACAAAATCGTTGAAGCCTGGAAAATCCGCCGCAGCCGGAGTTCAGACACATCCACAACTTTCACACCACTGGATGGGATTCCAAAGCGAAAGTGATAGGCGGAATGAAAGACTCCTATGCCTCCAATACGCCGAGCTGCCCCTGCCATGCCGTGAGCCAGCAATTGAGCGTATCGCCTCTACAGGTAGAATAAAGGGTGAAGCTGGACGGCGCGGCGAGGATGAGATCGCAATGAGCAGCGCCACGGGTGCAATGATGTCGGACATATGCGCTGTTCAAGCTAGCCCAGAGAAAATGTCTGCCGAGGATGCTTACTACCACAGAAGCCACCGACAAGGAGAAGGACATCGACAATACGAGCAGAGCCTCGTTCGCACATGCGAAGGCCTACCCACATTGTGCTTTCAAGGAGCTTGGGAAGGCATCTGAGATGGAGATGGACATGGAGACTTCTATCATCGCAAAAGAGCAGAAATCTACAAATAGCCGTGTGGAAGTAGAAGTGTCTCGCATGATGAGATGTTTCCAGCTCTTGTTTCCTATGGTACAACTATTCAGCAAATCTTCGGCTTGTCCTCTCTCCCGAAGTGCCTGGTCAGTTTCGAAAGCGAGAAGCTGCGGCGCTCCAAACAAGCAGTTTTCTCCTACTACTGGTCCCCGACAATATCCCATACATGAACTGTTCCTTCCGTCTCTTCGAGGATGCGCTCCGGGATCCGAAGTCAAGTGGATCACGGGCGAAACTGCAGTGGGCCTGTGAATGTGAGGCACTTTGCAATTGCTGGTCTGGCTATTCCCAAGCTCTGCACGACTTGCAGAACAAAGATGCAGCACCCACAGCAGCAGAGCATCATCGAAAACACGGAATCTTTGCGCGCTGATCTCCAACACACCACGAATACCCGTACAGAGCCCCACAGTCCGATGTACGTAGCAGAAGAGATGATCATAACAGAGTGCAGCATGTAGGAGCAGTGAAAAACAGTCGCACTGGAAATGAAGCCCACTACTCATTCCTCCGAAATGATCGACATGATCTCAAAAGCAGTCTCGTCGGAGCCATGATTTCCGGGAGCCATGTTTCCGCCGGTACAGTGCGGCGAGCCAGGCTCCATCCGTCCCCCACTCTCTTCTGAGAAACCAGTTCGCAAACCAACGGCATGATTGTGGACCCAAGTCTGATTCGACTGCAGAGCACCGCCTGCCGGAAACTGAGCCCGCAATCTCATCTCCACGTTTCAACAGTCAACACAATGTTCAATCTGATTTTTCACCCAGCGGACTTGCCATACAGGCTGGAATCAGTGTCGCTTACCTACAGGAGTCGTGGGAGGCTTATCTCCGCAGCTCGCGAGGATCCAGGACCCATGAGGTCAATGTTTGGCTGCGGTACATTCTCTGGACAGGCCTATGAGCTCAGCGAAGTTATTGATTCCGGACACCAGGATTCAGTCTACAGGAAGATTAATGCTTCTTTGCCAGGCGGTTTCTGTATGACCACATGTGGCATGGAGGGAGAATGAGTGCATGTCTCCATGCTTGCATTATTGAGTCGGCGTAGAACGTTGTGCGCTTGCAGTTATTTGATTGTTCCCCATTTTCCGGTACTGTATCCCTCCAATTCATGCCGCATTCCCAGATCAGCTTTGTGTTCATCAAATACGATCCACAAAAGTGACACACAGTCGACACGCAAACAACGAGGCTGAGCTGGCTCAATATCCGATGCCGCAAATGGCCGGCTGCATCGCTCCCCATGAAGCTTTGGTGCTGTGATGCACTCGCGGGACTGCCACTCACAGCCAAGACGATCCCAACTCAGCGCAGCCGGTTTGCCACTTCGTCTTTGCTGGTACAAAATGATCACAATTTCCCCACTCGATACTCAACGGTTCCGTGAGCTCAGTCGACTGCAAGCACAAATCGACCAATGGCCGTGGGTCTCCCTCGCCAAAAGCACCACTTCCCAACTGCCAGCGCACTCAATGCACTGCCTGCAACAGCAATTGCTCGGGTCAAAAGAATGATGGCTGTGCGTGGTCCGCCGAGGAGATCATTGGCCTCTAGGAGTCGACGGCGGCAGTACTGTGGCTCAGCAGCGTCATTCTGTTTTGCGTGAGCGTAACAGCCGTCATCCTTCAAGAGTCATGATGAAAGGTGGGTGGTCAGAGTCGGCAATCGTAAGAGAGGATATGACAAGCATCAAACATCAAAAGGATCGCTTGCACGACTACGATCGCTCCCTACAGCACGAGAAATCTCCCTAGTGGTCACCCAAACTTGATCCGAGTTCAGGATACACGACTGACGTAGATGTACATCGGAATGTAAGACTGATGCGCTTCGTCATTTCTTCTCTGACAAAGCAAATGGGAACTGGCGATGCACTAATAATCAACATGGTGATTTTCAAACTTCATAGGGAACAACCACCTTGCAGGAGAGAATTTGGGCTATCGGATTGCGCTATGGCTTGCCGAAATGAGTGAACTACTCAATCAGAGGATCAGGACCAGTATCTTTTTGCTCATGCCATCTTCACAGGCAGCTCGAAGCTGTGAGATCCACGGCGCTGTACCTAACAACGATCACGGCTCGCTATCTACAATTGAAGATCGACTTGCTACAGTATCCCCGCGCAATCCAGTCCAAGCACCCGAACAACACCCAAGTCCCACTGCTGGATCTGCCTCTATGCCAGCTACCGAGGTCTCCTAAAACGAAAGCTCGTTGCCAGCTATTGGATTGGGCTCTTACAACCCGGAGTCGAGTAGAAGTTCGTGCTGCAACCCTCTTATCCTGGCAGTGGAATTCGTGTCGCAGGCCGCTCAAGTGCGAGCTGTGGACCTGAGAGTTCGCTCAAGTAGGAGTATCCCGGCCCGAATTTCGCACACGCTGCATCCTCTCTTCTCGCTTTGAGAGTCGTTCACTTCTGCTATCCTCAACAAGAGAAGATACTCGATGGAGTCCAGAATCTGATGCCCGCTTCTCATCTACCGAGCACATCTTCTTCACCTAAGTATCGCTACCACAAGTCCGACTCGTGCTAAAGCATTCTTAGTCGGCGAAGCGCCGTTCGAAGATTTTCTCGATGTAAGCTAACGACTCCCACGTTCGTGAGCGCCAAAGCCGGAGGTCTGATCAAGAAGCTACTCGTACTGGATTTGAAGACGAGAGCATCCGTTTCGTGACATCCTAGTTTTCATCGCTACTGGAAAGAACAAAACCATGCACCCGGCGCGGGACTCGGCTATGAATGATTGCAATCCTAGACTCATCCAAGGAGGTCTATTGCCCGCATTATGAGCCTTTGCGTAGGCAGTAGTGTCAGGATACGTGGAAGCACAGCATTCAGCGAAGCCCGCGGTGCCGTGAAAAGACAACGTAGAAGGTAAGAAGACTACATGTGAGCGCTGAAACATGCATGCTCCTAGCGGAAACCTCGGCGCTAGGAATCGAGCTTCTTGCCAATACTGCTGTTCCGTCACATGCCAGAGAAGGTTTCTCGATTGCGTGCGCGTAACCTCGTTGGCGTGCGCGTAACCTCGTTGGCGTAACATCGACTATCTCGGCTACTAGCGCCTGCTCAGCCTGCAAACTCGCCAATGCTCCTGAAGAGAATCGGCAGTCGTGAGATGCAAATCTTCGGCGTTGACATGCTTCATACCAGCAGCAGCATGGTGGCTCTGACTTCACACTATCTTTGTCCAGCAGCATGCATTTCCCAGTTTCATATCCATTTCGCAGCAGAAAGATGAAAGATGTGATGCTCAATGACCAAAGATTTCAATTCCACTATTCCATATCCATTCCGAATCATATACTTACATTTTGCGAACACTGCTACCAGAAGTCATAGGTTCCGTCCGCTGCCGTGTTCCTTTCTGACCGATGTGTCAAAATCCGGCTCTCTGCTCGCGTGCACCCCCAAAGGATGTGAGATGGGATGCTCAACGACCGAAAATGTCCATTTCCCTACCCCATATCCTGTTGGATTATCTCCGCAAACTGTAGTTTCTTTTTCCGAACTCTGCCACCGGCATCGAATGACTCTACCCGCTGGCATGCCTTTGTCCGACCTTGGCGTCCAGGTACGGTAGTATTGGTCTCGTGTCTCAACATCTTCCGTGTGTCACTACCAGGTTCACGATCTTGATCCGCCCTCGAAGCGAGTCTGCCACCAGCAGTCATTGATTCCGCCCGATGCTGTGCTCTTGCCTGGCCTTCATGTCCAAGTACGGGAGTCTTGGTCCCGTCACTCAACATCTTTCGTGCGTCACCACCAGCATTACGATCTCCATCGGTCCTCGAAGCAGCTGCGCCTGCCTCTCGACGATAATGGCGAGTGTAGAAGAACTGATACATCATTATGACGGCTGTCAGCCTGTCGTTGGGCGCCATCAGCGTCGCTTCGTTGCCGTCACCTCCGGTTCGATCGATATCCCGTTTGCGTGATTCACATCTCTTCTTTCCAATGTTACTTCCCGCTTCTGTGCCAAATCCTCGTCGCCTATGCGAAGGGTCAGGGCCAATTCCACCGTAATCGCCTTTGCGTAGTTTACATCTCTTCTTTCCAATGTTGCCTCGGGCTCCTGTGCCACATCCTCGTCGTCTGTGCGAAAGGTGCTGGCAGGCCTCACCCGTGTCTTCGCTCGGTGTATCACTCGTATGCTGAGCAGAATCTGCCCTGGACTTCGGAGGTTCAATCGCTTCTGACTCCGTCGTAATGTTCGCGAGAAGCGGGCGGTGAGAGGGGAGGTGGGGCGAGCGGCCGTTCGAGGAACCTTGGATGGTCTGTCGCATATCGTTGTACTCGTGGATCAAGTGTTCGAGATTAGATTCTTGATGCTGATGCCGGAGCCTGAGCTGAGTGTCTTGAGAACGAACCCAGCCTCAAGATCAGGGATCGGCATGCAAGAGGAAGGGCGAAAGGAAAGAACCCACCAACCCTCGGAGCTCACCCCGCCTACCATCATTCGCCCAGGCAGGCACACAGGCGTGTAACCTCGAACACCAAAAGCACAACATGAGCATTCGCCGGGTCAGGTCAAGACGCAAATGACATTCGCTCGAAGACCGTTTGGAGCGCGTGGATGCATTTGGAAATTTGTGCACGAAAAAAAAACCCCCCAGAAAGCGGTGTATGTGTCCGTGTAGAAATGTCCTCATCATTCAGACGCTCATATTCTCTCCCATTCCACTCATCGATGAGTTTCGTGATTTAAAACAACTCCTCACATCTGCCAAATACGTGACTCGGGGCTCAGGAGAGCGTGTGAGATCCCCGCATGCCTTGATCAAGGTTTGCACTCAGAGCGGCCATATCGCATGAAGTCCTTCATGAGATGAATATTGTTTGTGAAGTTCGCACTGAGACATTATTCGGCAATGACAACGCTGTCTGCGACTCATGGGGATTGAACTTGACATTCATTACTCCGATGAAGGATGAAATGGCGAGATTGAAGTACCGACACGACTGCTTGCTGCCTGCCACCAGCTTCGATGACACTCTTGGCCGTGGAGAGTACTGAACTCCATCGTGTGGCTCGGATGTTTGCTGTCTCCTCGATACAGGCGCCCTTTTACAGGCCATGTTGGCCACGTGCGACCATGCCAGTCACCTCACTGTATGCAACCTCAGGTCCTGTTTCGGCTTTTCCACCGGTGAGATGGGTGGCGTTGACGTTTCGAGAACTGCACCGGGCACACAATTCCATGCTTCAGAGGTCGAGGATATTGGTGAGACGGTCCTGGCATCGGTAAACTGTTCTGACTGCAAAGACGTGCAGATGTTCGAAGGCGGTAGAGACCCAGTGACAGTACTGCATGCAGAAATTCCGTCCTCGTTGCGCTGGTCTGGTCCGCGATGTTCAATAGGATCTGACGGCAGAATAGGCAGAAAACTTCGACCGGTCTGCGAAGTCTCCATTGAGCCGATCAGAGCCGCGGGCGCCTGATTCTCCAGTTGATTTTGAGATTCTGCGAGGGGAAAGGCGGTATCGTAGGGAGGCGTCGCAAGATTGGAAGCCGAAGCCTGCTAACCATGAGCATCCCAACGACCTGGAGAAGCAGTGATGGATATTTCCAACATCACTGGATGGCTGTCATCAAACATTTCCTGGTCCTTTCTGTCGGCGCCTGTCGCGCTGCGGAGGCGGAACAGTGTACTTTCTTCAGCCCTCTACGGACGCCTGCTGATGGAAGCACTGGGCTGCTAGTGTTTCTGCTCCACGCTACGACGTCTGGGAGCATCGTTCGATTGAAATTCACCCCAGCGACGTCCTACTGTGCTGCTTGATGATGCTGACAGTCGTGGCAAGGCCAATTGTGAAATCCTCGGGCTGAATGTGGCAGGTATGCTTTGAACTGATAATCCCCACTTGCCGATAATGACATGATCCAGGTCTTGGAAGATATCCAAGCCGAACTTCTCCAATTGGTGCCCTTTTGCCATGTCTTCCGCTTTCGTTGGGAATTTGAATCATGCCAACAGGAATGGAGCAGTTTTCAGCTCTGCACGATCATCACCACCGAGGATGGTCAAGGCCACCGAGTTCTTGACCAAGTAGAGGCTGGGCCCACGAACCTTTGTTCACGCAGAGCATCAGGTTGGCTATGCTTGCTCGGCATGCCGGCCGATTGGGAAATGAGATAAGCTGAATGTGTTGAGTGGCGCGAAGGCTGATGAACAGCCAAGGGAGAGCACTGCTCATGAGGTATCTCGCTCCTTGGCCAGAGGCGATGTATCGCTGACAGACTTGTCCATCCCAAACGCAATACAGGTACAAGGTGGGGAGTGAGTTCCACCTAGCGAGAGTTCAGCAATTCCCACTCATCATGGTAACTCGCGCACGTCCTACCACGGCTTCTCCCGCTCTCGAGAAGAGGGCAATCGGTTGGGATCAGCAACATTCTTTCATTGGTCGAGCGACGGCAGATGTAGAAATCATCCCTCACGATGCCCTGCAGCGATGTCGTTCAAAGCCAGCATGCTAACCTGGATGTCGGTGAGTTCCTGCTTCAAGTGTTCGGTGATCAAACCCTCCATGTCTCAGGCGAACTTCTCATCAAGCGTTCCGCTTCCAGAAATGACGGACACTTGGGTCAATATTTCCCAAGCATTCCTCCCCAGGCGCCGATGGATGTGATGTCTTGGGTTCTTTTGTGGGACTTCTTGCTGCAGAATCTGCTCTTTCTGTGCTGGGATGGTGGCTGTTGTTGTCGGACAATTATGCTATGACATGGCGCTTCCGGCCTGTGGTAACCCGTGCGATGAGATGAAAATTCGAACTTGAGATCTCATAAACTCACTCCACTCGCGTCCCACGGCCACAATCTTCACCAAGAACGATGGGACTGCGCGATCCTGACTCTCTGAGCTTCAAGCAGATCCAACAACCGGCGACTGAGCACGGAAATGGCAAGAAGCTTCGGTGCTGCTGTAGCAAATATTCCCAACTGATCGGTGGGATGTCGGACCCGGAATTGCTACATCAGACGTTCGCCTGTTCGTCTCCATGCTCAACGAGGATACCAAATTCCAACTGGCATGCCTCGCTGTCGCCACTTTGCGTAGCTCGGTCGAAGAACGTGTGGCACGGTCATGATATTAGCAAGCGATGCTGACCACTACCGGGGCTCACTGGTGGAGCAAAGCGGACAAGTCTCGCACGGAGTTTGATAATGTGCAGAATGTAGTGGAGAAAGGCGGGTTTTTGGACATGGAAATGCACAGAGCTGGAGTCTTCCCTCATTCGAGTAGATCATTCGGAGGCCACGAGCAGGGGATTCAATAGCTGATGGACCATCCAAAAGATGTGCGCAGTTGATGGTGAACAGGAGTCGGCCGGAAGGGTTTCGAGCGTAGCATTGTTTCCTGCCTGGAAAGCTTCGGGTCGTCCCAGCTGATGATGTAAGCGGGCGTGGGGGCGGCCGGCCGAAGAACCTGGCCCTTGCTCTTCGCAAACGCGTTTCCTAACAACTCCCACTTCAAGCAGCAGGTCATCATGCCGGAGACCTCGAGCAGAGACAAACAATTTGCAAATCCACCTCGCTCCAAGTAAGTGACTTGAACTCGTAGCTAGCTCTTACCGTTCCTAGGAAGTCGAAAGCCATTCGCGACCGGCGATTCTGTGTGTGGCGACAACGAATATCTACGCCGCCAATCGACCGATATACTCACGATACCGCTACCAACATTCCTCGCCTCATCACACCAGAGACATCGTAGCCTGCGAGATTGGCGTCTGCATCAACTCTATCCTGTCGCAATCCGGCACGACTCTGCCACTGCTGGCCCTTCAAGAAACCACCCTCTCGACCATTCTTCATACTTCTGGCGGTGTATGGCGGACATTAGCGATGATAACGATCGCATGGACGGCAAGCGCTGTGGCGGAGTCTTTGGGGATGGCGTGCTTGTCTGGAATGGTACAAGTGTCGGCGAACACGCCAACAGGCGGCTTGAGAAAAAGGCGAGAAGGAGGGAATGCAAAAGCAGGCCCGAGCCATGGCGCGAGGCATGGCATGAGGCATGGTATGAGGCATATCATGAGGCACAGGAAGAGGCATGGTTTGGGGCGGAGCATGGGATGAGGCGGAGGATAGGGATGGCATAAGGCAAAGCATGAGCACGACAAATGAAGAGCAGGATTTTATGGTACAGATACCAGCGGCTACTGTAGAGTTCAGTAGGGAGGCGTGAGATATCGTGCTGTGATTTCCTTCGTAGGAAGCTTTCTTTCTTCCAACGCTACCAGCCAATCCGCCTCGCATTTCATCTCACTCCACTCCTGAGGCCGCCTTTTGCATATCCTGCCCCACCCGTCCGATGGTGGACCCCATGGCAGACGGCGTGCCTGTCCGATGTCGTGCACTAGGTTGTCGATGTTCCTTTCGCGTAGGTCGAAACCCCCACGCAGTTGAAAGGTCAGTATCGTTGACACTGCACACCCAGGCATCTGTAGCCACTGACTGGCTGCGAAAGGATCTACAAACCCTTGAAACTTCCGGCTCGAATAAGCGAAAAGAGCTGTCAGCTCATCATTCTCGGCTCGGATAAGCGAAAAGAGCTGGCAGCCCATCATTTGTCCTTCAATTGGCGGCGACCGGCGTTTCTCTCACTCCCCTCGCGAACTTTTCTTCTCCTCCGTCACTGCCTCGAAACGAAGCGCGACCTCACTCACAATGTCGATCTTCACGCCCGACTTGGATGCCTCAATATCTTGGCCAACGACAGCGACAACTACGAAAGCTCGAGCTTCGGTGTAGGCACCTGTTCCTGTCCTTACAATGTACACTGGACTTGCGGCTCGCAGACTCACGACTTCAGGGCCTCCGTGTGCGCTGATAGGCCACATCACAGCTTCGCTGATGTTTGGCTCTACAGAGAGTTGCTGAATATGACACGCGAGACCTTTACGAACGGCAACCACATTCCCACGCGCAAAGCAGTCCTCATTCAAGCTCAATTTTCCTATCAATACCCTAAAGTCAACCATTCTCTATGCATCCCAACCACCTCCATCGCTGTGAGCTTGCATCCGGCTCCCGCTGTGGGAAGACCAGGCGCCAATGAGCAAGATCCAGCAGCGCATAGTCACTCCCCCAGTCGCCGATCCGTCGCTCCTAGTCGCTCTGCTTCTGGTTGCTCTTCGCGAAGCCGAGGCGCTGTATATTCGATCGAGGAGACTGTGGAAGAAGTTGAAGTGGCCGTGCTTCCGGAGAAGTTGGAACAGACGCTGGCACTCAGAATATGGATAGAGCCTCTTGACACTTGGGTGCGCGTGACGGATCTGAAGCCAACGATAACGCAGAGGCTGGGGACATCCAGCAGGACGGAAACAACAGTGCAGAGGACGATCAACGCACTTCGTCCTGCGCATCACTCTGCCAGACACGCAGGTGCCGCACAAGGCCGTGAGTACTCGCCAGTGGATCGAGAAGACTTCAGATGCACTCCCGAACCCGCTGCTCAGCATGCGCTGTTTAACCTGGCACGTGGAATCGAACGCCTTGACCAGATCCACGGCTCCTACGACCACGAATCCGAGGGCGCCGCCACTGCCATTATCCAAAGCTATGGTTGTGGAAATCGCAAGAGACACGGAGAGAGACCCGGAGGTGGCTTTCCACGCAGATCAGGCGATATTGGCCGGAGCCAAGAAGCTGTCAAGTCAAGAAGTGGTTAGCAGAGTCAAGAGGTGGCCGAGTCAAGAAGTAGTCAGCAGAATCAAGACGTGGCCAGCAGAGTCAAGGAATGGCCAGCAGAGTCAAGGAGTGGCGAGGAAAGTCAAGAAGTGGTCAAGGCAAGAAGTAATCAGCAGAGTCAAGAAGTGGCCAGAATCAAGACAATTCGAGAGAGCACCGCCGCCATTATATGCAAGGACATGGTCGTAGAGACTGCAGGAGACACGGAGGCAGTTCCTTACGCAGATAAGGCGACAGTGGTCATAGTCAAGAAGTAGGCAGAGTCAAGAAGAGCTTTGAGCGCGGCTACCATCCCAACACATCCAGATCTGAGGTCAAAGTAGCACCCCTGCTAATATCTCGCCTGATGAAGAAAACAAGCAACTCTCACGCATATGTCCGAGCCTATCAATATGGCGACGAAGAGTAGCATCGCGCCGGTTACAGCACTGTTCGAATTCGACGAAATGACGAGGACGGGCAGCCGCAACGCGCCCGTCAAGGTACTGTTCAAATTCCCCGCAATGACGAGCACGAAGACCTACGAGCCGGTCAAATTCCACGCAGCGACGACAACTCGGACGGCAAAGTCAACCAGAGTGTCTACGCCTCCGAGAAATGCCGCAATCTGGTCTTGAAGCAGTTATAGAATCCAAATGACCAGGGAGCTCGTAGCTAGAACAGCTACTGCTGAGGATTTTCGAAGGAGCTAGACCTAAGAAGGATGCTAAAGAGGATGCCGTCGTGCAGTGGCATCAAACGGATTGCTTTAAGCAGGTGTTGGGTTCACGGTGGAATCCAAAAACATGGAAAACGAACATCTCGATCTAGCAATTATCTTTGAATTCGGCATGAGCCTTAGTCTTGGGGTCTTCCGCTGCGTTCGAATCTTCTTCGCCTCTGTGCTCCTACGCTCGACCTTCGGCGCTAGCGAGGAGTGCCAGCGTGTGTGCCTAACGCTAATGCAGCTCGTGAGGCATTCTTCCTTAAGCACTCTCAGCTTCTTTTTTTTTTGATCTCGTGAAGGTGATAGTGGCCTGCTAGATGCTCTGGATCGGTTGATGATTTGGCTATCTTCAATACCAGAGAGGAGTTTTCGAATTCTAGGCACAGGTAATGGCGGCCTGCTGGACTCTCTGTATTCATTGACGTCTTGGCCAATGCTAGAGAAGAGCTCCTGGGTTCTTGGTACAAGTGATAGTGGCCCGCTGGATTCTCTGGGTTGATTAATGCCTTCTTGGTTGATGCCGGAGAGGGGATCGTCCCGCCCAACTTGAGGGCCGGAGAGGAAGTTTTGAATCCTTGGTACAGGTGATAGTGAATTGTCGGATCCTCTAGGCTAATTGACGTCTTGGTCAACTTGAATACCGCAGAGGAAGTCGTGAGTTCTGGGCACAGTCGGTATGTCGCGTCCAAGAGGTGTATAGACGCGTGCGTCCACTTGACTCCCATCTGCATCCCATCTGCATCTCTCGTCTGCCGTCGTGACAAACCGCAGACACGACCCCAAATGGGGCGTTCCATTGCGGTATACCCTTGGGTCTGACCGTGATGTGCCTGTCAATGTCCTGAGGTGTTCCCCATGAACCAGGTGCCCTCGTAATGCTAGACAAGGCGTCGTCTACCGTCATCACCAAGCGCAGGCATATCCCCAGATTCAGCGTTCTTTTGCGGTTTACCCTGTGGTCTGACCGTGGTGTAGCGGAGAATGTTGTAAAACAAGCGAGTGTATCATATCTGGCATTACCAAGACGTGAAAAGCTCTTCTTCGGTGATTGTGCAACATTTGTCCATTGCCCTTCCTGCCTTCCTGTTCGACTGGGTCTTGCTCTTGACTTTGTCCTTGGCATGCTTAGAGTTAGAACGGGTGGCTTTCTTTGGTAATGGAACTAGGGACCGTGAGTCGTGAGATAGCTTGAGGTTTCGAAAGTCTTGTATAACCTGCTGCGGTCGACCTTGTTTCGTCCGGGAGCCAGTACTTGATGATAGATTGACGCACTCCAACTCCTACTAGACGGCCCACTTTGCCACCATCCTTGGACTTCTCCCCAGCCGGCACCTTTTCATTGTGCACATGGATTTTGCGGCGGAATATTCGGAGATGGGAGAGATGAGGAAAATGATTGGGCTAACAGAGCTCTCGAGAAACAATTTTCCGAGGCGTGCAGAAATCTAGGACCTGATAATGGTGGGGGTGATGTTGGCTCGGCGTGCTGTATGCGGTGCGGCATCTAGCAAAGACTTAGGTCGAGAAGGATGATGCGTGTTTCACTGATCGGGACTTTGTTGACTCTCCGCCAATCCCAATCTGGTAGTGTTGTGATTGAGCTAAGTAGAACAAGTTATTGATTGATTGACTATAGAATTGTATAGAGAAGAAGGGATCAAGTTCTGTCTGCGCTAGATGCTACATATATTACTAGAAAATTAGCTCTTAGTACTTGGCAGTGCTAACTGATCTATAACACTCCCCCTTAGGTAGAATCTATTAGAATGAAAGGCCATTTTCCCTTACTTAGCTACTATACGCGTTGTTAGTTAAAGTGTAACTACCTTGTAACTTATTAGATGCAAGTAACCTATATATAACGATCTAAGTAATATAGGGTTGCTTCTCCTAGCTCGCTAATTAGTCTAGTCCTTTTATATACATTAAAGTAAAGATAAAGTCGTGCTTACCGTACGCTTACTACTTAGACCCTAAGCCTAGCAGTCTATATTTAAGAAGTGCGCTTTCTTGTTTAAACTTAAACTTCTTCTTTCTACTAACTAATATATAACTAATACTTTCTAATATAGCTTAACTTAACCTAATTCCAATTAGAGGTACTATTATAGCTATAGCAACTTAGCCTAGTCTAGGTAGCCTAGCTACTAGTATAGGTAGTAGTAGCGGAGGAGATAATCCGAATAAGAAGTTGCCTAGTCGCTATAATAAGTAGTAGCTAATTAATAATAGTAAGGCTTTTGCTAATTAGATGCGCCTTCCTATACTAATAGAGAGTAGTCTTAAAGGAGATTAAGATTACCGTCGCGCTCCTATAGAAGATCCTAACCGCTCTAGCTAACTCGAAGTTTAACGAAATGCCTCTATAGCTACGCAATACCGACGTTGTTATCTTCGTACGCACCCTTAAGCAAAAGGGTAGCAACTCTCCCTTATACTTAACTGTCGTAGCTATAATGCGCAGGGCGGATAAGAAGTTCAACCTAGCCTCTAGATCTAACGTTAACTATCTTCCGGCTGCACTCGTATATACTGCTTCTAGTCGCACTATTTATTAGGGAAATGATAGGTATAAGCCCTATTAGGAGGGTAAGGGTATATATAAGGAGTATATTACTCTAACCGTTAATAGGAGCAAGTTCCTTAAGGGTGCCTATACTAATTGTGCTAGCCCGAACTATTATAGTTATTATAACAAGTCGAGTAAGTTAGGTTTAACTTAAGACCTTAATTAGGAAAAAAAACTAACTAGGTTGCAGGCTATATATCGCGCCCTCGTTCGAGTACTAACCGCTAGGCAGGTCTTCTAGGTCCTATTAGGCTGCCGCCTCGTAACCTAGGTAGTATAGTAGGCAGTAATTAGCGTCGCCTATATATCCCGATTCCTTCTAGGATTAATTAGAACACTCCGGAAGGCGCTTAGGCGATTGCGAATGCGTTAGCTTAGCAGGTA
Source organism: Pseudocercospora fijiensis CIRAD86 (assembly GCF_000340215.1). NCBI lineage: Eukaryota > Fungi > Ascomycota > Dothideomycetes > Mycosphaerellales > Mycosphaerellaceae > Pseudocercospora > Pseudocercospora fijiensis. The sequence continues at coordinate 635,538 of NW_006921546.1, forward strand.
GGAGTCTACGCTGCTGCTGCGATAGCTAGTCGTAGTCGCAATCCAAACTCTCGGCTTTCTTCTAGATCGGCTATACTAGCCCCGTCTAGCTCCTCTTAGAGTAGACTGTCCGATCGTCACTCTTCTTAGAGTAGGCTATCTAATCGTTAGGATAAAGAAAAGGGTGATTCTAACGAGGAAATAGGCAGTCCTTAAAGGGATAGGAGTATTCTTAGAAGGTTAGAGATCCTTTAGATAAAACTTCTAATGCATAATTTGAGATTTGTAGTATTAGGGAGATTCTAGTCCTTATAGATTAGGCTAATCTAGTTTCGATATTTGTTTCTACTTTAAGATATTATACTAAGAGCTAAAAGATTGCTCTAGATACCGAGATGCCCCGGTAGAGAACTAGAAGAGTAGTTAGTCTATAGAGAGTAATAAAATGAAAATAAGTATATTGAGTTTAACTTCCTATTCTAGTAATAAATAAGAATAAAATAAGTAACTTTAGAGTTTGTCCTTTACTAGTCTAGATCCTAGAGGATAGGGTTGTTTGACTTAGGCTTAGTAAGCTAGTCTGCTATTTAGAGATTAGTAGGAATGTACTAAACATCAATCCTCCCTTTGTTATACTATTCCCTATAGTAATAGTTCCTTAGAGAAACATACCTTAATCTACTAGAGTTGGTATAATTCTTTATAAGGTAGATAGTTAACTAGTTATCGTAGTTGATTTTAATATAGTTAAACCTAAACCTAGTAAAGCTACTAATTTCCTTAGAGAGGTTCCTTAGCTACTTTAGCTCCCTTGCAGCTTTAGTTAGTGCTATATACTTAGCTTTAGTACTAGAGTAGACAACTTCTTTCTAAAGCTAGGATCTCTAGAGAACTAGTCCTCCTACTATAAGGAGCAGGAATCCTAATATAGACCTCGAGGTCTTTAGGTTACTAGCAAAGTTAGAATCTAAGTAGACCTTAAGGTAGCTCTTAATATTAACCTTGCTAGACTTGCTCTTCTTGAATACTAGGGACTTATTAACTGTTCCTACAATATATTTCTAAACATGTCTTGCTGCTGCAACATACTCTAGTCTAGGGTTTTGTAGGAATCTAGCTAGGTAGTTAATAGTATAAGTAATATTAGGTCTTGTCTAGTTGGAAAGATACTATAGCTCCCTAATTATCTAATTGAAGAGTTTATAGTTCTCCTTCTTATAGTCTAGCTCGAAAGCAGTTAGGAGTTTCTTAAGTAGGTACTTTATACCCTTGTATTAGTTAAGACTATACTTTCTTAGCTTCTCTAGAGAGTAGTGCTTCTAGGAGATTCTAAGACTTATACTGTCTTTAATAATATACAGTCCTAGGAAGAGGTTTGTCTAGACAACCTTAATAGTATAGGTTTTCCTAAGTCCTTCGATTAGCTTATTAACCCTAGCTTAAGTCTTGCTAAAGATCTGAAAGTTATCAACATAAAGGATAACTATAATCCCTTCTCCGATAAAGAGGCAGGCATCGCTCTTAGTTTTATACAAACTAAGGGTCTTGAGTATAGCTTCAGTATCGTAGTACTATAAAGCAGCTAACTGCTTTATACTATATAAGCCTTTCTATACAATTATATATAGAAATTCCTCTAGGTCTTTTCTAATCAAATGTAACCCCTTAGGTGCGTTTATATAGTTAGGTCTATTAATGTCTAGTTCTAGAAATGCAGCCTTAACATCTACTTAACATCTAACCTAGCTAAAAGTAGCTAAAAGTCCTAAGTAGAACCTGCTTATTGCAGCTCTTAGGGTTGGAGCAAAGGTTTCTTTAAAGTTAACACCTTTCCTTTAGGTAAACCCTTTAGCTATACATCTCGCCTTAAACTTCTTAGTGGAACTATTAGGCAAGCGCTTAATCTTCTAGACCTATTTGCTTAACATTAGTTTTCTACCTTTTAGAAGTTCTTTAGCAGAGATCCATTTAAGGGTGCCTGTTTTATCTAAAGACCTAAGTTCTTTAGTAACAGCTTCCCTCTAAAGCTTAGCATCTGTGCTATTTAGTGCTTTATAAAGTATAGATAGCTTACCCTCCCCTAGCTTCTTAGCCTTCTTCTTTAGGAATCTCCTAAGAGCAGCATTTAGGACCCTAGCTATATTACTATAGTTAGGTCTCCTTATCTACCTACCCCTCGAGGATATTATAGGGGGTACATCTGCAAGGTCTAAGTACCTTAGCTTTGTTACAGCTCCTAGAGCTACTAGTAGTAAGGCACTTCTTAGCCTTTTCTGCCCTACTAGCTAGTTTGGCTAGTATAAGACTAGCCTAATTGCAACTTCCTAAGCTGCTAGTAGTAAGGCGGCTCTCGGCCTTTTCTAACCTACTAACTAGTTTGGTTAGTATATTATCGGCGTATCCTTATCCTTATTATTCTTAGGCTAGTATTGGTTCTTAGGGGCCTATAGCTCCCGGGTCTCTTCGACTAGGCTTTCTAGATTCTCTAGATCTAATAGAATCTGCTCCCTCTAAAGAGGTGTTTCCCCTAAAGGTATTAGCTCCCCCGAAGGTACTAGCTCCCCCGAAGGTACTTAAAACGGCTCTTTACTACTTCTAGAAGGAACAGGTCTACTAACCACCTGCTAGCTGCTCTAGGCTTGCTTAACATTAGGTAGGAATCCTAAAGCCACTCTAGATTTACTAGGGTCAATTCCTAACTAAGAGTGTTTAATAACTTAAATATAGGGAGGGGCTAGATTTACCTTTCTGCCTTTATCCCCGTAGGTCTAATCTTTATTAAAGGTAACATAACAGGAGAATTTGATTTTATGCTGCTATAGTCCTTTACTATAGTTAAACTAAGGCCGCTAGAGGAGGTAGTTTATCGAGGAGTTACTCTAGAATCTAATGCTCTAGTAGATTAGAGCTCTTAATATGAACTTTGTACCTCTTAGCCTCTCTTCTTTGCTAATGTGCTTGTATGCCTTGCAACCAAATCTCCTAACCCTAGACAGATCTACTAGAGTTCCCCCTTGCTTTAGATCCCTTTTAAGATAGACTAGAGGAACCTCCTTAGTTATTAGGTTAGCTAGCCTATTAGTCAAGTGCACAGAGTGCTTAATAGCATAGCTCTACAGCTCTTATAGTAAACCTGCATTAATAAGCATAGCCCTAGCCTTTGCTAGGATAGTCTTGTTTAATGACTCTGCAATGCCATTTTGTTTAGGTATATAGGGGCTTGAGAAATCCTACCTATACCCCTTGATTTTAGTAGCCTTTTAAAGGTGCTTGTTATTAAACTAGCCCCTATTGTCTAAGAACTAGATCTTTAGTCTTTTGCCAAATTGATTGGCCTATAAGCTTATCTACTTCTTAATAAGAGCGGGACCATTTTTCAGGTCTAGGGTCTCGTTATCCTATCTGTGCCTTATCTTTGCACAAGTTAGCAGGTATAAGTAGCGGTTCCTATAGATGTCTAGAGGTATAACTAGTCTAACAATATCAATATAGATTTCATCTAGAGCTTAAACTAGAGTCCTTCTTACAATCCTTAAGACTATCCTCTAAGACCTTACAAGCTTATAGGCTTTATAGTGCCCTAATTCGGTAGTATTAATATAGTTAATGCTAAGACAGTCTTAGTAGGCTTTAGTTGCATTTAGTATCTTGCTTCTAATATAGCCAAGTCTCTAATGCACTCTAATAGTGTCTGCCTTCGGTTAGGCAACTGCTAGTATAACAGCTAGCTAGCTTTTAGGAGGAATAATCCTAATATACTTCAGAACTGTTATAACATTATTAATCTTTGCCTCTCTAATAACCTTACTATCCTTTCTTTAGATAGTTATAGTTAGCCTGTGCAGGAAGTATCCAGTTTTACTATAGATCCTCTCTACTAAGATTAGATTTATATTAGAGTTAGGTAAATACAACACTTCTCTAAGCACTATCTTTGTAGTTTTGCCTTTCTAAAGGAATTCAAGGTAAATGTCCCTAATCATTCTACAGCTTCCCTTACCTAAAGTAAGGCTAAACTTAGTAGGTGATTCAAGGGATCTAAGGTTATAGAACTAGTCCTTGTTGTTGAATATGTAGTATAATGTACTAGTGTCCCAGATTTTGATTGCTTTGTCCTAGTTTATAGGGGATGCTAATGCAATAGGAGTTAGGCTTTAATTAAAGGATGCTTAGGCTAGGGTTAGTGCAACGCATGCCCCTAAAGCCTAGCCTTCCGAGTTAGAATCTGATTTATACTCGTTATTATCATCGCTGCTATTATCTTTTCTAGTAGCTGTAGCCTTGTTCCTAGACTTAGATTTATCCTTATCCTTTGATTTAGACTTGTCCTTATCTTTTGACTTCTTCTTTAACTTGTCCTTATTCTTAGATAGCTTTCTGTTAGGATATTGTTTCTAGCACTTTGCATTAGTATACTTGTGCTTGCAGTGCTAACACTACTTATTGTCATCCCTAACCTTAATATTAGAGACAACTGTAAAGGCTTTGCCTTATTGCTAGTTCTGTGACCTTAGAGGCTTTTCCTTCCTAAGGGATGTAATTATTGCTTCGAGAGTCTAGCTAGTCCCTTCTAGTTTGTTATTGTACCTCTAGCTTCTAAGCTATTTATAGTGCTAAAGACTATTAATGAAGAGCATCCTAATTATTATATCTAGGATTTTAATATCCTTAGGCTTGACCCCGTATACTCTTTCAAACTGCTTAGTAGCTGTTTTGTGCTTCTACACCTATGCTTAGAAGTCTTTATAGTACTTAAGGGTACTATCGGATATTGCTTGCTTAAGAGTAACTGTTCCAAAATCCTTTAGGGTATTATAGATATCCACTATAATAATTGGTTAGTATATAGCTACTATAGTCTCGTAGTAGTCCTTAGCAGTCTTCTACGTAATTATGCTCCCAAAATTGGGTCTTAGATCTAGTAAGATCATCTTAACTAGAATGCCTATAGTAATGCTATCCTTCTCTATAAACTCTTTAAGAGCTTTATTAAAATCCGGATCGTTATCGTAGTCAATTCGGAGAGGTTTATAGTATAGCTTTGCCTATTTTAAGTTATGAAGTACATATCTATGCACTTTCTCCTTTAGTAGCTCTTTCTAAAGGATCTGTCTCTATAATAAAAAGTTAATCGTCCTCGTAAGGATACGATTTTCCTTAATACTTTTCACGGATTCTTTGTTGTTAGCTATACTGCTAAGCTCTTTCTTAGCTCGCTTGGCTTGCAGGTGCTAATTGTTAGTTGGATCTGATTTAGTACTAAGTGTAGGGTAGCCCTATTTCGGTTATTAACTCTAGAGGTACTACTTAATCTGTAGCTAGTAGAATTAGCTTCAAACTAGTATCTCTATAATAACAATTCGTCTATATTAGTTAGGACAGGTGAGCGTATACGCCGGGCTTATAACCTATTGTAATTGAGCTAAGTAGAACAAGTTATTGATTGATTAACTATAGAATTGTATAGAGAAGAAGGGATTAAGTTCTGTCTACGCTAGATGCTATATATATTACTAGGAAATTAGCTCTTAGCACTTAGCAGTGCTAACTGATCCACAACAGGTAGGAGATGTATGCTATAGTGAACTAACTAGATTGTAATGCTATCCTATATACAAAAGGTCTTAAAGCGTTGCCTCTAAACTTAGTGCTATTGCCTCCCACTCTAGTTCTTATCGCGTTAGGCGCGCCGAGTGTTAATAGGTATGTCCTCGAAGACTATTAACGGAGTTGAAGTCAACGTGCACTATAGAGCTAGCTTTGCTATATAGCTCGCAGTCCTTATGCCGTTGATCTTAAAGCTGTATATATATTGCTAGAGCTTACGTTGTAAGACGATGTTCGCATTAGGCCTATAGTATTAAGTGAGTTGTTCTCGAAGATTATTAACGGGATGTCATTATGCGATTAATTATATATAGAACGAGCTTTGCTATAGTTCGCAGTCCTTATGCCTATAATCTCAAAGCCTACGTTGCGTTGTAAGATAATGTTCCTATCTAACCTATAGTATTAACCGAAATGTCCTCGAAGACTATTACCGGAGTTAGAGTCAATGTGCGATTATTTCTTTACTACGTCTATAATAGTTCGCAGCTGTCGTAGGTCTGTTTTTGCCGATGATTTCGAGGCCTATACGTGCATAGTTAGAGCCTCCCGCACGCAAGACATTGTCATTGTAATAACCTAAACGTCGGCGAATAGTACGCTCGCATGCTTTGTAGATGAATTTCTTCTTAGCATTAGCTTGCTTCTCGTTGTCGGATGTCTCAGGTTACGCTTGTATAGAAGGGCTAGAGGTAACGCAAGGCGATTGGTAAGCTTTAAACGATATATAAGATATAGCCTCTATATTAGATTAAATAGCGCTTCTAGCGCTTTTATATATACTAAAGATCTCTATAATCCGACTATTATTAAGTAAATACGACCGTATTAAATATATATAGTAAAGCCGTACGCTACTATATAGTAGGTAGGAGTATATAGCAGGTAGGGAAGACTTCTATAGAATGTAAGAAGTATCGCGAATTGTTCGCTTATAAGCTATATATTTTTCGCCTTTCTACGATATAATATACGAAGTTTCTCGCCTATAGATAATATAATTTTCGTACTTATATATTTCGAAATACGAAACTTTTCCTATATAGGCAATAATCGTCCCGCTTAAGCGATAATTCGCTAGCGAATCTTTCGTATATATTCTATAAATGTCTATATCTTATAGTACTAATACCGTAGTATATTTTTATAAAACACTTAGCTAGATAGTAGCGTTATTAGGCCTATAGAAGGCCGTTTAACGTTAATAGCCTTTATATATAAGCGTATGCGATATTCTCGTTTATCGAGTATCTAGGCGCTAGACGGCCTACGCCTCTCTAAATACTATTAGAGCTAAGATATATAGGCACTCTAATTACCCTTATAGCTAGATAGTTAGACCGCGAGGTATAGCTAAGTACCGCTAGATTCGTAGAACTAATAGTACCTCCAAAAAGGCTCTAGCGACTTCTACTACCTATATTCGAACTTCTTATTTAGAAGGCCGTAGTCCGAAGCTAAAGCTAGTATAATTACTAATATACCGTAGAATTATCGCTCTTATACGACTATCGTAGCGAGATACTTCGTATATATACGACGGCTTCCGGGTTTTCTAGAGACTATATTATTATATAGAGACTTCTCGTAGGATAGAAATTAGATTAAACTTCTTTAGATTGCGCGAGGGCTTTAATATACTCGTTTCCGAACGCTTTATCCCTATACCCGGTAAATAATATCCCTATTGCCCTACTAACGTCGAGCGATATAGTACGGTCCCTACTACAGTAGTACCTAAACGTAGTTAAACTCCGGATTATAGGTATTTTATAATATATATTTTGTATTACTAGCGCCTAGTACTACGGTATAGTACCTACCGTAGGAGTAGCTTAACGTAGTCGAGTTCCGGATTATAAGTGCTTTCTAGCCGGATAATAGGTTTAGTACTATAGATAGATAGGTCGAGTAATAAGAAGCAAAAGCCGGCATATAGCTAATCTCGAGACGGCTCGGCCTAATAGTATTATAATCTAGGATATATACGATATTTTTCCTAGGGCTTATTCGTTTATATACGATTATTTAGGGGTTAGAGTTTCTTACTTATACGAAATTTGCAAAAGTAGAAGCTAAGCTCCTCTATACGAGAGTTATAACTGCCTCTTATCGTTAGTAAAAATCCCCTATCGAGGTATATAACGCTTGCCTTTAAAGCCCGTAAGTCCTATAAAATGTGCTCCTAGGCGGCTACGCGTACCTAGAAGTGCGAGCGAAGCTTTCGCCTTATAGTTAGCTAATTAGAAGCTACGGTCGTTATCGCGTTAATTGCTTTTACTAGCGTGCTTTTCGTAGAAATAGGCTTAATCGACTGAATCTAGATAAAGGCTTTGCCTTTATCTCGTATCTCTACGTACGCCTTGCTACTTATTATCTATATCTATATCGGCGTCGCTATTACCTCCCTCGAAATTAAACTAATCTAAAGGCACTTCGGCTTTAGAACTCGACACCTCCTCGCTAGCTGCCTTTACTGCCTCCTTCGCTAGGTACTCCTAGATTTGCTTGTCCGCCTCCGCCTACTACTTTGCCTTAGACCGCCGCTCTTCTAACTCGTAAAGGATCTGCTAGTAATACGCTATACTAAACTTATTTGCCTAGATAGGAGGGATTGTAGGGATGTTTAGCATTCGCGCTAGCGGCGGCCGAAAGTCCTAATCTATGCTATTATATAGCGTATCTAGGTGCTATATGCGAAGGTTAAGTGCGTAAGCCCGAAGCTACGCTTCGTCGCCGACGACCTAGCGAGGAATTTAACCCTATATAAAAGCGACTGCGTTATTAATAGCGATAGTGCCGTAGCTATACGCGTCTGCCTAGCGAGTAACTTAGTATACTTCTTTATGTATCTACTAATTAGCTAATAGCTAGCTAGCGGTACGTGTATCCGGGAAGAGCGAGAGTAGGCGTATAAAAGCTAGAATAAGACGTATACTAAGAGGGCCGATTGCTCTTTCTCTATTCGAGTAGACGTCTAGCTACGAATTCTAAGTCTAGATAATAGTAGTACGTAGGTCGATAAGCGCAGTAACAAGGTGCTTATTAGACGAATATAGGAAGACATTAGCTCGGAGCTTGTCGTCGGGCGAGAAGTTAAGAGAGTTAAAAGCACTTAGGAGATCGTTACTGCTCTGCTAGTACTAATAAATACCCTCGCGGCTGTTATCGGTCTACTATTAATAATCGATAGCTTAAGGATTAGCCGCAGATAGCTATCTAAAGGTCTCGATCGCATTAATAGCTATATTTAATATATTAATTACGTTAGTTTCGCCGGCCTTAGAGAGGAAGAGGAACGGGTAAGCCTTATCTAGTATAATAAGATCCCTGCCTCGAATGAAGGTCTCTTCGTATAGACGTAATAGGTCGGTTATAACAACCTCGTTATACTAGGACTTTAGAACCTCGTCGGATATAGAGCTAATATCGAGCTCTCGCGGAATATATGCGACTTTGTCGAAATGCGTTAAATTCCGAGGAGGGATGCCGGTACTAGCCTTTATTTAAATGCGTACGTTGCCTAGATTGACCTATATACGACGACCTATACTAGTGTCCTAATATTCGAAGGCAAGTTTAATAAGGCGGACTATTTAAGGGTAGGGGCATCTACCGGTTAGAAGATACTGTTGCTTGTTCGCGTACTAGAGGATTCGTAATTCAGTAGCGGTAATCTCGGCTTTAGTAAGAAATATACGGCGGAAGACTTGCTAAAATACTCTCTCGCCCTCGAAGTCGTTAATAAACCGTCTCTAATAAGCCTTCTAGAGAGGGCGTATAGCGTCTATTAGTTCTTGCTCGTAGTATTAGAAGACTAGTAGAAGAGCTAACTCAACCTTTACCTACTTTCTAAATTCCCGCTCTAAGTCTTAGTCTACTAGACGGATCGGCTAAGGAGCTATATTCGGAGATACTTTTGCGGGTGCTTTTATAAGTGCTTCTAGAGGCGTAGGGGGAGATAATAAAGTCAAGCTCGCTACCGTAGACGTCGATATAGTTAACGAGATAGAAATAGCGCGTAGACGAGCTAAACGGACAGGATCGGATAGACTAGAACGTACCTATTAACGTAGCGCAAGCTAAGCACGACGCTCCTCTTACTAGATTTGCTCGATAAAGAGTAATCGATCTATGTCTATATTAACTTCGCGAATTGGCAATAGCTAGCGGCGTGCTTTAGGTAAAGGATAATAAACCTAACCCGATACTAGCGGGAAGCCCTAACTTAGAATCTCTTCGTCGTTTGACTACGAGCCGACTAGCTTAGTAGTATTAGGCTTACTATCGACGTCTATAGAATCGTTATCTTTACTAGGGAGAGGCAAGTCTAATAGAGTCTAGATTAGCGTATTATCGTCGTTATTACGGTAATCGGAAGGGAGTAGCTACTAATTAAGCGCTATACGGAAGTTGTCGGACAGGTTAGCGAAGGCACTTCTAATACTGCTAAAAAGACGAGAAGATAGTATAGGGGTATCTAGTAGCTTAGGAAGAAACTAAGACTAGCGGCGCTGTTTATCGAGTAGGCGTATACGTTGTATATTGCCGGCGAGATTTCGTATACGCTCGAGATCGAAGGGTTCCTCGAGCATTAGTCCGGCAAAGGTCTTAATACGGGAGAAAGCTATATATATAAGCCTAGTAGAGAAGTCTTTTAGACTAAGCTTAATAACGGCTCTATCGAGAGTTATGCCCTAAGCTTTATAGACTGTTAAAGCGTACGAGACCGTTAGAGGAAATTGCTTACGCTAGTCGTCGTCTTACCTATTAACATTACGCCGAACTCGAAAGATAGGGAGAATCTTACGCGAACTAACATTAAACAAAGCGGGTGCGTTATCTTTAAGGCCCTCGAATGTAACTAAAAGACATAGAGGTAGTTCCTTTCGTAGGTTCTTATTACGAGCGGACTTAGGCTAGATAATATCGTATAGAATACCCTGCTTGCCGTTAACTATAGCGAATTCAGTCTAAAGATTAGTAAGAAGTATAACTTTGTACCTAATTAATACCTTAAGAATATTCTCGAGGTTGTAGACACCTTTTAAGCTAATACTAGCGATATCCGGTCGATTGTATAAAGCCTAGATTAGTAGAATAGGATTCCCTATATCTCGGAGCTTCTAGTAGTTTAGATCGTTAACATCCGTATTAGTAAAGTAGATACGGGTAGCGTCCTCGAATTTCCGACGCTCTACTAGATTAGTGATATTAGCGCGCTATATAAGAGTCTGCTAGTATAGCATTTAAGCTGTACTAGTACGAAGAGAGGCGAGGGCTGCTCGGAAAGCAACCTAATCCGGATCGTTACCCTCTTGCCGCATATTAGCCTATAGAAGAAGGGATTTAGTAAACGCATAATAGGCTGCTTGACCTGCGATGTCTTCTGCTATCTTTAGTATAGTATAGGACAGGGGCTTCTAGAACACCGGAGTTAACTAATAAAAGTCTCTAAAGATAACTATATTTATGCTACCGTAAGGTTGTTGTTTATCTAGACATTGCCGTAGCCGCTAATTAAGTATCTAAAGGAGAGGTTAGCTAACTATTGATTTCTCGTCGATAATAATATACCGTACAGGTCGTAGCATATTCTCTATACGGGTAAGACGCGCTCCTACGAGATCCGGCATACTAGCCTTACTAACTCGAACGGGCAGCTTAAAGGCGGAATGTAACGTAGACCCGTTAATATTCGTAGCGGCTATACTAGTAGGTGCGAGGCGGATAACCGGATTGCTACGATAGCTAGCGCTCTTAGCTAGAGTCTGAAGACGAGCATAGATTATCTTAATAAGGAATAACTTGCTAGTTCTACCTACTCCGTTAACATTTAATAGTAATAGCGTAGGATAATCTCCGGCAAGCGTAGATTTAAAGTAGTTAACTACTTTATCGAAGCCCTGTCGCTAATAACGATTCAGTTTACTAAACTAGGCTATTAACTATAACTATATATCGAGATCTACGGCACTATAGGCAATCTTCTAGTTCTACTACTAGTTTTAATCGGTATTATGAATCTCAGGATATTTATTAATATACTTGCTAATACGAGGCTCCTAGTAGGCGGACCTATTAAGCTTACGGTCTCTAAGGTTGTTAGGATCCTTATCGCGAACACCGGGGCTTAGAGAGGGGCTATAAAGGGCATCGAAGTTAGCAGGTTCGCCGATATCCTACAACTATAGATCGATAAATTAGTTATAGTCTATACGGTTAATCTCCTATAGGTAGTCGTATAGATATAAGTAGTTGTCTCGGTAATACTAGAATGCTACATCCTAACTGTAAAATTTAGTATTATTATCGTCTAGAAAGGAGTATAGTTGCTATAGGGAGCAATACGGAAGCTCGCGGAACGGATAATGTATCTATATCTTTATACGCTAGTATTACCCGTAGTTAGTCTTAGCTAGATCGGAAGGATATCGAGGGAAGTAGTTAATTAGTCGACCGTCCCTCTCGATATTACGTAGCCGACTAGGAGTGCCGCGGCGTTGAACATTCTATTCCGTTAAGTACTAAAACAGCGAGACGTCCTCGGCTAATTCTAGACGCGTTAAGTACTTCTGCATTATAGTTTTGCTAGGTACTCGGCGGCGCTAGCCGTCTGTATATTCCTCCTCGGTAGTATTAATACTAGGATCTCTAATCTCGATATCGTAGTTAGGATTATTGTCTTAAAGGTCGAGTAGGGCAGTCTACTCGGTTTGCGGCCGATAGTCTAAAGTAACGACGGTACGACTACCCTTCTATAGAGGCAAATAAAGATTCAAATAAGCAACCTCCTATATAGGCCAATCTCGTTCTGTAATTAGAATATTAAGTAGCTTAGCAACTATAGATAGTAATAGCTTCTAGTAGTTAATAAGAGGTAAGAGACCTATTATAATATTATCGTAGGATCGGCTCTTTACTTTAGTCTTACTATAGTATTTAAGGATGTACTACATTACTATATAAACTATAGTGCAAGGTGTAATGTCGCAATTCGTACGCTAGGCTATCGACTCGATACGATTAAAGTGATTTATAAAGGAATTATTATAGGTAGCAGTAAAGCTAAGGTAACGATTGTTGTACTTATAATTAACATTAGCTAACTCTCGGTACGTACGAGGGAAATAGAACCGATACGATACTTCTCTATCTAGATTATACTTGCGTTTTGCCTAGTAATAGTTACTATAGACGTATCGTTAGACTCGGTTGACAATGTTAGTAAGGTCGGCTTAGTTATTATTAAGCTTATTAGTATTAGCCTAAATAGTAGCGCCCTATCTAAGGTCCCTACTAGGCTCTAGATTAAGTGCCGTAATATAGATACCCTATTGCTAAGCAAACGCTTCTCGGGCTTTAGTAGTATTAACACTAGGCTTTAGGAGGTCGCACTATAAGAAGAAGTAGACGTAATAGCTACTACGGTTCTGCTATTCGAATCGGTACTAGTAGTCGATAACATTAAACTTAGGCTTAAGCACCTTATCTAGAAGCTGCTAGAACCGACGCTAAACGTAAGTATTAGCAATGTATAGAAACTTGCGTAGATTCTAGCGAGCTATCTTAATACGCTCGTAAGGACCTAGTCGTTTCTATCGGTCGTATCTAGGTATAAGCCGAGCTAAGGAATCCTATTGTAGGTTAGTAGCACTAACGGTATAGAATAAATCAGGCTTCCCGAGGGCTCGAATATAGGTCTCTAAGTTAATGCGGCGGCTATTCTAGTATAGTCGAGTACTACGGATCTGCCTACTAACACGGACGATCGAATTTAAGAGCCGCTAAGCGCCCTTATCCGCCTTTAGATTAGCGGCTAAAGCAGCCTTAAGGATCTCTATAGTAACTTCTGTTCTATCGTCTTAGTACTTATTAGCAAAGAATGCCGCTGCTTTAAGTACGTAGTAACGCATGCCTTTGTTAAAAACAAAGTATAGCTAGCGCTCGTAACTCGCAAATCGACTGTCGTAGTATCGTATATAGTAATCGATAGCCTAGTCCTATATTACACTACGAGGTCGGGGCTAATTCGGATCGCCCTTACCCTATAGCAATAGAGTAGGAAACGCTATAGCTATAAGCGGATAAGATCTGTCGAGCTTATTAATAGGAACCTTATCGTAATCTAGCTAAGTAATATAAGACAACTGCGGAGGCTATTAAGGCGTAGGGAATTCTAATAGACCTGCGACAGTTTGCTCGGCATAGCGGCGGCGAAGGCGGTCCTACAACTGACTAAGTATACGATGCTTAGGGTAAAGATTAGGAACTGCTATATACTTATAACTAAGATATTTATCGGCATTAGGCTTACTAGCGCCCTATATAGGGCCAACATCAAATCTAGGATTAAACGTAGGTATAGGCGGCATAGGAATTGATGCCGGTAGTCTCGGAGCGGCTAGCTAAATAGGGAGCGTAGGTATACGAATGTATGTAATACACTCGGCCTTATTTAATAGAGCGGCGTTGTACTAATTAATATCTACTAGGATGCTAAGGGTAGTGTATAAGAACTAATTACGAGGAGCCTTATAGGCGCTAGCGATACACTACTTGAGTTTAGCGTAGTAGTTTAGATCGACAATACCGTATACGCACTATATATACTTATACTATATGCGCTACTCCGGAGGAAGGTTGCTATCGTAGTAAGACCGCTACTAAACGCTTCGAGGGAATCCGCAACTATAGTACGGGAACTATCTATCGTCGGTCTTAGGGCTAGTAATAACAATTCTATATATTAGACTCTAGACGGTAGGGGGCGAACTCGGAGGGTACGTAGCATCCTTAGGAATAGCGGCATACTCGTTATACTCGGCAGATTTAAGCTAGTCTTCGATAGTGTTATCCTCTAGTAGTTAACTTAAAGCCTTATCGTTAACGAGAATATCGCGATAGTAGGGGTTATTCTACTTTAACTATTGTAGCGTACTAAGGACTTTGCCTCGACGTATACGAAAGTCTTCCCGGAATTAACGTCGCTTCCGCTCGTAGTCTTTAGTCGCTACCGTAGGATCTGCTGCTATCGCATCGTCCTAATTAGTTTACGGCTTCTAACGCGGTCGTAATACAACCAAGTCTAGCTCTTATAGTATCCGAGGTAGCTTGTAATAGACCGTAATAACATCTTTAAGAAAGTTGTAGATATAGCTACGATACTTCTACTACTAACCTCGTATACAGAATACTAATATCTGTACGTATATACGTGCAATAAGGAGTTCTTTAGCAGTAGAAAGCCCCGAAAGCTCTTCCGGAATACGACTAGGATCTATATTGTTTGCATTAGTAAATAGGAATAGGTCGCCTAGTTATATCTTACTTAGATAATCTCGATTAATATACCGGCTACAAATGCTATAGTTCTTAGCTAAGTTTATACTAAACTAGCGCTTATAGCATCGATTATATATCTCTAATGTGTTATTATCGATCCTAGTATAGAAATCTGCTAGAAGGGACTTATCGAACGCGTCGAGGGCGGTAGTAGCTTGCTACTAATTAACTAAGACTAGTTTAGGCTCCTAGTAATTAAGGAAGCGAGTTCTCCGATCTTAACGCTAACGTATATTACGCGACACCGTAGCGCGAGGTGCTTATAGAGATTGCTACCGAGACGACGGCTACTAAGACGACGGCTACTAAGACGACGGCTACTAAGACGACGGCTACTAAGACGACGGCTGCTAAGACGATAGCGGCTGCGAGGAAGGGCTAAGTAATATAGACTCGCTAGATGCTTACGATGCGTCGTAAAGACTCGACTAGAGTAGTTAACTAGGCGTCGAGAGGAAGAACGGTAGCGAAGCCTAGGTAGGACTAGGACCTCTAGCACCGCTAGAACCGCTAGCACTTAGAGTAGCTGCAATACTAGCTATTATATAGAGTCGGGGCTAGTATACGTAGCAACAATTAGTTAGCTTTAGAGCATTAGGGCGAAGAAAGTTCTAGTAGGTGCTATTGTAATTCTTAAAGATGCACTACTTATTCTTAGTCGTTAAGTTATCGCCTACAGTTATTATATCGCAATATACGTACTAATCTTCTACTTCGCCTAGTTAATCTTCTTATAAGCGAGGATAACCGCAATCTATATACTAAAACTATAGCTTGCTAGAAATTTCCTGCAGTTAAGTCTGCTGCATTAGGGTCTGTAATGTTAGTATATGCGGTATATACGGTATATATAGTATATACGGTATATGCGGTATGTGCGGTGTCTGCGGTGTCTAACGTGCTTTATATCTAGCTTAACGTACGGCCGCCGATTAAGCCTACTATAGAGAGTATATATTTAGACTTAGTTAACTTAAGGGATAATAGGGCCGGATATTTATATTAGGAGCTATAGGAAGAATCGTACGCGGGACTCGAGAGGCAGTCGGGTTCGAAATGCTAGCATAGCTTGCTATACGCTTATTAAGCTTAGTAATCTCCTAGTTGCCGAGCCTACTAATCTAAACACTATATCTACGGCATTCTATATATCGATTAACGGGCGGTCTATTCTTCTTCTTAACGCCTATATACTAGATCGTAGCTTTGTTAGTTAAATAGTAGTCGTAGCGCATTATAGGCGGCTATTATCGATCGGGCGGAAATAGCTATAGAGGTTGCTATAGAGGCAATAGCGGCGGCGGCATATCGGAAGGAAGGGTCGGTAGAGTAGTAGGAAGGGGCGGTATATTAGTAGGAAGGGACGGTAGCGGTAGAGGGCGCACTTAGCTTAACGATAGGTTCGCTTTAGGCTAGTACGATATAGGGGTATTCTTCTCTCCTAGCGCTATTACGGAGATGTTATTAGATCGTAGGACGTATATAGCTCGAGGTATATTGCGAGCAGGTAGTATTTGTATAGGGAAGGGGAAGGGGAAAGGGAAGAAGAAAGCGGAAGCGATATAAGCGGAGTAGCGACGTAATATAAGAACGGAGCCTACCGAAAGTAAATATGCCTACTTTTATATATAAGGTCCCGTCGGTTAGCGGCATCTACGCGTTTCTATACAGTACTAAAGAAGGATAATTGTACTGCTCTTTATAAGCGTTATTTAGATTCTGTAGCCCTTTACTAATAATAGCGTTCCGGACAGGTTAAGTACTCGCTAGGGCTCGACTAAACCGCCCTCTACTTTAGTACCCTTATCTTTTCGTCCGACGTTAGCGTTCCGGACAGGTTAAGCACTCGCTAAGGCTCGACTAAACTACCCTCTACTTTAGTACCCTTATCTTTTCGTCCGACGTTAGCGTTCCGGATAGGTTAAGTACTCGCTAAGGCTCGACTAAACCGCCCTCTACTTTAATACCCTTATCTTTTCGTCCGACGTTAGCGTTCCGGACAAGTTGAACACTCGCTAAGGCTCGGTCTTAACTTGCCCTATACTTTGATTCCCTCCTCTTTTCGTCCGATATTAGCGTTCCGGACGCTATCGTTATCGTATTAATTACTTTTGCTAGCGTAGTTTTACTAGAAACACGCTCAATCGACTTAACTTAGTAGGCTTCGGAGGGAAGAAGTTTAGGTACTAGTTTAGGTACTACTTTAGGTACTAGTTTAGGTACTACTTTAGGTACTAGTTTAGGTGCGTAGCAATGTTACTATCGGCGTTAACTTAATGTTAATAATATAGCTTCTAGACAGGGGATTAAACACTTAACTAGTATACTATTCAAACCTTACTTCTACCTGCCTCCCCCTTCTAACTAAGCTATTACCGTAGGCAGTAGTAATAAGGGTAAGCAATAAGGGTATATAATAGCACTGCAATTTACGACCTTTAACTAATAACAATTAACCGATAACGAAGCGACGCCTAGCTGCAACTAGGTAAGGAGTTGTAGTAATCCTTTGCGCCTAGTTATTAAGTTACGTAGGGAACCTAAGGGATTTAGGCTTCGGCCTTTTCTAAGGCAGCTAGCAGCCTAATAAACTAGCGGCGGGTCCTGCCTTGTGCTACCCTAAAGAAATCAGTCCGCCTAGTTTTCTATAGCGGCACTTCTTCGGAAGTATATAAGGTCGAAGTCTAGTAGGCATGTTTACTTAGTTGATTCGTGACTTGTCTTAAAGGGTCGTATACTCGAGGTCTATATCGTGTCCGTAAGAGTAACTCCGGGTGTTACCTGTCTATAGTTTTTTACCTTTTAGTATTCTTCTTTTTTTAGCCTCGGGTACGGTATGCGGTATACGGTATACGCTGCGTATTATACTTCTTCCTTCTGTCTTTTTTTTACTAGTGCTGCAAGACTGGCCTTAGCTGCTAGTAGTAGTGCTGTATCTATCTCTTTATATTTAGTCTCCTTAATTGTTATTAGAGTGTAATCGCTAGAGTAGGTGCAGTTTCGTAAGGTCTGCTAAGGTCTGCTAAGGTCTGCTAAGGTCTGCTAGGGTCTGCTAAGGTCTGCTGCCGGGGTCGCTATAGGGTACGTATCGTGTTGTTGTCGCGTACGGTTAGCCTATAGTGTTAACGCATCGTGTCGCATTTAGTAGTTAGAGGTAAAGCGTAAGAAGCCTGCCTAAGGCTCTATTAGAACCGGGGCTAGCTCCGAAAGTCTCTACTTATAGAAGTTGACTAATTAGGTATATAGGATTCTGAAATCCGGGGTTGGCTTAGCGTTACGTGTAGCTGAGTGTATATTTAGCAACGTAGAGTAGTACCCTCCTTGCTATTATAAGGCGAGCTTCGCTCGCAACTAAAGCGCTATATAGATTAGGCCTCCTTAATCCCGTAAGAGTATCGTTACGTTAGCTAAGTATTCGGGAAACGAGGGAACGAGTAGTCTAGAATAGTAGGTTATATAAGTAGAGATATACGGCTACTAGATATTGTAGCGAATAATTAGTATAGATAGTAGATACCTCTATTTCCTTTAAAGATTAAGAGTATTATCTCGCTTATTAGGTCTTTAGGGAAGTGAAACAATAACGAGCAGTCCTATAATAGTCGGTAATAGAGGTAGATATAGAAGGCCGCTCTATATCGTAGTAAATATAGTAGGGCTTCGGTTCTCCGTTAAGTAGATATTAGAAGATATCAAAGTTATTAGAGCCTATTATAATAAAATTTAGGTATAGCGAGAAAGGTATTATAAGTAAATTAAGTCTTTAGGAAAGCCGGGATAGTCGGTCGTAGAGCGAATAATTGCCGTATATAGTTAGTCGCTTCGTTAGGTATTAAAAGACATTAAAGTAATTAAAAGGATATTATTACGAATTGCTAGTTATACTAAGAAAGCCGTTAATCGCAAATCTAATTAATACTCGTAAGCGGTATCTTAACGAGGCACGTTATATAGCACGCTTATAAGCTAGTTACTAGCCGTACTAAGGGTCGATTTTCTAATAAGCTCTATAGTCTAAGAGCTAGTTCGTCTACTATAACGACTCCTCGATATACGGGTAGCTAGGTCGGCCGTAAGTATTACGTTACGAAAACTTTTTTTCTAATCGCGTCGATCCTATCGATCCTATCGATCCTAAGCGATCCTAAGCGACCGAGTCGCGACCCGACTCGCGCCCGAATTGCTTAGAATCGATAGAATCGACGTAATCGACGCGATCGATAGAATCGACGTAGTAAATTTTTATATATATAGGATCGCTCTAGGTCGCTCGTAGTCGTAGTCGTTAGTAATATTTATACTATTCGTATAGTACTATATTAATACTTATCGACTCGTCGACTCGGTCGTATTAGTCGACTTAGTCTAAACTAGAATATACTAGTAGTACTATAGGTTTAAGTGTATTACTATTATATTAACCGTCGTTACTATATATTGCTATATCCTATCTTATACGTTCTCTATTAACTATAAAATCATTCTTCGCCGCCTTAGTATTATTATCCTCTATATTTCGGAGGTACGATTTCTATATACTCTATATAGTACGTTGCCTTTTTATTACTCGCCTATAAGCCTTTATAGCTCGTATTTCCTTATCCTCCTATTCCTCGTCGTAAATTGTATTATACGTCTCGAAATTAACTGTACTATTAATATAGCGAGTCCTATACGGGGCGCCTTCGTTTATAGGTACGGCGTATAATATATAATAGACTAGTAGTAGGCTATATACCCGTCGCCCTTTAAGTCTACTATAGTACGGTAAAAGACGCTAGAGCCGGATTGTCGTTAGACTATACGCATCCTTATACTCGCTCTTATCGTTAATATAGTCGTAAAGCTTAATAAAAACGCCTATAATAGGCCTCTATTTCGTCCTAAGCCCCTTCCTATATTTGATTCCTATTTCTATATTAATCGAGATTACGTACTTTAGTTAAGCTAGTAGGCGACCGCCGAATCGAACTACTAATTTATTAGGTGTTTCTATATAATTAACGTTGTATTCCTATACCTATATAAAATTATAACGTCTGTTACCGTAGAGCCCCTCCTAGTTTAGTATATATCTCGCGAAGTCGGCTACTACTACGTTAGAATATTCTATATCCTTGCCCGTAGGCTTCTAGTATCGGATTCTACCGTAGAAGCAGATCTCTATATCTAGGACGTATATATAGTCCGTTACGATATCGTTAGGGTCGGCTACGGTACTTAATGCGCTATTCTTATCGTAGGTACCCTATTACCGTACGAATACTGTAATCGCTTATTAGAAGTCGCGACCTAAGTTCTCTTCTATTATAGCTATAGCCTCCCTTATCGTAATCTACTTAACCGATTTCTTTCTATTCCTCTATTTCTCGGGCTAGTATCCTAGGATATCCTCTACTAGCCGTACTATAGTTAGTATTATTAGCTATTATATATACTCCTTAATAGTGCGAGCATTTATAGGGATTGCTATATATTCTTTGTCGTCTTTAGCCTATATATTTAATCTGTTAGTATCGCTATCTAGTATACTTTCTTCCTAGCTAGGCTTCTTATTTATTAGCCGAAATACAAGCTTTAGTAGTTTATAGTATTTATGCTCGAAATAGCTAGTATTTAAGTCTAGAAGATTGCCGAACGTCTTAATATAGCTCGGGGTATATATTATACTATAGAATTTTGGTATATTAAAGTGCCCTTCTATTTATATTATTATTAGCTCGTTAGCTTCGTCGTCCTCGTCTATTGTAACCGTATCGTCGTTATTTAAATCGTTCGTTCTTCGCGTAGTAGCCTTCGCCTCCCGCTAGGCCCTCTTCTATGCCTTTATTACCCTATATAGGCGAAATACATTCTTCTATTCGTTTATTCGGTATAATGCTATCCTAAGACACTTAACTATTTCGTCGTTATAGTATCTATATATCGCTAGAACGGTAAAGTCTACTAGTATACGTAGAAATCTTATCGCCTACGGTTAACGGACCTCTTCGAGTAGTAGTATAAATACAATTAATAAGACTCGTAGGACGCTTTACTACTCTTAGCCTATCTACTAAGTAACTGCTAAGTAGTAGTAGAACTTGTGAAGATTAGTATATATAGGTATATACGCGAACCGTCTATCTAGTATCGTATCGATAATCCCTTGTGCTACTGTTTTCCCTAGCTTTCTTGTTTTAGTAGATAGGCCCCTATTCGGGGTCGAGTTAGCAACTAGTCGGTATCTCCTCGTTTTTATATAGCTTATCTTGTCTACTAGTAGGTCCGTAGTCTATTAGATTGCGTATATTAGCACTCCTTTTAGTAGCTGGTATAGTATGTCTACTACTAAAGACCGGTATATATCGACGTGTTTCTAGCGCTATATAAAGCAATTGATATCGTAGACGTTCTACGAATCCTTTGCTATATATTCGCCTTTACGTTACCTTAGATATCGCTACTTCGTAGATTCGTATAACCGCTATTCTACTATAATATCGAGGTACTCTCGTTCTATCAGATATACTAGGCAACTTAGGCAATATATATTTGTCTTAACTCCGGTAATTGCAACTTGCTCTTTATAGTCTACTAACATTACTACTAAGATTAGAAAGCACCTACGCGTCGCGCTATCTACGTATATAATATCCTAGCCCTCGCCGTCGGCCGCTTTTATAGCAGAGCGAAATATATATACTATCGATATATAATATATACTGTTTTTAGTAAAGCTATCGCTATCCTTAACGACCGGTAGTAGTCCTAGTAAGATTGTACCGGGTCTATTATTCGCGTTACGTACTCGTACGTATAGGTTTCCGATAGTAAGGTATATAGGGTATACTATTAAGTTATCTTAGTAGTTAGTTATCTACATTTTATCGGTTAATACGATTAGAGGTATAATCGTTGCGCCGTCTATATTTATCTTACTCTAGGTATCCTACTACTAGTCTACTAACGCTATATTAGAGTAGATTCGCCGTAGTAGGTCGTTAGTCGTCTACGCTCGATATAGCTTATATACTAGATTATTCCTAAAGCTACTATAACCTATTAAGAATATTACTACTTTCTTAACAGATCGGTATCGTAGTACTAGTTCCGTACTACCGTAACCTATTCGACTTGTCGGAAGGTATAGCTTTCGAACCTTTATTTAACCTAATACCCTCGATAGTAGTATACCGCTAGCTCGCAGTTTCGACGTTATAGCTTTTATACTTTTCTAGCTTAGTAGATCGTATAGTAGTACTAGCCTCTCGTCTTTGAAAAGCCTCGCAATTGTATATCCGGATATTCTCTCTCTTTTTAAGAATTACGTAAAGCTTATATCGAATAGTAACTTAAATATTCCGTACTCGCCCGAAGTATCTTATATTCGTATTTTAACGCTGCTTATAGATTAGGCGCTTGTATTTACTCTACTATACTAAACTGTAATTATACTATACCTAGCTATAGGCTTGCTAGCGGTACGGCTAGTATATTCGGTAAATATATCGATATTATCCGCGGTACGGTAGCCTTTTAGTATTAGCCGTAATCTTATTAACTTCTAGCTTCCTAGCGTTATTGTCGTTCTAGCGGCAGTTGCCTATATGCTTTCTATTTCGTCTTCGTCCGCTAGGCTATCCTATATATCGAATTCCGGTAATTTAAGATATCTATCCTATTTAATACTATCTATACTTCCTTTATCTTCCTATAGCGCTAGTACTATTAGCGTTAAAATCGTTACTAGAATAGCTTCTATTATGCCTTCTTTATTTACGTCTTACTATATGCCTTCTAGTATCGATCTATCGTCGGCTTGTTCGGTACTCTAGTTACTACCTTAGATTGTATATAAGTTAAGTCGGGCTCGCTTCGCGGTATTATTTATAGTAGAATCGTACTAGGTAAATTCTTTTAGTACGACGCGTTTCTCGCACTTGTTTCTATATTGCTTATAGCCGTAGGAGCTTTTAAGTAGCCGGTTATATAACCCGCATTCGATATAGTAAGATATTACTATATATATAGCTAGCTTTCGATAATAGGCGCTAGTACTATAGCTACTATAGGTTTGTCGTATATCGACGTATACGAAGTTACTAAGGCTCTTTAGCTCTACTATAGGTATAGTGCTTAGCAAACCCCCTTACTACTACGAAGTTAGGTATAAGTCGGGATCCGACTCGATATCGATTCGTAGCCCGCGGATTCGGTAAAAACTCGGATTTATCCCGTTCGATTATACTAACTTAATGTTACTCTACTAGCGCCTCTTGCGATAATATTTAAATACTAATTTGTATACCGACTCGCCGTCCGACTTAGTTACTAGTTAGGACTAATCGGAAAATTAATACTAAATATAAACGACCGTACTATACTTCGACTAGACTTCTACGTTACTCCTAGTGCCCTAAGGCCTATATATTATACCGTAAAATGCGTTATATATATTTAATTCTATATACATATAGGAGTAGCATTGCTCCGGTTTAATACTACCCCGTAGTATTATTAATTACGTTAAATTCGCCCGGTACTACTAAGGCTTGCTCTAGTTATATTATAGCTAGGTTGTATTTCTAAGCAAAGTAAACGAATAGCGCTCGAGTAACTACTAGTAAGTATTACTTAGCCGACTTAGTAACGACGTCGTTTAAGGCGGTATCTAATAAGCGGTTTATGTCAAATCTAAGGCCTCTAAGACTCGTAGCAGTTACGACTACCCTGTCGGTACGCCTATTAGATAGAAGTATAAAGCCTTATTCTGTCGACTCTATTTAATTTTTACATATACGCTATTATATATACGCTATTATATACACGCTATTATATATACGCTATTATATACACGCTATTACACATACGCTATTATATATACGCTATTATATAGATCTATACGCCGACTTATTAATATTAACCTATATCTCAACCTCTAGCGTAGCTAAGTATCGGGTCTCGTATCGCTCTAGGGATAGTACGCTAGTTATCCGCTCCCTAGCTAATAGTACTATTCTATTAGCTAGAGCCCGCGGCTCTAACCCGCTTTAGGGTTCTAGGTATTAAGGTCGGCTAGGTATGTTTCTAGTCGGGGTCGAATTGCCCTTATACTAGACTATATCTTCGACGTAGCGAGATCTAGAGCTAATCGTATCGATATAGGTACTTTAGCTAGGTATTACCTACTCGCTCGCCTATACTTAATAGGATATTATAGGTTATAACCTAGAGTAGATCGGCTTTCTATACTAGTAGGCCGGGGAGGGTAATAATACTCGCGTCTACTATTTTCTAGTCGGTAGCAATTATACTACTACTAGTGCCTCTTTCTATTTTATAGGCTAGTTCGCTAATAAGGATTTGCTACTCGATCGCTCGTACCTAGAAGACTAGTTTATATACCTCCTATATAATCTAGTTCTAGCTAATACTAAGCTCGCCGACTATATTATATTTCTAGACGGTAGTATATTAGACTAGGACGCTAGTAAGGCTCGTGCTATTACTATAGTCCGCGGCGTAGATAAGCAGTATATCGATAGTGTCTAGAGAAGTACGTTTTACTATAACTCGAATGTTTAGCTACTACTAACTCTAAGTAGTACGATAAACGTTTGCTATAGTCGGCCTAAGGCAGTATTATATACTATCGCAGGTTAGCGTACGAGCATTGCTAGTCTAGTATAGATATATATATTATTTATATATAGAGTTACTAAGTTCGGAGTCGATTAATAATTTAGGGGGCAGATTAATACTACGACTCGGTATCTTAGAGTTAGCCTACACTTTTCGGTAATACTATTAATATATTAAACTTATATCCTTCTATATTATAATGCTATTTTCTAGTATTACTATCTTCGTATTAGACGCTCGGTTAGCGCTAGACTAACCTATATCCTATATGCTAGCGGTAACTACGCCTTCGCGGATTGTCGAATTACCTAGAAGTAACTTAAAACATTCCGGTATATATAGCGGCTAATTTAATTATAGATACGTATACCTATATATTTTATCGCGATAGGCCTTAATATAGATTAATGCAGTGCCGAAGAGTTTAGCTACTACTAGTTAAAATTATTGTCCTAGCTACTACCCTAGTATTCTACTACTACTACTACTGCTACCGACTCGCTATAGATAACCTACTTAGCCTCGATTCGTATAAGTTCCGTACTGCTTAACTTTCCGATATCTAGTTTCCTTATCCGATCTAGCCTCCCGGTTACTAGATCTATATCCTATTACTACTATTACTACTATCGACTTACTACGGATGCCCTACTCGGCCTAGAGTTGTATAAGTTCTATACTACTTTACTTCCCGCTATCTAGTTTCCTTATCCGATCTAGCCTCCTAGCTACTAGATCTATATCCTATTACTACTATTACTACTACCGACTTGCGGCGGATAGCCTAATTAGTCTCGACTCGTACGAGTTCTGTACTGCTTTAGGTCCCGCTATATAGTTTCTTGTCTTTTATAGTACCTCGTTATAATTCTTAGTAGAAGTACTATAGGATTTTCGTCGCCGTCGTAGTTATACCGTAGTTAACGAAGGTCGAGGCTAATAACGCCGTAGGCTCGGATCTAGTACCGGTATATTAAAAGGGTATATAAGGCTACAATTATTATTAAGTAGCTAATCCCTTCGTTATAGGCGAAGGCAAATAGCTCTACCTATAACAAAGAGGTTAGCTACTTAATAATAATTGCAGCCTTATACGCCCTTTTAATATACTAGTACTAGATCCGAGCCTGTAGTATTATTAGGTTTATATCGAGTCCGGGCGCTAGATTGCTAAGGTGTATATCTAGTATAGATAAATACGGCCTTAGTCGTATAGCTAAAGATATAGTAGTAGTAGTATATAAATTGCTAAAGTTTATTCTTCTAATATTAAATTCTTTTTCTTCTTCTTCTTCTTCTTCTTTTTCTTCTTCTTCTTCTTCTTCTTCTTCTTCTTCTTCTTCTTCTTCTTCTTCTTTTTTTTCTTCTTCTTCTTCTTCTACTAGACGAGGCTACTCTTGTCCGGCGTTAAAGACTAAAGAATTACTACTATAACTCTTAGCTAGGACGCTAAACAAATAGGCACGGCTACGCTCGTAAAGAAGGTCTACGTAGTATACTAGTAGGCAGATAGATATAGCCTTTATCGTACGGCTAAAGAGGTAGTAGAGGTAGTATGTAAATTGCTAAAGTTTATCCGCCTTAAACTTAATTTCGTCCTTAATAACTACGTAGTAAGCGGGTCGTACTATACCTTAAAGTCCTAAATATGCCTATAGCCCGACCCTATATAGATCTTATCGGCAATACTATAGTCGACGACTATACCTGCGAGTAGGTTCTAATAGTTATTATATATATCCTACCTACGAGTCGGGTAGAAACGAGTATAGTAACGCTTACTAACGATAATTACGGTTATCTTCGGATACTTCTCTTTGCTACCGTAGAGCTTTATAAAGGCCTTTTTAGGACTACCTAGGTTACTATATAGTATATTGCCTTGATTGCTCTTACGGTTAATAACTAGGACCGACTATATATTAAATTTTCTAGGTCTAGTAAACTTAACGCTCTATAAGTTCTAGTAGTCCTTCTATAGTATACTAGGTTTCGAATTCGAATTACAGCCTACGCGAGGAGTATCTAGGATACGGCCGGGCACTATAATTATACTAGTACCTACCGAGAAGCTAAATAGCTTTACGGGAGTTAACTAATAATTACTAGTAGGATCGGTAAGACGGAAGAGCCGCGGACTATTCCTAAGCCTAGTACCGGGAGTTCTAGTAATAGATATAGTATCGAGGTTTAGAAATATAGCTGCGAATTTAAGCATCTTAGAAGTCTAGTTGCTTCTAAGTAGGCGTCGATAAGGCTAATTAGTACGGATTGTATATAGCTCGGCAGGTAGGTATTAGGGATTAGCGCGTATACTAACGTTAAGCACCGGACTATCTAGGTATCTAGGGGTAATTTAGTGCTATTAACAGAAGTAATTATTTATAGTAATCTATCGCGTTATAGCATTTGGGATGCTATAGTTAGTAAGGCGGAATCTAACCTAGTTAGTATTACTAAAACGCTAAACCTAGATCTTGT
This sequence comes from Pseudocercospora fijiensis CIRAD86, assembly GCF_000340215.1. Taxonomy (NCBI): domain Eukaryota; kingdom Fungi; phylum Ascomycota; class Dothideomycetes; order Mycosphaerellales; family Mycosphaerellaceae; genus Pseudocercospora; species Pseudocercospora fijiensis. The sequence continues at coordinate 662,574 of NW_006921546.1, forward strand.
CGGTAGCCGCTTCGCGAAGCCGATAATAGGCCTAACCTTAACTTTAAACGGCTTTTGCTCCGACGCATACAACCTAGCGTAATACCGTTAGGTTAGATGAGGCGGCGCTAAAGCTGGTTTAAGATATGGTTAGGCGCGTTATCGGCTTCGCGATGGTTACCTCTGCAAGTAGCACTTTATATCCTCTAGATACCTAGATAGTCCGGTGCTTAGCGTTAGTATACGCGCTATTCCCTAATACCTACCTGGCGAGCTATCTACAATCCGTACTATTTAGCCTTATCGACGCA